>NW_016107621.1:925889-927806 GCF_001604975.1 Cebus imitator
TCTATAGTAAATGGGCCCTGTTCGAGTTACTGTGTGGTTTTTCTCTCCTAAGTGCATCCAGATGGATAGAGAGTTGATACCTGGAGTGTCCCAGGAGACAGGCTTTTTTTTAAATTGCATTTTAGGTTTTGGGGTACATGTGAAGAACAAGTAAGATTGTTGCATAGGTACACATGTGGCTGTGTGGTTTGCTGCCTTCCTCCCTATCACCTATATCTGGTATTTCTCCCTGTTATCCCTCCCCAACTCCCTACCCCTCGCTGTTCCTCCCGTTTCCCCCCTAAAGACCCCAGTGTGGGCCGGGCGTGGTGGCTCACGCCTGTAATCCAAGCACTTTGGAGGCCAAGGCAGGCGGATCACCTGAGGCTGGGAGTTCAAGACCAGCCTGACCAACATGGTGAAACCCTGTCTTAAAAAAAAAAAAAAGACCCCAGTGTGTGGTGCTTCCCTCCCTGTGTCCATGTATTATTGTTCAACACCCACCTATGAGTGAGAACATGCAGTGTTTGATTTTCTGTTCTTGTGTCAGTTTGCCGAGAATGATAGTTTCCAGGTTCATCCATGTCCCTACAAAGTACATGCTGTTTTGATTACTGAAGCCCTGTAGTATGAAGTCAGGTAGTGTGATGCCTCCAGCTTTGTTCTTTTTGCTTAGAATTGACTTGGCTATGCGGGCTCTTTTGGTTCCATATGAAGTTTAAGGTGGTTTTTTCCAGTTCTGTGAAGAAGGTCATTGGTAGCTTGATGGGGATAGCGTTGAATCTGTAAATTACTTTGGGCAGTATTGAGACTTCCTAACCATGAGCATGGAATGTTTCTCCATGTTTGTGTCCTCTCTTTCATTGAGCAGTGGCTTGTAGTTCTCCTTGAAGAGGTCCTTTACATTCTTTGTTAGTTGTATTCCTAGGTATTTTACTCTTTTTGTAGCAATTGTGAATGGCAGTTCGTTTTTGATTTGGCTCTCTTTAAGTCTGTTATTGGTGTATAGGAATGCATGCGATTTCTGCACATTGATTTTGTATCCTGAGACTTTGCTGAAGTTACTTATCAGTTTCAGGAGATTTTGGGCTGAGACAATGGGGTCTTCTAAATATACAATCATGTCGTCTGCAAATAGAGACAATTTGACTTCCTCCTTTCCTATTTGAATACCCTTTGTTTTCCTTGCCTGATTGCTCTGGCTAGAACTTCCAATACCATATTGAATGGGAGTGGTGAGAGAGGGCATCCTTGTCTAGAGCCAGATTTCAAAGGGAATACTTCCAGTTTTTGCCCATTCAGCATGATATTGGCTGTGAGTTTGTCATAAATAGCTTTTATTATTTTGAGATATGTTTCATTAATACCTAGTTTATTGAGGGTTTTTAGCATAAAGAGCTGTTGAATATTGTCAAAGGCCTTCTCTGCATCTATTGAGATAATCATGTGGTTTTTGTCTTTGGTTCTGTTTATGTGGTGAATTACATTTATAGACTTGCGTATATTGAACCAGCCTTGCGTCCCCAGAATGAAGCGTACTTGATCATAGTGGATAAGCTTTTTGACGTGCTGTTGCAATCGGTTTGCTGATATTGTATTGAAGATTTTTGCATCTATGTTCATCATGGATATCGGCCTGAAGTTTTCTTTCCTTGTTGAGTCTCTGCCGGGTTTTGGTATCAGGATGATGCTGGTCTCATAAAATGATTTGGGAAGGATTCCCTCCTTTTGTATTGTTTGGAATAGTTTCAGAAGGAATGGTACCAGCTCCTCTTTGTATGTCTGGTAGAATTCGGCTGTGAACCTGTCTGGACCTGGGCTTTTTTTGGTTGGTAGGCTATTCATTGCTGCATCAACTTCAGCCCTTATTGGTCTGTTCAGGGTTTCGACTTCTTCCTGGTTTAGGCTTGGGAGGATGTAAGTGTCCAGGAATTTATC
>NW_016107621.1:928211-937980 GCF_001604975.1 Cebus imitator
AGTGCTGGGATTACAGGCTTGAGCCACCGCGCCCGGCCTCCCTTAATTGTTTTTTATTGCATCTATTGACCTTTTTGGAAAACCAGCTCCTGGGTTTATTTTTTTTTGAAGGGTTTTTTTTATGCCTCCATCTCGTTCAGTTCTGTTCTGATCTTGTCTTCTGCTAGGTTTTGAGTTTTTTTGATCATGCTCCTTTAGCTCTTTCAATTTGGATGACAGGGTGTCGATTTTAGATCTCTCCCTGCATCTCATGTGGGCATTTATTGCTATATATTTTCATCTAGACACTGCTTTAAATGTGTCCCAGAGATTCTGGTATGTTGTGTCTTTGTTCTCATTGGTTTTGAAGAACATCTTTATTTCTGTCTTCATCGTTTATCCAGTCAACATTCAACAGCCAGTTGTTCAGTTTCCATGAAGCTGTGCGGTTCTGAGTTAGTTTCTGAATTCTGACTTCTAACTTGATTGCACTGTGGTCTGAGAGACTGATTGTTATGATTTCTGTTCTTTTGTATTTGCTGAGGAGTGATTTACTTCCGACTAGGTGGTCAATTTTAGAGTAGGTGTGATGTGGTGCTGAGAAGAATGTATATTCTGTGGATTTGGGGTGGAGGGGTCTGTAAATGTCTATTAGGTTTGCTTGGTCCAGGTCTGAGTTCAAGTCCTAGATGTCCTTGTTAATTTTCTGTCTTGTTGATCTGTCTAATATTGTCAGTGGAGTGTTAAAGTCTCCCACTATTGTTGTGTGGGAGTCTAAGTCTCTTCGTAAGTCATTAAGAACTTGCCTTATGTATCTGGGTGCTCCTGTATTGGGTGCATATATATTTAGGATCATTAGCTCTTCTTGTTGCATTGATCCTTTTACCATTATGTAATGTCCTTCTTTGTCTCTTTTGATCTTTGTTGGTTCAAAGTCTATTTTCTCAGATGAGAATTCCAACTCCTGCATTTTTTGCTCCCCATTTGCTTGGTAAATCTTCCTCCATCCTTTTATTTTGAGCCTTTGTGTATCCTTACATGTGAGATGGGTTTTGGCTTTTTACCCAATTTGTCAGGCTGTGACTTTTGATTAGGGCATTTAGCCCATTTACATTTAGGGTTAATATTGTTATGTGTGAATTTGATCCTGCCGTTTTGATACTAGGTGGCTGTTTTGCCCGTTAGTTGATGCAGTTTCTACGTTGTGTTGGTGCTTTTTACGATCTGGTATGTTTTTGGAGTGGTTGGTACTGGTTGTTCCTTTCTATGTTTTAGTCTGCTGCAGCAGAACTCATAAATGCCTTTTTTTCTTCCCCAGGTGCTCTGTCCCGGGAAGGTAGGGCTTTATTTATAAGCTTCTGTTGTGCTGCTGCTTTTTTTCAGGGCTGCCCTGCCTAGCGAGAGGGCAGCCTGGTCACAGTCTACCTAACAGAGGCTTTGCTGAGCTGCTGTGGGCTCCCCTCAGCTGCCGTGTGAACTTCCCTGCAGTCCTGTTTATAGGGGTATAGTTAGAACTGCCTTGGCAATGGCGGACTACCTCTGTAGTGGTGGACTACCTTGGTAATAGTGAGTGCCCCTCCCCTACAGAGCTGGACCATCCCAGGTTCAGCTATGCTTGCTGTAAAACTCAGTCCAGAGCATTTCAGATTGCTGTTTTTTGTGGGGGTGGGACCGTCTGAGCCTGATCACCTGGCTCCCTGCCTCAGACCCTTTTCTTTCAGTTGAACGGGCGACTGTCTCCCAGGCATTCCACTCGCCTGTTGAAAAGGCACCCAGATCTGTGTTATTTCCTGAGTGGCGACCCATTGTACTGGCTGAAAAAGCCGCACAGGAGATTCGTGGCACTTTTTTGGCTGGGAATCTCCTGGCCTGGCTCCCTGTTTCAGTCCCCTTTTTATCAGTTGAACAGGTGACTCTGTCTTCCAGGCGCTCTAATCGCCAGCTAAAACAGCGCCTGGTCCCCTGTATTTTGTCCAGAGACCCGCCATGCTGGCCAAAACAGCCACACTGGCGAACCATGCGGCTCCTCCGCCTGGAGTCCCCGGTCTGTGGGCAATAAAAATCCGTCTGGAAATGCCGCATCCACTCACCCTCCGTGCTTTCGCTGGGAGCTGCTCCTAAATCAGCCATCTTGGAGGAAGATTCTCGCGGCACTCTTAAGATAGGATTCCAGGATTGGTTTGGTTGTGCCTTTGGGTTTGGTCACAGTGCTGAGCTTTTGCTGATGTGAAACAGGATGCCAGAGGCCCCCAGCATGCAGTGGCATCACAGCACCTATGGTTGACAGAGATGAAGGGCTGAGGCAGGGCCTTGGGAACCCCTGTGGCTGCTGGGCTCAACAGTTGTGGTAGTTGTGACACTTCTAAAGACCAGGATATTAGATGGATTCTCCAGAGTGCCCACAGACAGTGATGAGCTTGGGTCTGCTAACTCAGCTCAAGTCAGTCAGAACTAGACAGCTTCCACGACAGCCCCCTAATTTTATTTATTTTTTTAGACAGAGACTCGCTGTGTCGCCCAGGCTGGAGTGCAGTGGTGAGCTCTTGGCTCACTGCAACCTCCACCTCCCAGGTTCAAGTGATTCTCCTGCCTCAGCCTCCTGAGTAGCTGGGATTGCAGGCACACGCCACCATGCCAGGCAAATTTTTGTATTTTTAGTAGAGATGGGGTTTCGCCATGTTTGCCATGCTGGTCTCAAACTCCTGGCCTCAGGTGATCTGCCCACCTCAGCCTCCCAAAGTGCTGGGATTACAGGCGTGAGCCACGCTGGGCCCAAAAGTTTTTACTTCTTTAGAATGGAGTCATCTAATTGCACACAGAGTAAACAGGTGATTTTGAACCCCCAAGTCACTCCAAGCAAGTGACTTACCAGTGTCTGAGGAACCTGCCGGCCTTCTTGTGCTTAGAAACCTTGTGATGTGGCCAGGCGCAGTGGCTCATGCCTATAATCCCAGCACTTTGGGAGGCCAAGGCGGGTGGATCATGAGGTCAGGAGTTCACAACCAGCCTGGCCAACATACTAAAATCCTGTCTCTACTAAAAATAGAAAAAATGAGCCTGGCATGGTGGTGGGCACCTGTAATCCCAGCTACTCGGCAGGCTGAGGCAGGAGAATCACTTGAACCCAGGAGGTGGAGGTTGCAGCGAGCCGAGATAGTGCCACTGCTCACCCGTCTAGGCAACAGTGCAAGACTCTGTCTCAAAAAAAGGAAACCTTGTGATGACCTCACCAGGGGCAGACACCTTGAAAGCAGTTGTCCATTCTTTTGGTTTTTTTATTTCTGAGACAGAGTCTTGCTCTGTCTCCCAGGCTGGAGTGCAATGGCACAATCTCAGCTCACTTTAGCCTCCACCTCTGAGGTTTAAGCGATTCTCCTGCCTTAGCCTTCCGAGTAGGTGGGAGTACAGGCCCCTGCCACCGCACCCAGCTAATTTTTGTATTTTTTCAGTAGAGACGGGTTTCGCCATGTTGGACAGGCTGGTCTCGAACTCCTGACCTCAGATGATCCGCCTGCCTCAGCATCCCAAAATGCTGGGATTACGGGTGTGAGCTACCGCGCCCAGCCTTTTTTCTTTATTTTAGAGATAAGATCTGACTATGTTGCCGAGGCTGGTCTCAAACTCCTGGGCTCAAGTGATCCTCCCCCTGGGCCTCCCAGAGTACTGGGATTACAGGAGTGAGCCAGTGTCCCATCCCATGTTTTTTTCTCTCAGGGCCAGCAGTTACACAGAAATAACAGATGCACCCCATTCTTCTTAAGACTCGCCACAAGCACCCCCTGCTGCCTCTAGACCCATAAATACCTAGAGTCAAATCGGCTTGCTCCTGAGGGGCAGGTGCTGGCTAGGGCTTAGGCGGGCACAGCTTTTACACAGAATGACAAAGCTTCACAAATATACAGAGTCAGAAGCTTGGGGAATGCGTGCAGAAGCAGATTTTAAGGGTGTTACACCAGTGAGGGTGGATGTAACATTAGCTCAGGCCAAATTTCCTGGTATGAGTGCACTTTCTAGAGCTGCTGGATTTCATTGGTTACCTTGTGCAGCTGGACTTGGTTCTAATAGCTTGCTTGGTTGCCTGACCGGAGCTTGGATCCAACAGTGGCTTAAAGGTAATGAGGCAGAGAGACTAGAACCACCCTAGCATAAGATGGATGAGGGGAGTCCCAAGGTTTGGGGAGATAGAAGTGCCGGACTGGAATGATCGTGGTCAACCTGCACGTCCACCCTCCAACCACGTTCCCCAAGAAGGCGCCCCTTACCGGTCAATCCCAGGTTAGTTAATCATCCTGTATGTTGAACTTGTCCTATTTCCATTCCTGTGTGGTTTCGGTCTCCTGATTGGACCCCAACTGAGGCACATGGCAAAGACAAAAAACAGCACTCTCTGAAGCTTCCCAGTGCTTCCAGGAGGAGCAGTACCCCCTACGCCAGAAGCCAGATGAGCTCAGGGAGCCTGGAATCCCCCTCTCAGCCCTAGGCTGAGGTGGGCTTGCAGACTCCCTCAGGAGGTGCTCTGGCCCCTGCCCCCAGCCCCTAGCGGTCATTTCCCACTCCGGCTGTTATTCCATTCATACTCCCACTTCCTCCCCACTCCCTTCCTCTAGCTGTTCCTAGGAGCTCCATTATTCAAACTTGTGGGGAGGAAATCAGGGCTGGACAGATCATCAACTGCTGCTGCTGGCAGACTGGGTTCCTGCCATAATGGGGACAGGCCCGCCCCAAACCAGGGTGGGGTGAAGTGGTCAGCCCAGGCTTGGTGGGAGCCCCTTAGTCCCACCCCAAGTCCTGGGAGGTCTCCAGACAGCTGATGCAGCCCCAACAGCAGGGGCCTGAGGGCAGGGATGCAAACACTGGCAGACACCCTCTCCTGCCCCAGGGGCCGGATGTGAGTGTTCCAGAGTCACCGTGCCACTGGGGGAGGGGTGGGGCCCAGGGGCGAGGCTGGCTCCAGGGCTGCAGGTTGGGGGTAGGGTAGGAACAGATTCTCACCCTGCTGGGCAGCAGCCCAGGTGCTGAGGGATGGAAGAGGTGCAGGGGTCAGCTCCCGGGGTTCCCTGCATGCCCCACCCCATCACCCTCGATTACCCTTAGCGCTCTAATCCTTTCCTCTCTTCTTCCTCCCGGCTCCCTCTCCACCTCTCCCTGGGTCTGGCTCCAAAGCCTCAGAGTCCCTCCCCTCTGCCCTCCACCTGCCTCTCTCAACTTTACTTTCCCAGCCAGCACCCCACTTCCATTTCCCTCCTCCCCTCCGGCCACCTTCCCATTTTCGCTTCTTTGTCTCTCCCCCTCAGCTCTCTCCATCACCTGTCTCACCCCAGCTCCCCTCTCTCTGTTCCTGGCCATCTTCCCTCTCCACAATGTCTGTCTGTCCTCCTCACCAGCCCCCTTCCCCCACCTCACCCTGACTGGGCAGCAACAACAAACATCCCTCTCTCTCTGGCGGGCCTGCCGATCGCTTCCCACTCAGCACATTCACTGCCGCCTCCTTGCCATGGGCGCGGCTGGGCGCCAACTTCTCAGCCTCCCCTTCTCTGCTTCAGTGGGACCCTGCCTTGCCCGGGTCACTCTGACACTCCCCAGCCCAGGCCCAGCCCTCAGCTGCACCCTCCCTGACACTCCCTCCCTCCCCAGGCCCTGGTTCTCCCCTCCCAGGCCTCACAAGGCCCCCCATCTGGTTTCTGTGGCTGCCCCCTGCACCCTTCCCAGATGTCTCACTAGAAACCAGCCCTAACACGCCAGAGCCCCATCTCTCTGGTCGGCCTCCTGCCCTCCTCCCTCCCTCCTACCTCAGCCCCGCCCCGGCCCCTGGGGCCCTCCCTGCTCCCGCTCTGCTCCACTCCCCTCCCCGCTCCTCTGGACTGGCTGGGCAGGGCTGGGCCAGGCAGTCGACTACGCAGGGGCTGGGGCAGGCGATCTGAGAGAGCAGAGGGAGGCCTGACCTAAGGCCCGGCACCCGGAGCTGGTGGGAGCCGGACCCAGAGGTAAAGAGGCGCGGGGGCACTGGTTTCCCAGTCCCTGGGGTGGGGATGGTACAGGAGGCAGGCTGGGTTTCTAACCTTGTCAAGCGTGCTCTTCATTTCCTGGTGAGGGTGATAAATGGAGGGAGAGGGAGGAGACGGACGGCAGCGTCCCTGGGATGGAGACAGGGAAGAGGTAGACCCTTGCGCTCTTGGGAAGATGGAAGGATTTGGACAGAGTGGGAAGAACAGGGTGCTGGAATGGGATTGGAATGGGGATTCCTAGGTCTGGGAATAAGAAACAACTGGGTCCCTGGGTCAAGGGAGCTGTTGAGGGTCTAGGACTAAGAGAAGCTGTTTTGGGGGCTGTCGAGGACTGTGGGAGACTGTGACTCTGGCTGGGGCCTCTCTGGAGGCCCATTCCCCATACCCCAAAGGCCTCCCCTGTGGCTCCCTTGTAGCTCCTGCAGCCACCCCTTCTCTGGGCCGGGTCATGCGCTGCCCCAAGTGTCTTCTCTGCCTGTCAGCACTGCTCACGCTCCTGGGCCTCAAAGTGTACATTGAGTGGACATCCGAGTCCCGGCTCAGCAAGGCCTACCCCAGCCCTCGAGGCACACCCCCAGGCCCCACGCCAGCCAACCCTGAGCCCACTCTGCCTGCCAATCTCTCCGCCCGCCTGGGCCAGACTGGCCCACTGCCCTCCGCTTACTGGAACCAGCAGCAGTGGCGGCTGGGGTCCCTGCCCAGTGGGGACAGCACTGAGGCCGGGGGCTGCCAGGCTTGGGGGGCTGCCGCTGCCGCCGAGATCCCCGACTTCGCCTCCTACCCCAAGGACCTCCGCCGTTTCCTGCTGTCAGCAGCCTGCCGGAGCTTCCCACAGTGGCTGCCTGGAGGTGGTGGCGGCCAAGTGTCCAGCTGCTCAGATACTGATGTCCCCTACCTGCTGTTGGCCATCAAGTCAGAGCCAGGGCGCTTTGCAGAACGACAGGCCGTGAGGGAGACGTGGGGCAGTCCAGCTCCTGGGATCCGGCTTCTCTTCCTGCTGGGGTCTCCGGTGGGTGAGGCGGGGCCTGACCTGGACTCACTGGTGGCCTGGGAGAGCCGTCGCTACAGTGACCTGCTGCTCTGGGACTTCCTCGACGTCCCATTCAACCAGACACTCAAAGATCTGCTGCTGCTGGCCTGGCTGGGCCGCCACTGCCCCACGGTGAGTTTCGTCCTGCAAGCTCAGGACGATGCCTTCGTGTACACCCCTGCCCTGCTGGCTCACCTTCGGGCCCTGCCACCCGCCTCGGCACAAAGCCTCTATCTGGGTGAGGTCTTTACCCAGGCCATGCCCCTCCGGAAGCCAGGAGGACTCTTCTACGTGCCCGGGTCCTTCTTTGAAGGTGGCTACCCAGCCTATGCAAGCGGGGGTGGCTACGTCATTGCCGGGCGCCTGGCACCCTGGCTGCTGCGAGCGGCAGCCCGGGTCGCACCCTTCCCCTTCGAGGACGTCTACACTGGCCTTTGCATCCGTGCCCTGGGCCTGGTGCCCCAGGCCCACCCAGGCTTCCTCACAGCCTGGCCAGCAGACCGCGCTGCGGACCACTGCGCTTTCCGCAACCTGCTATTGGTGCGGCCCCTGAGCCCCCAGGCCAGCATTCGGCTCTGGAAACAACTGCAAGCCCCACAGCTCCCGTGCTAACTCTCAGTGGGGAGGGTGGGGCACCGACCTGCTTGCTCTGCCCCTCCTTCCAAGTCTTGATGAGAGGGAGAAGGGCCTAGAATCTGGACAGTTTCAGCCACTCCTTGGCCTCCCCCGCCAGGGGCCTGGGCAGGAAAGATGGGGCAGCAAACTGTTTGTGCCTACTTTTTGTTTTTGAAAAATACGCACTCCCCACTCTGAGGCCTGAGGTTGTTTTTGCATCTGTGGGGCCCTGGAGTGGTGGGGAGCAGAGCTTGGCCACACCCTGACCTTTACCCTGGATGCTCCTCCACACCCTTGCTGGGCAGGGCTGGGCTCCCTGTCACACTGGACAGCAGGCTTGCCCCATTCTGTGAGAGGGCAGGAGACCATCTCTGGAAGACCCCCCTGCCCCCATCCTGTCTGCTGGAGCTGACCTTCCAGCTTGCACAAACTTCCGGGGGAAGTAGATATCTCAAGGGCCTTGACCTTATTTATCTAAGGTGGAAAAGCTGGGGGTGGCCCCAAATCACCCCCAAACTCCAGGAAACAGAGACCAGAGGTGGTGGAGAGCCAGATCCAGAGATACACTTTATTCGTAACCTCTGCTGGCTACTCGCACCTGTACACGTTCCACAGGCTGGCCTGCCATGTCCATCCCATGCCCAGAGGGGCTTCTAGTCCAGTACACGCCCTCACCCAGCCCCTGGGAGAAGGCACTGCAACAACAGGTGAAGAGAGGGTTGACGAAGCCTCAGCAACTGCTGCAGATACTGTCCCCCAACAATGTAACAGCCTGGAAGAGCAGGGGTGGGGAGCGGCAGCCACCGAGGCCCCTAAGTATTACAGAGGGAGCTGGCTGGGGAAGGGGTGATGTCCTGCCAGGTCCCCCTGCTCCCCTTAGAGTGGGGCTCTCAGGGTAGCTGAGGGCGGGTGGGGGTGGGCTGAATAGCCCTCACTTATCGAAGTGCTCCAGTGGGTAATGCTCCCCGTAGGTCTGCAGGTGGCGGGCCAGGGACTCCTGCTGCTTGCGGAGCTGTCTGGGCATCTCCTGATACACGTCTGAGAAGAGCAGGTTGGGGTTGGGCTTGGGCTTCCGCTCAGCCTGCTCAAAGGCCTCCATCACCTGTGGGGACATGGGGCAGGGGGCAGGTGGCTGGCCTCCCACACAGGCCCTGCCTCCTCCTGCGGGGCCTTGGCAAGGAGTTAACCGCTTCCAGCCTTTGTGTTCCCACCTGGACAGCGGACATGATCACTCCTAGGAGAGGTGTAACAAACACTCCCAAATCTGAGCAGGGATCAGTGTGGATTCATTTAAGGCTTGCAGCATCCCTAAGAGGTAGACAGCTGAGCAATGAGGAAACTGAGGCACAGAGAAGGGCAGGGACTTGCCCACCATTACGTAGCTAGGGACAGAGCCAGGATGTACGGTGCTGCCCTCACCAGTGGGCTGCACGGCCCCCAGCTCCTAATGACCAGGCCAGGGAGGGCGGCACACTGACTCTGGGCAGGGCACGAAGACTGCACATGGATCACCACCTACTCCTCAAACCAGCTTTTTTTTTTTTTTTTTTTTTAAAGATAGTATCGCTCCGTTGCCCAGGCTGAGGTACAGTGGTGCCATCTAGATCACTGTAAGCTCTGCCTCCCAAATTCAAGGGATTCTCATGCCTCAGCCTCCCGAGCAGCTGGGACTACAGGCACCCTCCACCACGCCCGGCTAATTTTTGTTTTTATTAGAGATGAGGTTTCACCATGTTGGCCAGGCTGGTCTCAAACTCCTGACCGCAGGTGATTCACCTGCCTTGGCCTCCCAAAGTGCTAAGATTACAGGCGTGAGCCGCCACACCCAGCCCTAATTTTTGTATTTTTAGTAGAGATGGGGTTTCACTATGTTAGCCAGGCTGGTCTCAAACTCCCAACCTCAAGTGATCTGCCCGCCTTGGCCTCCAAGTGCTGGGATTACAGGTGTGAGTCACCACGCCTAGACTCAAATCAGTTTCTGAAATGGGCACTACCAGCATCCGCCTTCAAGGATAAAGAAATGGAGGACAGGGCCGGGCGCGGTGGCTCAAGCCTGTAATCCCAGCACTGTGGGAGGCCAAGGTGGGTGGATCACGAGGTCAAGAGATCGAGACCATCCTGGTCAACACGGTGAAACCCC
>NW_016107621.1:938178-942036 GCF_001604975.1 Cebus imitator
AACAAGAGCGAAACTCCGTCTCAAAAAAAAAAAAAAAGAAATGGAGGACAACGTGCCAAAGACACGGAGCCAGGACACATGTGGCCCCAGCAGCCTGGCTCCACAGGCCACATCTGAGACATCACCAGGGTCATCCCTGAGCCTCCTAGTTCGGTGTCCTGTAAATCCTTCCCGAGCTCTGCAGGCTGCAGCAGCCCCCGGCACACCCCCTGGGCGGGGCGCCCTCACCTTCTTGCGGGACTGCTTCCTCCAGGCCTTCTCCTGCTCCTCATCCCACCAGCCTCGGCTCAGCAGGTAGTGCCGCAGCCTGGAGATGGGGTGGTCCTGCTTGTCCCAGTAGTTGACCTCATCCACCGAGCGGTACGCTGAACTGTCGTCACTGGTGCTGTGGTGCCCGATCCTGCACAAGGGCAAGGGCCCCCAGCTCAGCGTGGGGTTCCCTGGAGTGGGGGTCAGGAGGGAAGACAGGGGATGGACTAGGGGAGGAGGAGTGGAAACAGAATAAAGGCAAGGGGAAGATGCAACACGAGGTGATGAGGCCATGTTTTGGGGACGGTGATCGATATGAGGAAGATGCTATGGTGGCTGCCAGCGCTGTGGGGGTGCTGACGGGGGAAGGGGGGTGGTGGGCACCTGTAGGTCATGGCCTCGATAAGGAAGGGCTGGTTCTCTGCCACAGCCCGCCGTCGGGCCTCCTTTGTGGCGTTGTACACAGCAAATACATCATTGCCGTCCACGCGGATTGACAGGATGCCATACCCGGGGCCTCGTGCCGCTGTAGGGACACAGAGAAGGCAGGTCAGGCTGGGGTTCAGATGAGGAACATGCATGGGGCCGAGGGGACGAGCAGGGAGAGGGCTCAGGACCTCGACTCCCATGGCCAACCAGGTGCCAGACGCCACAGGACACAGGACCAGAACCAGGAAGGAGGGCAGGGGTAGCAGGAAGGTGAGGAAATGAAGGGAGGGAAGATGATCCCGGCCGGGTGGGGATTGGCCAGCAGAGCCCATACCAATGCCATCGCCACGGTACTGCTCAGAGGTGGGTGTGGAGATGGCATAGCCGTTGTTCCGGCAGAAGAAGATGATGGGGCACTCAAGTGTGGCAGCAAAGTTGAAGCCAGCATGGGCATCCCCCTCACTGGCCGCCCCCTCGCCGAAGTAACAGATGACGACCCTGTTGGCGTTGGCCCGCTTGGCTGCATAGGCCGCCCCTACCGCTGCAGAGGATGAGAGGGTGGTGAGCAGGGGCAGAGACACACTCATTCACACTCACGTGACCCAGGGCTCTGAGGCTCAGCCAGCAGGCACTAGGCTTCCAGGGGAAAGAAAACACCTGAGCTCCTGATGCCCCCAGCATCTGCCCAGGTCTCCTCCCACTCGCTGAGAACAGCTCCACCCTTCCAACTGTTCAGGCCGAAGACTCCAGCATCACCTCCAAGCCAAACTTCCCCCCATTCCCCACATCTCCTCCACCTTCAGAACCTGACCCCCTCACCTCCTCCTCTGCAGCAGCACCCTGCTCAGGCCCAAGTTACCGAGCAGCCGCCTTACTAGCCCTCCACACGCTGCCCAATCCATTACCCACAGGGCAGACTGCTGACTCCATGAACAGGTGAGCCAGGCCAAGGAGGAATAGACTCCTTCCCACCCTGAGTAAAAGTCAATGTTCTGCAAAAGGCAAAGGCCTTGAGGCCCCACCCAACCTGCAAAATCTGTACTCCTCCCACCACCTCCTGGACTTTACCTCCAACCACCCCACACCTGCTCGCTCCACACCCGCCCCTCTGGGCTCCTCCCTGCCCTCAAACACGCCAGGCACACACCTGCCTTGGGACACCACATGGCTCCCTCCCTTACCCCCTCTGGTCCATACTTCAGTGTCACTCTAGTGATGGCCCCCAGCCACCCCCACAGTCCACCACGCCCTGCTGGCTTGGCTACTCCCTGCAGGACCCCCACCCTCACATACTCCAGGCGCTCCCTCTCCATCTTTGTTACTGCCTGTCCCCCCCGCCGCCAACAATGGTGGCATGTTTGCGTTGCTTTTGTTCCCTGCATTTAAGAGTGGCACCGGCACAGGGCAAGAAATTTGTACATTTGAAGGGACTTAGCAGGGGCCCAGGGGGAAGGTTAGGACCAGGCCCCAGCCTTGTGGAAACCCTATTACCTTTAGCTCAAATGCCCCCACCTCTGAGAAAGCTTCCCTGCCCACCTCCCACCTAAGAGGCTCAAACTGCTTCTTGTTCCCCAACAGAACATTAAGCTAAGGGGTGCAGAGCCCTCTGCAGTGCCAGGCACAGTGCTGAGGCCTGGAGACACACAGACTTGTGCATCTCGGCTGCCCTAGGGCAGAGGGGCCAGAGCCCAGACCGACCCTCTGTCAGGCTACAGGCCCCAGAGGACAGGAAGGGGTTCTGATTCCTTAGTCTCCACACTCTGAGGGTGCAGACCTGGTACCCAGTGGGTTTGCTTTCCAAACAAACCCCTTATAAGAAAAGGGGCTTCAGGGCACCTACAGTAAGCTTTGAGGAAGCTTGCTTGACTCTGAGGACGGAGGCAGACAAACATCAGGGCCAAGAACCCAGGCTCTGGAGGCGCACAGTCCATGACTTGAGTCCCTGCTCCTCTCCCTCTGTGCCATGTAACCGTTAGTGAGTGACTTCCCTCTTTCACTTCAATTTCCCTTTTTTTTTTTTTTTTTGAGACAGGGTCTCACTCTGGCTAGAGTACAATAGCATGATCTCAGTTCACCGCAGCCTCTGCCTCCCAAGTTCAAGTGATCCTCCTGCTTCAGCCTCCCGAGTAGCTAGGATTACAGGTGTGCGCCACCACACCTGGCTAATTTTTGTATTTTTAGTAGGGACAGGGCTTTGCAATGTTGGCCAGCTTTCCTGCACTTTTTTTTTTTCCTCACTCGCCTGCTCTCTCTCTCACACACAGGACACAGACCTCCTGCTCTTTAAAACACGAAAAAGGGCAAATAATAACCTCTGCTCCCAAGGCCACAATGAGGGTGCTATTAGACAATGAACGTGAAGCATCGGCAAAGTAGACCTTGGTGCCACTGCGCAAGGAGTGGCACTCCTTGCAACACTCAGGAACATGTGGGCTACGTTTGTGAGCAGATAAACGCAGTGGGCATGTGTTTGAGAAATCCAGAGCGTGGTCACACAGGCCCCTGAATGTGCTGTGGATAGCACTAGAGCCCTCATCTGAAGGGTCCCAGACAAGAGGTGCATTCAAAGTCTGGAGCACAGGCTGGTGCAGTGGTTCACACCTGTAATCCCAGCACTTTGACAGGCCAAGGCAGGCAGATCAGTTGGGCTCAGGAGTTCAAGACCAGCCTGGCCAACATAGTAAAAGCTTGTCTCTACGAAAAATACAAAAACTTAGCCAGGAGCAGTGGCATATGCCCATAATCCCAGCTACTTAGGTGGCTAAGGCAGGAGAATCACTTGAGCCCAGGAGGTGGTTGCAGTGAGCAGAGACTGCACCATTGTACTCCAGCCTGACTGAAGAGAGTAAAACCGTGTCTCAGACAAAAAAAAAAAAAGTGGGCTGGGTACAGTGGCTCATGCCTGTAATCCTAGCACTTTGGGAGGCTGAGGCAGGTGGATCACCTGAGGTTGAGAGTTTCAGACCAGCCTGGCCAACATGGTGAAACCCTGACTCAACAAAAAATACAAAAATTAGCTGGGCATGGTGGTGCATAAATGTAGTCTCAGCTAATCAGGAGGCTAAGGCAGGAGAATTGCTTGAACCTGGGAGGCAGAGGTTGCAGTGAGCCAAGATCGCACCACTGCACTCCAGTCTGAGCGATGGAGCAAGAGTCTGTCTTTTTTTTTTTTTTGAGACG
>NW_016107621.1:943052-944943 GCF_001604975.1 Cebus imitator
AAAAAAAAAAAACAACAGAAAAAGTGTGGAACATAAACCAGGGCTCTGGTGGTGGTACCAACACAGAATTCTACCCAGAAGGGAGGTAGAAGGGCTGAGGCCTGGATAGCGGTGTGACACTGGTCTGCATATGTGCTAGGCCCAGGGCATGCTTCCTCACCCTGAGGGATCTGCGTGGCCAGTGGAGAGGAGATAGTGACGAAGTGACGCTCCTTGCAGCCGTAGTGGACGGGCATCTGGCGCCCCTTGCCCAAGTCACTGATGTTGCCATAGCACTGGGCCATGAATAGTTCCAGGGGGTAGTCCCGATACATCAGCACACCTGGGAGGGGAGGAGGCAATGGTTAGCCAAGTGGGCAGTGCAGGGGGGTCAGACCAGCCCTGTGGGTGACCCGTGGCATGCCAGTACACAGACAGGAAAGCTCAGGCTTAAGAGGGAGACTGATGTTCAGACTGACTGATTCTGCCCAGCAAGGCCAGACAATCTCGTTTTTCAAAAGAAAGCGGGAATCTAGCCTTTTTCTTTCTCTTAGTGAGACACCGTCTGGTCTTTAAGTGTTTTCAGCTAATTCAATTACCTTTTAAATATCATCACTATGTACCCAACAAAAGTACGGGCTACTAATTCATAACTAGGAAATAAATATTCTGCCAGATGAGATGGCTCACACCTGTAATCCCAGCACTTCGGGAGGCCGAGGCAGGCAGACCACGAGGTCAGGAGATCAAGGCCAGCCTGGCTAACATGGTGAAATCCCATCTCTACTAAAAATACAAAAAATTAGCTGGGTGTGGTGGCATGTGCCTGTAGTCTCAGCTACTCGGGAGGCTGAAGCAGGAGAATTATTTGAACCTGGGAGGCGGAGCTTGCAGTAAGCTGAGACTGTGCCACTGCACTCCAGCCTGAGCGACAGACTGAGACTCTGTCTCAAAAAATAAACTAAAATAAATATTCTGACCATAAATCATCACTATGGCCGCACGTGGTGGCTCATGCCTGTAATCCTAGCATTTTGGGAAGCCGATGGAGGAGGATTGCTTGAGCCCAGGAGTTGGAGAACAGCCTGGGCAACATAGTGAGACCTTGTCTCTACAAAAAATAAAAATCAAAACATTAGCCAGGCGTGGCGATGTGTGCCTGTAGTTCTAGCTACTTGGGAGGCTGAGGCAGAGGACTGCTTCAGCCCAAAAGTTCAAGGCTGTAGGGAGCTGAGACGTGCCAGTGCACTCCAATCTGGGTTACAGAGCAAGACCCTGTCTCAAAAAAAAAAAAAAAAAAAAAAAAAAAAAAAAAAAAAAAAAAAAAAAAAAAAAAAAAAAAAAAAAAAAAGCTTAATTTTGAACCAAATAACACCACAGACCACTAATTTACAACTTCTGGACCAGAGAAGAAGTACATGCAGGGCAGTAAAACCTTTTCTTCAGGCCAGGCGCAGTGGCTCCCACCTGTAATCCCAGCACTTTGGGAGGCCGAGGTGAGTGGATCACCCGAGGTCAGGAGTTTGAGACCAGCCTGGCCAACATGGTGAAACCTCATCTCTACCGGAAAGAAACAAAACAAAACAAAAAACCCTTTCTTCAAACAAAACCTCTGGTGAACACCTACCTCTCCATCAAAGGGATCCGCTCCAGGTGAAGGCGACCCTGCCTCCTGAGTTAGACAGGAGCGGGTTTGTGACTGCCCTCGGACAAGCTCTTTGACTGCCTGGGTAGGACAATCCTCACATTCACATCTTAGGGGTAGTGCTGTGCTCAGACAGGGAATGTTATTCAGAGGAGCTCTCTAGCACAGTGCTTTCCAAACCCTTTCTTTACCGCAGAACCTTGTCTTTAGATGCAAATGTTACGGGGATCACATTACACACAGCAGTTACCTTTTTTTTTTTTTTTT
>NW_016107621.1:945388-948041 GCF_001604975.1 Cebus imitator
CCTTGGCCTCCCACAGTGCTGGGATTACAGGCTTGAGCCACCGCGCCCGGCCTAATTTTTGTATTTTTAGTAGAGGTAGGGTTTCACCACGTTGGCCAGGCTGGTCTTCGACTCCTGGGCTCAAGTGATCCACGCACCTCAGCCACCCAAAGTGCTGGGATCACATGCGTGAGCCACTGTGCCAGGCCAGCAGTTACCTTTTGTGCAAGGGATGTACATCTTCCCTGAAGAACAGTCACCAATATGAAGATAACACTGTGTGCAAAGCACCATTCTGAGCACTCTGCAGAGAGTAACTCAATCCCCACAACAACCCTATGAAGCAGGAGGACTCATCCTCCACATTTGTGCTCCCATAACTGGTTCCACACCACACAACTATTAAGTGGCAGAATAGGGAGTTGATGCAAAATTTACACAGAATTCAAGATTCAGCCTGAGAAGGAAAGTGGGGAGTGCTTTAGCTATTTCTCAGCTAAAGGGGTGCACCATGAGACACCAACATAAACAGTTCAGTACTGTTTGGACAATTGGCCCTGAAACGATGCCTTTTTTTTTTTTTTTTTTTGGGAAGAGATGAGATGGGGGACTGTTGCTATGTTGCCCTGACTAGTCTCAAACTCCTGCCTTCAAGAATTCCCCCACCTGGGCCTCCCAACGTGCTGCAATTACAGATGTGAGCCATGCACTTGGCCTGAATTAATGCACTTGTTGACATCTTATTATTTTGAAAATGGAGTTTTGCTCTGTTGCACAGGCTGGAGTGCAGTGGTGCAATTTTGGCTCACTGCAACCTCCACCTACTGGGTTCAGGCAATTCTCCTGCCTCAGCCTCCTGAGTAGCTGGGATTACAGGTGCGTGCCACCACGCCCAGCTAATTTTTATATTTTTAGTAGAGACAGGGTTTCACCGTGTGAGTCAGGCTGGTCTCGAACTCCTGACCTCAACTGATCCACCCGCTGCAGCCTCCCAAAGTGCTGCGATTATAGGTGTGAGCCACTGCACCCAGCCCATATGTTGACATTTTAGAGTTGAAGGTGTTTAGCATTACCTCAACATTCACCTTTAATACAGGTTTTCTGGTATTTTCTGACACATGCTTTTGAATAGACATGATACAAATCCATATAAAATGTGGCTGTGCTGCATATGTAACAGAAACAGGAGACGCTCTGGTTGAGGGGAAGGGAGGCCTTGTAGAGGGTCAGAGAAGGTCCAAGGCACTGAAACGGGATCTTGGAATCAGGCTTTCTCAGAATGTGGTACAGCGACCACCCATGTGAGAAGGACCGGGCAGGGGCAGGGGAAGGTGCTAAAAGTACCACCTTGCCAGGCACAGGGGCTCGTGCCTATAATCTCGGCACTTTGGAAGGCTGAGGCAGGTGGATCGCTTGATCTCAAGAGTTTGAGACCAGCCTGGTCAAAATGGTGAAACCCCATCTCCACTAAAAATACACACAAAAATATTAGCCAGGTGTGGTGGCGGGCACCTGTGGTCTCAGCTACTCAGAAGGCTGAGGGGAGAGAATCACTTGATCCTAAGAAACAGAAGCTGCAGTGAGCCGAGATCACGCCGCTGCACTTCATCCTGGGTGACAGTGAAAGCCCGTCTCAAAGAGAAAGAAAATGCAGACTCACCGGCTGATTTGCACCAGGACACTCCAAGTCCAGTGGGAACTGCTGATCTTGCTTGACACCTGCCACCTCTTTTCTATTTCTGCGATGGAATGTCACTGTCACCCAGGCTGGAGTGCGATGGAGTGATCTCGGCTCACTACAACCTCCGCCTCCCAGGTTCAAGCAATCCTCCCACTCAGCCTCCTGAGTAGCTGAGACTACAGGTGCACACCACCACACCTGGCTAATTTTTTTTATTTTTTAGAGATGGGGGGGTCTTACCATGTTGCCTACACTGGTATTGAACTCCTGGGCTCAAGTAATTCTCCTGCCTCAGCCTTCCGAAGTGTTGAGATTACGGGTGTGAGCCACAGCTGGCACCTGCTGCCTCTTAACACTCATTTTCACTGGGCACCACTCCCTGCTGGTGCCACCATTGATACTCCACATACAGCCCAGGGAAGACAGCCAAGGGCGGCAAACAGTGAGAGCTGCCTCTGGGTCAGACTTGGACTGGAAGGACTCAGCTCCACTTCACTTTTCTTGACTCAGGGTCTCATCTGGCTTTTAAAGTCAATAGTAATGCCTGCCTCTCCTGCCTCACATGGATGGGGGAGGCGCCTCAATGAGGCACCAGCTTCGGGGCCTGCCCTAACCTCACCCAGCGAGCCCTCGCTCTGCAGTGCGGGGAGGGGAAATGACAGCAGTTCCAAGGCTAAAGAGCACTGACAAGAGCACCTCGGCTGGCCAGGCACGGTGGCTCATGCCTGTAATCCCCAGCACTTTGGGAGGCCAAGGCAAACGGATCACTTGAGGTCAGGAGTCCAAGATCAGCCTGGCCAATGTGGCGAACCCCCATCTCTGCTAAATATACAAAAATTAGCCAGGTGTGGGGGCGCATGCCTGTAATTCCAGCTACTCAAGAGCCTGAGGCAGGAAAATCACCTGAACCCAGGAGGCAGAGGTTACAGTGAGCCAAGATTGAGCCATTGCACCCCAGCCTGGGCGACAGAGTGAGACTCCACCTCACAAAAA
>NW_016107621.1:948151-951139 GCF_001604975.1 Cebus imitator
AAAAGAAAAAAAAGAAAGAAAGAAAGAAAAAGAGAAAGAAAAAGAAAGAACGGCACTTGTGTCAAGAGCTCAGGAAAGCGCTAGCTACCATGATGAAGACCACTCTTCTCACGTCACAGACGACAGACAGATTGCCGAGGAGAGTGGCCTGCCAAGTGAGGCCTAGCGTGGGTCTGACTCAGTGCCTCCCACGCAAGTCCCATCTGCAGTACCCAGACACTTCTCCCAATGCTCCATGCTGGACAGTCACTCCTGCAGAGGTGGCCAGGGCCCAGACAGTCATGTGGAGAGCTCAGCGGCTCCCGTGATTCCCATGAGCCTTGCTCAGTCCTGCCTAGAGCCCTCACAAAACAGACCCCTTCAGCAAAAACAGGTGCAGTGCTCAGCACTGCTGGCGCAGGCCCGGCTTGCTGGCCGGTGCCTAGAAATCTCATTTTCCGCACAGATGACACTGAACCTCAGACAAATATTATAGGGTGTTTGCCCTCCCAGAGCATGCAGGGCTGGAGGCCTGGTCCAGCTTCACGGAACAGACAGTCCTGAGCAGACTGCAAGCCATGCTGGTCCACAGAGGCTCTGGACAGTCACGTGGTCTGGCCCAGCTGAAGAGCTGTCCCAAGGTGAGGCCCCCAACATGAAATCAACCTCTGCCCCTGAGCACGCACTCTGTGCTGAGGGCATCACCAAGACTCCCTTCAACAGGGGTCTTCAGAAGGGCTACCATCCCCCTTACCAATGAGGAAACAAAATGCACAGGGCAGTTAAGCAACTTGTCCCAGGCTGTGCAGCCTCTGAGACAAAGGGTTAAGATTTGCCTTCCCGGCCCAATATGTGCTGGCTGACATGCAGAGGGCAGTCCCCTTGCAGGGCTCGCACCAACAAGCGTCCCCGGAACACCCCACTCACTGCTCCCTGGGCTCTTTCATGCTCAATGATTTTCCTCATTCCTGGTCTTTGACCCTTCCTTCCTTTCCCTCATCCAGGCCAGCGGGGCCCTCTGATCTCACAGTGCACTCTCGGGGCCGTCGGGGTTCTTCCATCCGCTCCTGCTCCCTGAAGGATACAGTGCTTGCGGAGGGGCCAGGGGATCCCTGCACTGGGCAGACAGGGTCTCCGGCACAGGCCACACCCACAGCCAGCCTTGACCTCACTGCGTGCCCCTGCACTTCCCGGCCTTCAGAGGGGGAAGACCGGCCCCTCCAGAGTCCTGACCCCTGACTTGTCTTGAAAAGCTCTCCCTCCAGTGCCTTAGACCTTCCTGACACTGTGCTGCTCCTGTAAGAGCACTCAGAAAAACTAAATTGTACACCTCGATTGGGACCATGAGGCCACACCACAGACAGACATACCTGCCTCCCGGTACTGGCCAAACACCAGGTCCGTGTTGTCCAGGGCGGCGGCACTCCCCACGTGTGTGCCCTCCTCGCCATAGTTGGTCATGTAGAAGGAGATCCGGCCCTGGGGGTGGAGGGGGGACCAGGGACCCACACTTGATTATGCTGGGCAATGACAGAGAGCCATCCAAACCCTGCCCAGCTTCTGACGCCTCCATGAATCCAGTCTTCTTAAAGGCCAGTCCTGGGCCAGGCCACGCTGGGGTTCCTGCCTTTATGCAGACGCTGCCAGACTGCTTAGAACTGCGAAAGGGATTGAGTCCCTGTGATAGGAGCCCAAAGGAAGCACCTGTTCCACCACAGAAGGGCAAGGATCAATGAGCAAAGGTAGGGGGTGTGGAGGGTTCCAGGCAGAGGGAATGATAGACCATGAGGCCAGAAGGGCTGGGAGGGGTGGGAAAGATGAGGAGGGAAAGGAAGGTGGCACCCAGATAACAAAGGAACAATACATTGATTTTACTCTGAGAATAGTGGTAACCCGCCGACAGGGCTTCTCAACGGAGTGATGTGGTCAGACCCGTGTTTTAGACTCACTCTCAGGCCACTGTGAGGAAAATGGATGGAGCCATCAGGACTGATGGCAGCGGGCCAGGAGAGAGAGGGTAGAGGCCCAGCTTGGGAGCAGAGGTAAGGTTAGAGAGGAGCAGGTGGATGTGTCTGAGTAAGTTGAGTCGGCTGTGTTAGGGAGCAGCAGACCCTGTCAGCTGGCCACACGGGTGCCCAGGCCAGCTCCCTTCTCCCAAATCCCCCAACCTGAGCCTAGAAGACACACACTCAGGTTCCCGGACTCCATTGCAGCCAGAGGTGGCCGTGGGACACAGTTTCAGCCAGAGATTTCAGCAGAAGTCTGCTTTTGCTTTCTGAACAGAAGAGACCACTGCTGCTGGTGCCAGCCCTACCCACCCCCGCCCTCCTTCCTGCCTCGCAGACAGCCATAAAGCCTGGACCTGCAGCAGCCATGCTGTGAACACGAGGCCACAAGCAGAGCACGAAGGTCAACTCGCCAACAACATCGAAGCAGAGAGAGGACATGACTGGGTCCCAGAGTGTGCTGCTGAGCAGCTCCTAAAGAAGTATTTACAGACAGGCTAGGTGCGGTGGCTTATGCCTGTAATCCCAGCACTTTGGGAGGTCGAGGCGGGAGAATCACCTGAGGTCAGGAGTTAGAGGCCATCCTGGCCAACATGGTGAAACCCCTTCTCTACTAAAAACACAAAAATTAGCCACGTGTGATGGTGCACATCTGTAATCCCAGCTACTCTGGAGGCTAAGGCAGAATTGCTTGAACCTGGTAGGTAGAGGTTGCAGTGAGCCAAGATCGTGCCACTGCACTCCAGCCTGGACGACAGAGCAAGACTCCGTCTCTAAATAAATAAAAAAAAATAACAGAAAACAAAAGAAATATCTACAGACAACGCCGGGCGCAGTGGCTCAAGCCTGTAATCCCAGCACTTTGGGAGGCCGAGGCGGGTGGATCACGAGCTCAAGAGATCGAGACCATCCTGGTCAACATGGTGAAACCCCGTCTCTACTAAAAATACAAAAAAAAATTAGCTGGGCATGGTGGCGCGTGCCTGTAATCCCAGCTGCTGGG
>NW_016107621.1:951279-954793 GCF_001604975.1 Cebus imitator
AAAAAAAAAAAAGAAATATCTACAGAGGAAATAAGAGAGGAGAAAGGGATAGCTAGGGGAGGGAAGAGACAGAGATGAGATGAGGTTTCTCGTGTGGGCGAGCGGATGGATGGTGGTGCCCTTCACTGAGAAATGGACTAAGTAAGGCAAAGGAGCAGGCCTGGGAGCAAGATGTTGAGGTCAAGTTCAGACAGGCTGAGTCTGCTGTGGGGGATCCAGGGCGAGAAGCCAAGCAGGGCTCCGACAAGCAGTGTGGCTGGAGCTCCAGGCAGCCCTGGCGTACAGATGGATGTGAGATCACCCACCGCCATGTGTGAAGTGGAACAAAGGCAGCCTGGACAGCACCCTAGGGGACACCCCGGGGCCAGTGCTCCTCGTGGCTCTGCAATGCCCTCCTCCATGTGTTCCCAGGCCTGGCTTTCCCGTTGCTGTGGGGGAAACTGATGTATATGTGCTTTCTTCTAAGTGGGGAGCCAATTAAAAGTTAATGCATGGTCCAGTGCCAAGTGAGTGGGCAGCACCGAGTGCCCAGGGCTTGGCGGGGCTGTCCAGGTTAGTGTGGGAAGGAGCCTGTGACCAGCCCCCTGAAGATCGGGACTCGGGCCTACTGGCAGAGGCTCCTGGTTGCCTTCCCAGTATCCTATTCCTCTCCTGTTAACAGAGGTCTCATTCTCCCGCAGGCAGCAACTGCCTGGACTAAAAGATTATTAATACATTTCTCAGTCTCCCTGAAAGCTGGGAGTGGCCCATGAAATGTATGTGGATGTTACTAGGTGGGACTACCCAGAAAGCTCCTTAAAGGTGGGGGTGTGGGATAGCTGGGATGTGCCATGTCTGGCCTTCTACCTTTCCTCTACTTCCTGCCTGGAATGATATGTAATGGAGGGAGCTTCAGCAACCATTTTGACTCAAGAGGAGACCTCAGAGAAGGTAGAAGCCAATGCTATGAGTGGTGGATCTAAACAATGAAAGAACACTGGGTGTCCAATGACATCATGGTGACACCACACCTACCCCAGGCCACCTGTTTCCAGATTCTTTGATTTTTTTTTTTTTTTTTTTTTTTTAGGGAAATTTTTTATTTTTTTTTTTTTTTTTTTTTTTTGAGGCAAAGTCTCAAACTGTCACACAGGCTGGAATGCAGTGGCATGATCTTGGTTCACTGCAACCTCTGCCTCTCATACTTAAGTGATTCTCCCACCTCAGCCTCCTCAGGAGCTGGGACTACAGGTGTGCGCCACCACACTCGGCTAATTTATGTATTTTTAGTAGAGATGGGGTTTTGCCATGTTGGCCAGGCTGATCTTGAACTCCTGACCTCAGGTGATCCACCCACCTCAGCCTCCCAAAGTGCTGGGATTACTATGAGCCACCAGGCCCGGCCCAGATTTCTTTTATTCAAAGGAAAAAACTACTCACAGGTATAGGCTACTGCTTTTGCTTTTATTTGCTAATGTTTTGGTGTTTTGTTTTTTTTTTTTTTGGAGTGGCCAGGAGGTCTATAACTCACAGCTAAACACAGTCCAAACAGAAGCAGGCTGCACAGTGGCGAGTGAGGTGCCCTTACTGAGGCCTTCCTCTGTGCCAGCCAATGGGCACAAACCCTATTTGCTTGGTCTCAGAGAATTCCTACCCCTTCCCACCAGGGTGGTTCTATCGTTAGCCTCATTCTTTAAGACGACGACGAAACTGAGGGAAAGACAGGAAAAATCACCTGCCCAAAGTCACAGCTGTGACTGGACACAAGTCTACTGGACTCCAAAGCCCCTGTGTGTGCAGCCCACGGAAGGGCAGGAGGGACCCTCCGTGCACAGGGGTGGTGTGGCCTGGCACTGAGGCTGTGGAGAAAGGAGCAAAGAGCACCAAGACCATGGGAGAACAGGCAGGCAGGGTGGCCAGGAAGGGCTGGACTTGCTCCTGTGGGTGCTGGATGCCCAGGGAATTTTCTGGGCAGGGTGAAGATACTACCCCAACTCAGCAAACCCATGCATAGGGTTCCTGTGAGTGAGAACGTCTGGAAGTGAGCTGCCTGCCTGAATCCACACAGTGTCCCAGCAGGGTCACCTGGGTGCTTGACACAAATGCAAATTCCCAAGCTCAGGAGAAGTCCTGACCCCGCAAGAATGGTGGACATCCAAGGGCCTGCCTTGCCAAACATTATTCCTACTCTTCTCTGAGGAACCTCCCAGACCCACCCTCCATCTCTGTGGCCTGAGAGAGGTAGACTCTACTCCTCCACTTCCTCAGTTCCTGGGGGCGGGCACATAGCCTGGGCTTGGCCAATCAGTCACAGTGATTGGTTCATGACAGAGTCTATGAGCAAAGCTTGGCCAATGAGTGCCAGCTGTGGGCCTTGTGCTAAACTGTCAAGGATGATTCTCTTTCCACTACTAAGTGGAAAGGGCAATAACTGAAAGACGGATAGGGTCATCACAAATAATAAGACACTAATATTAAGTGGTAGCTAAATGCCGGCTTGGCTGCTCCTAAGGCCATTACATATGCCACCATCAACCCTCACGGCAACCTCATGGGGTAGGTGCAGATAAGAAAAATGAAGCTCTGGCTGGGTGCAGTGGCACTTTGGGAGGCCAAGGTGGGAGGATCGCTTAAGCCCAAGTTCAAAACCAGCCTGGCAACAAGGCAAGACCCCATCTCTACAAAAAGTAAAACACATTAGCCAGGGACGGTGGACCATGCCTACAGTTTCAGCTGTTAGGAAGGCCAAAGCATGAGGACGGCTTGAGCCCAAGAGGTCAATGCTACAGTGAGCTACGATTGTGCCACTATAAAACAGCCTGGGTGACACAGTGAGACGCTGTATAAAAAAATAATAAGAGAAAAGAAAAAAGAGGCCAGACATGGTGGCTTATGCCTGTAATCCCAGTACTTTGGGAAGCTGAGGCAGGCAGATCACCTGAGGTCAGGAGTTTGAGACCAGCCTGGCCACCATGGTGAAACCCCATTTCTACTAAAAGTACAAAAATTACCCAGGCGTGGTGGCAGGTGCCTGTAATCCCAGCTACTCAAGAGGCTGAGGCAGGAGAATTGCCTGAACCCAGGAGGCGGAGGTTGCAGTGAGCCAAGATCATGCCACTGCACTCCGGCCTGGGTGACAGAGCGAAACTGTCTCAAAAAAAATAAATAAAATTAAATAAAATATAAAATAAATAAAAATTTTTTAATGAAATAAAGTAAAATAGAAAATGGAAGCACTGAGATTTTAAACAACTTTCCCAGGACCGCAGAGCTAGAAAGGGGCAGGACTAGGACTTGTCTTACAGACTTGCTTCAGACCTGCGTCCTTTCTCTCTGCCTCCTCTCCATGAGCCAGGAGCTGCCAGAGCCCACCACTGCTTGCAGAGGACAAAAGCCAAGGCAAAAGAGAATAGAAAAGACACAGAGGGGCCGGGCGCGGTGGCTCAAGCCTGTAATTCCAGCACTTTGGGAGGCTGAGGCGGGTGGATCACGAGGTCAAGAGATCGAGACCATCCTGGTCAACATGGTGAAACCC
>NW_016107621.1:954987-964222 GCF_001604975.1 Cebus imitator
AAAAAAAAAAAAAAAAAAAAAAAAAAAAAAAAAAAAAAAAAAAAAAAAAAAAAAAAAGAAAAGAAAAGACACAGAGGGAAAGAAGGTGTAAGGACATCTTTTGAGCCCCCTGGATCCAGCTGTGCCCAAAAACAGGACCCTCTGGAAATGTGGTCATTTGAGTCAGTAGCTTCCCTGTTTGTTGACCCTGGCTCGACTGGGTCTTTGTCCCCTGACACTAGGATGTATTGGGGATCACAGCACATTTCACATGGACCTAGGGTGGTCCCTGGAGCACTCTAGGAAGCAGTGGCGACCCACCCTGTTTCTCGGGACTGTGCATTTCCAAGAGGAAGGGCTGTTAGGCCTTCGCCATGCCCTCTCCCAACACAGGCAAGCCCCAAGCAAGGCACACAGTAGGTGTTTTTAGTGATTGGGTCCATCCTCTGCCCTAGGGCAGCACTGCTCTCACACTTTTCCCCCAGAGCCCCAAGAAAACCCTCAGAACTCCATGGACCCCCGCAAAAAAATAAGATCTCTCCTCCTTGGGAGCCATCCTTTGGCCCACACAAAGGTAGAGAACCTCAGGTAATTCCAGCCCCCTGCCCCAAGCCTGTGCCCACGCACCTGCCGCTGAGACTCATAGAGGATGCGGTCCATGGTGTTAAGCAGTGTCATGCTCTTGTAGAACTTCAGCACCTTCTCCTTCGGCAGCTGCGGGTGGAGGCACAGACAGACGTGGGGTAGTTGGGACCAGAGAGGAGACAGGCAAGGGGCTTGGGCATAGGGGGCATGGGAAGGGAGGGAGGCTGCCTCTCACGTGGGGGTCCTCGCTGGGGTTGATGATCTGGCCTTGCCGGTCCATGACGCGGTAGATGGGGATTCCAGAGATGACATTGGGCTGGATGAATTCAAGCTTGTCTATGAACTCTGCCGAGGCCCCTGGGAACTGGGGCTTGTCATCCAGAGATGAGAACTGCTCCTGTTGCCTGTGGGGGTGCTGGGGGAGAGAGCAGAGGAGACGCCTGCATCAGGAGCAGCACCCAGGTTTCCGCTGGCTTGACCACAGCAGCAGGCAGGCGGCATGGTGGTTGAGTACATGACCCCTGTGAACTCGGGGGCCTGACTCGCAAGGTCTGAGCCCCAACTCCACCACTCTCCCACTGCAACGCCTTGGGCAACTGACTCCAACATCTGTGTCTCAGTTTCCCCATCTGAAAAACTGGGATAAAAACAGCAACAGCTATCCCATAGGACTGCTGTAAGATGAAATGGCTCAGTCAGTGGCTGACAAGTCAAGAACTGGTAGCTATTACTATTCTCATGATCGCAGGCCCAAACGCTTCATCCTGGCATTCAAGGCCTCCCCAGTCTGGCCACAGATGTCCCCTCCTCTCTCTCTCCTTCTGTGACCACAGACACACACGCCCACTGCAGGATGGTCTCTAGGCATCTAGACAGGCTCTCTTGTGTTCCCTCTACCATGCACCAGTGAAGCCAGAGAACAGAGCTTAAGTCTTTGAGCTCTTAAGAGTCAGACCGCCTCGGTTCAAATCCCTTACTGGCCTTGGGAGGCCAAGGCAGGTGAATCACTTGAGGTCAGGAGTTCAAGACCAACGTGACAAGACCCTGTACCCACTAAAAATACAAAAATTAGCTGGGTGTGGTGGCACATGCCTATAGTCCCAGCTACTCAGGAGGCTGAGGCAGGAGAATCCCTGAACCTGGGAGGTGGAGGTTGCAGTGAGCCAAGACTGCACCACAGTACTCCAGCCTGGGTGACAGTGAGACTCCATCTCAAAAAAGAAAAAAAAAAAAAATCCCTTACTGGATGATATGGCAAAGTAACTTCCCCTCTCCATTTGCTCTCTTCCTTGTCTATAAAAATGGAGAAGCCCTCGTGGAAATGTGCAGCCTAAACAAGATCATGCGGATAAAATATTCAGCAAAGTATCTGTAAGCTGTATAACAAATGCTCAAAACAATCGCAACTGTCATCATTTCCCCTCTCATCTCTGCCTGCTCTACTAGACAGTCTCTTTCCCTATTGCTTGGCAAACCGCTACACGCGTCAGTGTCCACTCTACTCCAGTCCCAGCTCCCTCTGCGAGCTGAGACTGACTCATTCGACAAATATTTCAGCACCTGCCATGTTCCCAGCCCAGTGCTGGGCTCTGGGGACCTAAGACAGGCAAGACATCTGCCCTTTGCTGCCTAGCAGGGAGAGCGGATGCTGAACACGTAACGATGACAGTGGTTCATATCATCCTATAGCAGAAGGGAAGGAGGGTAAGAATTTCCTGCGGAAGTGATGTTACAGCTGAGATCTGAGGGATAACCAGGAGGCACGGAAAGCACGTTCCAGGTAAGGGAAATGGAACATGTGAAAAACAAAAAGTAGCCAGGTGCACTGGCTCACACCTGTAACCCCAACACTTCAAGAGGCCGAGGCAGGCGGAACACTTGAGGCCAAAACCAGCCTGGCCAACATGGTGAAACCCCATGTCTACCAAAAATACAAACATTAGCTGGGTGTGGTTGCACACACCTGTAATCCCAGAGGCTGAGGCAAGAGAATCACTTAACCTCGGGAGGCAGGGGTTGCAGTAAGCCCAGATCATGCCACCACACTCCAGCCTGGGCAAAATGATTGAGACCCTGCCCCCCGCCCCCCCCCCCCCCCCCCCCCCCCCACACACACACAAAAGGAGAGGAATAGCGTGTCCTTCACAGAAGACAGAAGGAGCTCAGGGCCAGGCAAGGTGGCTCGCATCTATAATCCCAGCACTTTGGTCTCAAGGATTACTTGAGCCCAGGAGTTTAAGACCAGCCTGAGACCATAATCTCTACAAAAAATTTTAAAAATTAACCAGGCATGGTGGCATATAGCTGTAGTCCCAGCTACTTGGGAGGCTGAAGTGGGAGGATTGCTTGAGCCCAGGAGGTAAAGGCTTCCGTGAGCCATGATCACACCACTGCACTCCAGCACTCCAGCCTGGGCAACAGAGCAAGACGCTGTCTCAAAAAATAAAATAAAATAAAATAAAGGAAGCTCAGAGGGGCTGGAGGAGTCCTGCAAGGACGTCACACCTCCTCAGATCAGATGAGGAATGACTGAGAAAGCCCAGGAGACCTGTGAGAAGCCTAAAGCTCAAAAGGTGTGAGCCCACTGGAACTCTGAGCTCTGGAACTAGGCAGCCCAGAACTGGCCAGGCTGTTGCAACAGCTCCCCTTTATGAAGCATTGCTGTAAGCCAGCTGAGTCTGGCACGCACAAGCCTACTGACTCGGGGCATTGATGAGGGGCATTCTCTGCCATTGCCCTTGAGTAGATGAGGAAACCCAGGCTTGGGGAGGTAAAATAACCTGCACCAGACCACAAATTAAAAAAAAAAAAAAATTGGGTCAGGCGCAGTGGCTTATGCCTGTAATCCTTGAACTTTGGAAGGTGAAGGCAGGAGGACTGCATGAGCTCAGGGGTTTGAGACCAGCCTGGGCAACAACGCAAAATCCTGTCTCCACAAAAACTTACAAACATTAGCTGGGTGTGGTGATGCACACCTGTGGTCCCAGCTACTTGGGAGGCTGAGGCAGGAGGACTGCTTGAACCTGGGAGGAGGAGGCTATCCGGAGCTGAGATCGTGCCACTGCACTTCAGCCTGGGGGACAAAATGAGATCCTGTCTCAAAAAAAAAAAAATTATATCAGGACTGGGCTTCCAAACTGGGCAGGGCTGAGACTCAGGCTCCTAGACTTCCATGCTCCTCATTCCACTGCCCCTGCAGCCTGATTTCCAACCATATGTGGCTTTTCTTCCCACTACTCCCCAAATTCTTCCTTGGTAATTGTGGCTTCACTTCCCACAGGAGTTAAAGGGCAGGGTTTGCCACAAGCTGGAGCTCACACATAGGTGCTCAAATGCGTCCATCTTCCTTTAACTGCAGTGAATAAGCCGTCCACAGTTCCAGCAGGGTAGCATGTTAAGCTGTGTGTGTTTATTTGCATTTGTGGTGGTGAGGAAATTACATTCCCAACGGCAGGGCAGATTCAGGCCTGACAATGCACGATAGGCTTCCCCTTCCCTTGTGAGGAGGAAGCAGCCGGCCTCTTGCAGCACAGCTCTTCCGCCTCTGAGCAGCCAGCACAGCCAGACATTGACCAAGAAGATTCCTTTGTTTCCTTGTCTACCTCCCACAAACACCACAATCCAGCCAGGAAGGCAGAGACAGCATCCAGGTTGCCTTCACAGCAGGCACTCAAATGAGCTAACACATGAATGGGCGATTAAGTTCCCTGGCTCTGGAGTTCAACTTCCCTGGGTTCCAATTTCTCAGCTTGCGTGGCTCTCTGCAAAAACACTTCATCTCGGCTGGCCACAGTGGCTCACACCTGTAATCCCAGCACTTTGGGAGGCTGAGGCGGGCAGATCACCTGAGGTCAGGAGTTCGAGACCAGCCTGACCAACATGGTGAAACCCCATCTCTACTAAAATACAAAAATTAGCCGGCCGTGGTGGTGTGCGCCTGTAATCTCAGCTACTTGAGAGGCTGAGGCAGGGGAATCGCTTGAACCCGGGAGGTGGGGGCTGCAGTGAGCCGAGATCATGCCACTGTACTGCAGCCTGGGCAACAGAGTGAGACTCTGTCTCAAAACAAAAAACACTTCATCTCTCTGAGTTTATCTGTAAGAAGGCTGCACAATGCCATGTGAAAAGTTGCTAAGTTCACTCACACAAGGGGTTCAGCACCGACATGGGATGTACTGTATACTCAAAACTTGGTTAAGAGATAGTAAAACAAAACCTAGGAAGGTGAGACGTGGGAGAAAGGGAAGTGCCTACACCTTAGGAGGATGGGGAAAAGAGGAGGGGGGAAGAACTAACTGCATGTTAAAATGGATTCTAGCCGGGCGCGGTGGCTCACGCCTGTAATCCCAGCACTTTGGGAGGCAGAGGCGGGTGGATCACGAGGTCAAGAGATCGAGACCATCCTGGTCAACACGGTGAAACCCCGTCTCTACTAAAAATACAAAAAATTAGCTGGGCATGGTGGCGCGTGCCTGTAATCCCAGCTACTCAGGAGGCTGGGGCAGGAGAATTGCCTGAACCCAGGAGGCGGAGGTTGCGGTGAGCCGAGATCGCCCCATTGCACTCCAGCCTGGGTAACATGAGTGAAACTCCGTCTCAAAAAAAATGGATTCTAAAACCAAACTGTGGCAACATGCAGTGGTTCACACCTATAATCCCAGTACTTTGGGAGGCTAACACGGGAGAATCATTTGAGACCAGGAGGTCGAGACCAGCCTAGGCAACATGGCGAAAACCCTGTCTCTGAAAATTTTAAAACTTAGCCAGGAAGGATGGGCGTAGCAGCTCATGCCTGCAATCCCTGAGCAACAGTACGAAACCCCATTTACACACACACACACACACACACACACATACAAAGGCAGGCAGATCACCTGAGGTCAGGTGATCAACATGGTGGTCAACATGGTGGAACCTCATCTCTACTAAAAATACAGAAAACAGCCAGGCGTGGTGGTGGGCACCTATAATCCCAGCTACTCGGGAGGCTGAGACAGGAGAATTGCTTGAACCCAAGAGGCAGAGGTTGCAGTGAGCTGAGATTGCGCCACTGCACTCCAGCCTGGTGACAAGAGTGAGACTCCATCTCAAAAAAAAAAAAAAAAAAAAAAAAAAAAAAAAAAAAAAAAAAAAAAAAAAAATTAGCTGGGAATGGTGGCATGTATCTGTAGTCCCAGATACCGGAGCTGGGGGAGCCTAAGGTGAGAGGATGCTTGAGCCCAGGAGGCCAAGGCTGCAGTGAGCCATGGCGGCACCACTGGACTCCAGCCTGGGCAACAAAGTGATACCCTGTCTCGACAAACAATAACACCAAACTGTGGCCCCAGAAGACACAAAAGGGAGGGAGACTGAGGCAGAGGGGAGACGGCATGCCGATGGAAGAGGACCAAAGGCTGGTCTTCGGATGGGCACTAAGAGGGGAGGCCAGAGTCTGAGAACAAACCAGGGTGTCAGGGCAAGACTGTCAGCCTCCGGAGGCTGCAAAGCTACCTTCAGGGCACCCCGGTGTGCTCCGTATATTGGAGCTGGGCCTCAGCTGGACCCTCCTCCCTTCTTTCCTGGGCTGGGGGAGATGATGGTAGTCCCCAGCCCCAGGGTTGCTACCCCAATTCAGTGAGCTATGCAAAGGGCTCCATACAGCGCCTGGTCCTGAGGAAATGCTCCGTAACAGGAGTCGGTGGTCAAACCCCTACAAAGGAAGGACGCAACTCCACCCATCTGTTCTTCTAGCTTTTGGTTGGGTGTGGGGGAGTCTGTCCCCGTGGCCAATGATTTACAATGGCAGAGGCTACACAGATTTACACAAAGCTTCATGCCATGTCCTCTCCAATCACACAGGAAAGCACCACCTGCCCACTCTGGATGGTCTGCTCTGCCCAGGAAGTACTGGGGTGGCCCTGGTGGAGTCATCTGAAGTCGCTGAGTCACCATGGCTAAGGGCATGGACTCTAACTGAGCAGACCGCTGCCTCCTGATCGTGTGACTGAAACTCCCTGAGCCAAGTACAGTGGCAGATGCCTGTAATTCTAGCTACTCTGGAGGCTGAGGAGAGAGGATCACTTGAGTCCAGGAGTTTGAGGCCAGCCTGGGAAACATAGCGAAACCTTGTCTGTACAAAAAATTTGAACAAATAAACAAATATAATTTAAGGCTAGGTACGGTGGTTCACGCTTATAATACCATCATTTTGGGAGGTCAAGAAGGGTAGACAGCTTGAGCCCAAGTGTTCAAGATGAGCCTGGGTAACATGGCAAGACCCCCATCTCTACAAAAAATTAGATGAGCATGGTGGTGCACATCTGTAGTCTCCACTACTCAAGGGACTGAGGTGGGAGGATCACTGGAGCCTAAGAGGTCAAGGCTGCAGTGAGCCAAGATCATGCCACTGCACTCCAGCCTGGCTGACAAAGTGAGACCTATCTCAAGGAATAAAAAGAAAAATTTTTAAAAATAAAAACTCCCAGCCCGGTGCAGTGATTCACACCTGAAACCCCAGCACTTTGGGAGGCCGAGGCTGGCAAATTGCCTGAGGTCAGGAGTTCAAGACTAGCCTGGCTGGCATGGTAAAACCCCATCTCAACTAAAAATACAAAAAAAATTAGCTGGGCGTGGTGTGCACGCCTGTAGTCCCAGCTACTCAGGAGGCTGAGGCAGGAAAATTGCTTCAACCCCGGAGGTGGAGGTTGCAGTGACCCAAGATTGTGCCACTGCGCTCCAGCCTGGGCAACAGAGGGAGACTCCATCTCAAAAAATAAAATAAAAATAAAAAATAAAAACTCCGGGCCGGGCATGGTGGCTCATGCCTATAATCCCAGCACTTTGGGACACCAAGGCAGGCAGATTATGAAGTTAGGAGTTTGGGACCAGCCTGACCAACATGGTGAAAACCCATCTCTACTAAAATACAAAAATAAGCCGGGTGTGGTAGCCTATAATCCCAGCTACTCAGCAAGCTGAGGAAGGAGAATCACTTGAACCTGGGGGACGGAGGCTGCAGTGAGCCTAGATGGCGCCACTGCACTCCAGCCTGGGCACTCAGAAGACCATAATGACCATCTCCATTTATCCCACAATACACACTGATAGGGTTTGTCTGTGTCCCCAACTCAAATCTCATCTTGAATTATAGCTCCCATAATTCCCATGTGCCATGGGAGGGACCCAATGGGAGGTAACTGAATCATGGCGGGGAGAGATGGTCTTTCACGTGCTGTTCTCATGATGGTGAATAAGTCTCACGAGATCTGATGGTTTTATAAAGGGGAGTTCCCCTGCAAGTACTCTGCCTGCCTGCCGCCATGTGAGATGTGACTTTGCTTCTCACTCACCTTCCGCCATGATTGTGAGGCCTCCCCAGGATGTGGAACTGTGAGTCCATTAAACCTCTTTTTCTTTATAAATTACCCAGTCTCAGGTGTGTTTTTATTAGCAGCCTGAGAACAGACGAATACACACACTGAGTACCTACCACTTGGAGATACTGCACAGGGTACTGGAGCCCCCAGATAGGCTGCCCGTGAAGAGCTGGATCACAAAAATAAAGTCACTGATAATTAGCACAGACCAAGCTCCAGGTGCTTCCTGAATTCCAACAAGTTAGGGACTCTACTCATTCACCTAACTAGGGTCAGAGAGGTGAAATGACTTAGCCAAGCCCAGGCCTGGATTGGTAGTAAGAAACTGACTCATGATTCCTTGACAATCTGAGTTTCCTTCCTCCTCCTTTCCCTGAGCACTGAAACATTTGCTATGGTAGCAGAGACAGGAAGGGAGGTGAAAATCAGGCAAATGCATCTGCAGGGCAGCAGGGTATTCAATGAAGAGAGTGAGTAGAGGAGGGGCAAGAAGTCAGGAACAAGTGAAGCAGCCCCACCCCTCTTGTTAAGCTGACCTTCCCCAGTAAACCCAGTAATCTCTCCACAATCCTATCTGTCCACAACTATGCAGCCTCTCAGCCTTTCCCTGACTATATCTTCATCTCCAGCCGGATAAAACTGCACTATCTAATATGGCAGCCACCAATCACTTGTGGCTATTTATTTTATTTTTAGAGAGTCTCGCTGTGTCGCCCAGGCTAGAGTATAGTGGCGCGATCTCGGTTCACTGCAACCTCCGCCTCCCAGGTTCAAGCAATTCTTCTGCCTTGGCCTCCCGAGTAGCTGGGATTACGGCCATAAGCCACCCCACCCAGCACACCTGTGGCTATTTAAACTTAAACTCATGAAAACCGAAAAATATGGCCAAGCAAGGTGGCTCACGCTTATCATCCCAGCACTTTGAAAGGCTAAGGCAGGAAGATCACTTGAGCCCAGGAGTTCGAGACCAGCCTGGACAACATGGCAAAACCCCATCTCTACAAAGATTTAAAAATTAGCCAGGTGCAGCCGGGCACAGTGTCTCACGCCTATAATCCCAACACTTTGGGAGGGCGAGGCAGGCGGATCACCTGAGGTCAGGAGTTCAAGACCAGCCTGGGTCAACATGGTAATACCCCATTTCTACTAAAAATACAAAAATTAGCTGGGCGTAGTGGCACATGCCTGTAGTCCCAGCTACTTAGGAGGCTGAGGCAAGGGAATCACTTGAACCTGGGAAGTGGAGGCTGCACTGAGCCGAGATTGTGCCACTGTACTCCAGCCTGGGCAACAAAGCAAGACTCCGTCTCAAAAAA
>NW_016107621.1:964261-979309 GCF_001604975.1 Cebus imitator
AAAAGAATAAACATTAAAAATTTAGCCAGGGGTGGTAGCATGGGCCTATGGTCCCAGCTACTTAGGAGGCTGAGGTGAGAGGATTGCTTGAGCCCAGGAGGCTGAGGCTGCAGTAAGCCATGATCACACCACTACATTCATTCCAGTCTGGGTGACAGAGTGAAACCTTGTCTCAAAGAAAGGCTGGGCATAGTGGCTCACGCCTGTGGAGGCCAAGGCAGGCGGATCACTTAAGGCCAGAAGTTTAAGACCAGCCTGGGCAACATGGCAAAATGCTATCTACCAAAAATACAAAAATTAGCCAAGCGTGATAGTACACGTCTGTAATCCCAGCTACTAGCGAGGCTGAGGCAGGAGAACTGCTTGAACCTGGGGGGCACAGGTTGCAGTAAGCCAAGATCGCGCCACTGCACTCCAGCCTGGGCGAGAGAACAAAACTCTGCCTCAAAAAAGAAAAAAGAAACAGAGGTACACAAAGTAAGAGAGAGAGAGAGAAAAGAGAAAGGGGAGGAGAGGGAAGGAGAGGGAAGACAGGAGAGAGAAAGAACAGGTGGGCAAAATAAAGGGGGAAAAACAATAATTCTAAGATAATACAAATTTAAAGATACATGAATAAATAAAAAATAAGGACTTTTCCCCTCCCCACTCTCCACCAAAAATGAAGGAGGGAAAGCAAGAGGAAAGGTAATCAGGAGATTGAGCTAGGAGAGAAAGATGTAATCAACCATAAATGACCTTTCCCTAGCCTGCCCACCTCCCACCCCACTTACCCCACCAAAGGGCCCCTGGGACTGAGATCAGCTGTGGATGATATGATTGTTCTCAAAAGAGAATAGCCCAAAGGCAGGAGACTGCCCTACCCACACCTGCTTCTGCAGCCCTCCTGCATTTACCTATTTCAAGTGACTCCCTTCCTAGGTACCTACTACGCCCTACTCCTGGCCTATCCTCTTCACCCTTCTCCCATTTGTCCCCCTACCCAGAGCTTCTCCCTACAGATTCCATCTTCCCCTCCTTATGGACTGAGGATCAGAGGATCAGACACAACCTCACAAGATCTTCTGAGATTTTTTTCCCCAGGGCCTCACCCATCCTGGCCCTCCCAAGGTCACCCCCTTTCTTCTTCCTATCTCCAAGGTCAGTTTCTGCCCTTTCCCTCCACCCTGTCAACAATGACCAACATTCCTATTGCGTTTATGATGTGCCAGGTCCAGTCCTTAGCATTTTACGCATTAATTTTTCACAGCCGGATGAGGTGGCCACTGTTAATATTTTACAGGGAGGAAAATTAGGTCCATAGACCCAGAGAGGTGCAGTCTGTTGCCCAAGGCTACTCAAGTGGAAAGTGGCGGAGCAAGGACGTGAACCCACCCACTTAACCACTACTCTCCTGTCAACTGTAGTTCAAGGCTCTTCTGCAACCTACTGCCTCCCCACCCCAAAAAGGGGCTTCTAACTACGTTTTTTGCAGGGTAATCTTGCCCTTAGCAGCATCCACCTGAAGGGACTGAGACTCTTTTGGCAAGAAACAAAGCCTTCTCAAGCGTTTCTAAGAAACCTGGGCAAAGTGTCCTGTCTGTACCCCTCTCCCTTCTTTTTCCCCCCTCATTAATTCAACAAATACTAATCATCTCCTCTGTACGGTGTCCAGAACACACGAATTCCCTGTCTTGATATTCGATCAGAAGACACAGGAATCAAGTTTTTACACATTTCATTTTAAAATCAGAATTGTGGCAAAGAACTACAGGGCCCTATGCAGCCTGTGACAAGGACCTGCTCTCTTCTTTCTCCTTTTTGAAGAGGAATCTTTGCCCAGAAGAAAGTCTCTCCCTTACAAAGTCAGTTGCATTCTCTAAACCCTGAGAGAAAAGGTCCCGCGGTCTTCCCCTGTCCCTCCATGGAGCCCTGAGTAGGGGAGACAGCTCATAAGGAACTCCCATCCCTCTCTTCAAGTCGTCTTTCTCCCTCAGGGCCCACAAAGAAGTTGCAATTAGGTTTTTTTCCTCTCCTAAAGGAAGTGGCAGAGCTTCCCTTCAGTGTCTTCTCCAAGAGGTCTCCCACTTTTTCCCTTCTGGGACAGCGCTTTCTTCATATCCTTCAGGGACCCGACGCTCTGAAGATAGCCTTTACGTTCCTATTCCCCTTTGGGAAAACCTCCTGGAGACCAGGTACTCACAGATATAGCCAGTCCCCGAGCGCCAGGCCGCCGCAGCAGCAGGAGGGCAGCCTGGCCCAAGATTCGGCTTTGCCTCCAAAACCTCGCCGCAGCGATTACTACCGCCATCTTGACTAGCAACCACACAGCGGTCCAGCCCTCTTGTAGGCTAGACTCGGGGCTCCCCCTTTATATGCCTGACGCAAACTCCAAACCATCTGACACGGAAACCACCTTTTTCCTGTCCTGTGGTAGACAGAATGCACAGAGATTTGGAAAGAAAATCTACCTGTCCAAAGTTTTCTCCAATTGTCTCATTGTAGTTACTCCTGTAACAGGAAAAAAAAACGGGCAACCTGACCAAGGCCCCAGGGATTTAGGGGCCGGCTGTTCAGAGTAAAACAGGACCATGCCAAGGCCCGCCTCCTGTTCTCAACTGCCCAATGGCGTTGCCAGAGTTAGGAGGTGGGTCAGGGCGGAGCCAAATTGTTGGTAAACGCTAAGACACGTGCGGACGCCCAGGCTAACTGCCCAGCCCAACGCGTGCGCACTGGTTACGCAGCCTGTACGCAGCGCGCGCTGCCGGGCGGAAGTGACAATCGCAGCCGCACGTGGGGTCTGGCGTGATGGAGGAGGAGATGCATACTGACGCCAAAATTCGCGCTGAAACTGGAGCAGGGTCCAGCCCTCGGGGTCCCGGCTGCAGCCTTCGGCACTTTGCCTGCGAACAGAACCTGCTGTCGCGGCCAGATGGCTCTGCTTCTTTCCTACAAGGTAAGAACTTCACGCTGGTCTTTCTTTTAGAGAGGGACTACAGTGCAACGAAGTGCCCACCTCCCCACGTTACCAGCTGGTAAATGTCACTCCTGCACTGATGCAGGGTTTCTTGTCTGGTTTATCCCTACATACGCAGGGATACACACATCTCTCCCTCACGACTAGAAAGGAGAAGATAGCTCCATCCTGGCAAATATCTCTGAGAATGAGAAGAGGGGCAGACTGTCCCCCCAAGAATGGATATTTCAGAATAGGGAAAATCACCTCACCAAGGCAAATATCCCCCTTAACTAGATTCGTCCTCCGCCTCTCACACACACTCTCTAGGTCCATGCATCGCGGACTGACACAAAGCTGTCTATTTGCATAAATACTCTGGACTGTGATGGATCTTTCACCCACATAAATACTTCTCAAATTGAAGATATTGTCACTACCCTAGGTTGAAAATATGTCGCCACTGCCACCTCACTGCCATCTCTCCACAGGAGTAAATATCCCTAAGATTAGTGCAAGTCTTACCTATAGGGCAAATATCCCCTTCCCCTAGCTAAATAACTCTCAAAACTAGATTAACTCCAAGAACATTTTTCTTTAAAATTTGACAAGGGAGGCCGGGCGCAGTGGCTTCACGCCTGTAATCTCAGCACTTTGGGAGACCGAGGCGGGTGAATCACCTGAGGTAGGGAGTTCAAGACCAGTCTGGCCTACATGCAAAACCGCATCTCCACTAAAAATACAAAAATTAGCTGAGTGTGGTGGTGGGTGCCTGTAATCCCAGCTACTCAGAAGGCTGAGAGCAGCTGCAGTAAGGGGGAGGATGGTTAGCTTTCAGGAAGGACTTCCTGTTAAAAGTTACTAATATCAGGGCCAGGTATGGTGGCTCACACCTGTAATCCCAGCACTTTGGGATTACAGGTGACCAGGAGTTCAAGACCCGCCGGAGCAACATGGCAAAATCCCCTCTCTACTAAAAATACTAAAATTAAGCCGGCACAGTGGGTCACACCTGTAATCCCAGCATTTTGGGAGGCCAAGGTGGGCAGATCACCTGAGGTCAGGAGTTCAAGACCAGCCCTGGCCAACATGGTGAAACCCCATCTCTATTAAAAATTAAAAAAAAAAAGGTGGGGGTGGGGAGTTGGGGAGAGATAGCATGGGGAGAAATTCCAGATACAGGTGAAGGGGAGGAAGGCAGCAAATCACGCTGCCATGTGTGTACCTATGCAACAATCTTGCATGTTCTTCACATGTACCTCAAAACCTAAAATGCAATTTAAAAAAAAATTTTTTTTTTTTTTTTTTTAAAAAGCCGGGCATGGTGGCAAGTGCCTGTAGTTCCAGCTACTCGGGAGGCTGAGGGGGGAGGATCGCTTGAGCCCAGAAGGCCAAGGCTGCAATCAACCATGATGGCACCACTGTACTCCAGCCTGGGCCAGGAGAGTGAGACCCTGCCTGAATGCCTTAATGGATGACTATTACTAATATCAGCTAAAGTCAGTTGCGCACTCAGCATGAGCCCCACAATGTCTTGTGTTCTCTGTGAATTGAGTCCTTTGACCCTCACAGGACGCTAGAGGGGAGGGACTGCTGTTGTCCCCATTTTACAAATGAGGATTCGCAGGCAGAGAAGTGAAGTGAGTGCTCAAAGAATCACTGCCAAAAATTGGCGGGGGTGGCGTGGGGGGCCCTGGCCATCAGGCTCAATGCCACGAATGGGGCCCCAGAAGCCACTGTGAGTGAGGCCTCCCGTGCTGTCTCTCCAGGTGACACCTCTGTCCTGGCGGGTGTGTACGGACCGGCCGAGGTGAAAGTCAGCAAAGAGATTTTCAACAAGGCCACACTCGAAGTGATCCTGAGGCCGAAGATCGGGCTGCCTGGTAATGGGTGCTGCTGAACCTCCGAAGAATGCCCCGTTTGTCAGAACTGCTCCCTGGCTCCTCCCTGCCAGCGCCCCCAGTCTCCACTCCCCACTTTGGTCTCCCCTTAGCTGTTTCTTTAACTCTCTGTCCCTGTGTCTCATCTTCTGTTGCTTCTCTGTCTGTCTCTAATTTCTTCCTCCGTCTCTCTTTATCCCTCTCTCTGCCTTCATCTCCCTTTCATTCCATTAACCTGTTTTTCTTGTTCTTTTTTTTTTTTTTTTTTTTTTTTTTTTTTTTTTTTTTTTTTTTTTCCTGTTCTGTTGCCCAGGCTGGAGTGCAGTGGCACGATCTCGGCTCACTGCAACCTCTGCCTCCCAGGTTCAAGCGATTCTCTTACCTCAGCCTCCTGAGTAGCTGGGATTACAGGCACCTGCCACCACCCCCAGCTAATTTTTTTGTATTTTTAGTAGAGGCAGAGTTTCACCATGTTGGCTAGGCTGGTGTCAAACTGCTGACCTCAGGTGATCTGCTTGCTTTGACCTCCCAAAGTACTGGGATTGCAGGTGTGAGCCACTGTGCCTGGCCTTTTTTTAAATTTATTTTTTATTTTTTTGAGATGGAGTCTTGCTCTGTTGCCCAGGCTAGTCTTGAACTCCTGACATCAGGTGATCCACCCGCCTCGGCCTACCAAAGTGCTGGGATTATAGGCGTGAGCCACGGAGCCCAGCTCTTCTTTTTTTTTTTTTTTGAGACGGAGTCACTCTTGTCACCCAGGCTGGAGTGTAATCGTGTGATCTCAGCCCACTGCAACCTCCACCTCCCGGGTTTAAGCCATTCTCCTATCTCAGCCTCTCGAGTAGCTGGGATTACAAGCATAGACCACCACGCCCAGCTAATTTTTATGTTTTTAGTAGAGACAGGATTTCGCCGTGTTGGCCAGGCTGGTCTCAAACTCCTGAGCTCAAGTGATCCGCCTGTCTCAGCCTCCCAAAGTGTTGGGATTACAGGCGTGAACCACTGTGCCTGGCCCATTAACCTATTTTTCACCCTTTTACCCTCATATCCCTCGGTCCCCACTGGCTGGGCCTGCTGGGGTGGGAGTGGGCGTGGGTAGCATCACAGACATGGTACTCTCAGGTCTTTCTCCCCTGCATGGTTCCCTTGGTGGATGCCGGAGGTAGCAGGGTTGGTGAATGGCAGGCAGGCCCTGCCTCCTTCCCACTGGAATCCTCCATCATCCCTGCAGGTACCAGCACCATCCCAGCCTGAGACTATGGGCCCTTTCCAGGGGGTTTGGGTGGAGCATACAGAGTAAGGTGAGCCAGATGGAGGGGAAGACTGTGACAACCTCTCTTCAATTTCCTCAGGCGTTGCAGAGAAGAGCCGGGAGCGGCTGATCAGGAACACGTGTGAGGCGGTGGTGCTGGGCACATTGCACCCCCGCACCTCCATCACTGTGGTGCTGCAGGTTGTCAGCGATGCCGGCTCTGTATCCTTTCCTACAGGCTGCTGCCTCCAGGAAGTCTCCTGATTGCTTCTTTTCTGGTGGCCACATATGCCCTCTCTGCTAGCCAGAAAGCCTTCAAACACTTGACAGGCACCAGCTCACTGAAGGAGAGTAGGCATAGCCTGAGTGCTTATTTATGTGCCAGACCCTGTTCGCTGTGCCTTATACACATATCTTATTTAATACAGCATGTGAAACACATGCCCTTTTGATCCCCGTGCAAGTGGCAGAGCCAAGACTTAGACCCAGATCACCTAGTTCTAGAGCCCAAGGACCCTGGCAGATGAATGTTCTTATCTTTGCATGTTTCAGGTGACAAAACTGAGGCCCAGACAGAGGAAGGGGCTTGCCCAAGGTCACACAGCTGGAAGGCAGCACAGGCAGGACTCAAGCCCAGGCCGGTCTGACTCCAGAGCCTGTGCCAATCACTTCTTTTGCTTTTTGTTTGTTTTTGAGCCAGCGTTTCAGTCTGTCACCCAGACTGGAGCACAGTGGTGCAATCTCAGCTTACCGCAACCTCCACCTCCTGGGCTCAAGCAATTCCCATGCTTTAACCTCCTGAGTAGCAGGAATTACATGCGCCCACCCTAATGCCAGGCTAATTTTTGTATTTTTAGTAGAGAAGGGGTTTCACCATGTTAGCCAGGCTGGTCTCAAACGCCTGACCTCAAGTGATCAGCCCACCTTGGCCTCCCAAAGTGCTGGGATTACAGGCATGAGCTACTGTGCCCGGCCGGCAATCACTTGTACTCTGCACCTCAGTGGATTTCAGGCTGTCAGTGCTGGGGGCACCCTGAGCAGAGAGCAGCTGAGTCAGGAGCTTGGCCTCGAAAGATCACTGTGTCTGAGGTGAGGGAGGTTGAAGTTGAAGACCAGAATTAGGCATTGTAGAAGGCTTTACTGGTTCGCGGCCCCGAACTGGACAGACGTTTTATGGATGGGCAGAGAGAGAAGGTATTGTAACTCCATTTTACAGAAGGGGAAAGTGAAGCCCGGAGGAAGTGGTGGGGGGTCAGCAGCAGAGCTGGAACTGATTGACTCTAAAGCTGTGGCTTCTGTGTGGCTTGCTAGGCCTGGAGAAGAAACGCATGAGGAAACTGAGGCAGAGCCAGCTAACTCCCAACCTGTGCTGTCCATCCATGGTGAGTTCCCGCAGGCAGCAGAATGGCTCTTCCTCCACTGCCCTGCCAGCTCTGTCACTGGGGAGTGGCTGCCACCCACATTTCAGGCCTGGCTCTGCCAGTGCCTCCCCCACGTGACTTGGGAAGGTTTCTCCCCTTTCTGACCCCATTTGCCAAAATGTGTGGTATGTACTTCAGTACATACCTGTTGAATATTATGATATTTCCTACCTAACAGATGAGGAGCTTGAGACTCAAGGAGTAAGTCACTTCCTCAAGGTCACAAGCTGAGACAGCAAAGCCAGGTCTGGAACCCAGGGTTACGCAATCCCAGAACCACTTTTAACCACTCTGCCATACTGTCCTTCTGTGACTGATTAGTGATGTCTGCCACAGGCATTGGCCCAGTGGAGGGAGCCATGGATCTGCTCTGCTGGCCAGACCTACAGTAGAAACTCCTTAGGCTGGGTGCTATGGCTCAAGCCTGTAATCCCAGGACTTTGGGAGGCCAAGGCGGGAGGATCACCTGAGGTCAGGAGTTCAAAACCAGCCTGGCCAACATGGTGAAACCCCGTCTCTACTAAAAATAAAAAAATTAGTCGGGCATGGTGGTGGACACCCATAATCCCAGCTACTCGGGAGGCCGAGGCAGGAGAATCACTTGAAACTGGGGCGCGGAGGTTGCAGTGAGCCAAGATCACGCCACTGCACTCCAGCCTGGGTGATGAGTGACATTCTATCTCAAAAAAAAAAAAAAAAAAAACCAACAAAAAAAAGAAACTTAACCATTGCTCGTGGTGCTCAGCTCCTGGCCTGTTGTCTGAATGCCGCCTGCATGGCATTGGTGGATGCAGGTGTACCCATGCGGGCTCTCTTCTGTGGGGTCACCTGTGCCCTGGACTCTGATGGGACCCTTGTGCTGGATCCTACATCCAAGCAAGAAAAGGTAAGTGTGAAGCCCAGGGTGGCTGAAAGACAGAGGCCACACAGCTCCCCCTCCCTTCCCAGGCCTCACTTCTCTGCAGACAGTTGGCTCATGCCACGTCAGTCCCACTTAGCAAGGGCTGCTCCAATCATCATGGTTCATTTAGCAGCAGGTGACAGAAACCCAGCTCAAACTTCCTTAATTGGAAAGGAAATGTATGGGCGTGGTTGCTCACGCCTGTAATCCCAACACTTTTTTTTTTTTAAAGGCTAGTCAAGTGAAGCAGTGGGAATGGAGAAGGAACAAAGAAATCTGTAACTGGTTGTAATCAATTACTTGTAAACACCACTGCACTCAGACCAGCCAATCTCAACACTTTGTGAGGCCAAGGCGGGTGGATCACAAGGTTAGGAGTTCAAGACCAGCCTGACCTAACATGGAGAAACCTTGTCTCTACTAAAAATACAAAATTAGCTGGACATGGTGGTGCATGCCTATAATCCCACCTACTCGGGAGGCTGAGGCAGGAGAATCACTTGAACCTGGGAGGCGGAGGTTGCGGTGAGCAGAGATTACACCATTGCACTCCAGCCTGGGTGATGAGTGAAACTCAGTCTCAAAAAAAAAAAAGAGGTATGGCCAAGAACAGTGGCTCACACCTGTAATCTCAGCACTTTGGGAGGCTGAGGTGTACAGATCACTTGAGGCCAGGAGTTCAAGACCAGCCTGGACAACATGGTGAAACCCTGACCCTACTAAAAATATAAAAATTAGCCAGGCATGATGGTGCACGCCTGTAGTCCCAGCTAGTGGGGAGGCTGAGGCAATAGGATCGCTTGAGGTCAGGAGTTAGAGACCAGCCTGGCCAACATGGTGAAACTCTCTACTAAAAATATAAAATTAGCCAGGCGTGGTGGCATGTGTCTGTAATCCCAGCTACTCAGAAGGCTGAGGCAGGAGAATTGCTTAAACCCAGAAGGCAGAGGTTGCAGTGAGCTGACATTGCGCCACTTCACTGCAGCCTAGGTAAGAGTGAAACTCCATCTCAAAAAAATAATGAAATAAAACCAGGACTTCAGACACCATCAGGATGTCCTGGCTTCACTTCTCATCCCTGCCTTTCTCAGCTTCATTCTCTGTGGCCAGCATCTTTCCTGAGGCTGGGACTGACCCCGTAAACTCCCAGTTTCCATCTTAAGAGGCTCAAAAGCAAACATCAGCTCAGGTTCAGTGTCCTGAGCGCAGGTATTCTGAGTTGTCTTCCCAGTGCTCTAATGGTTTCCTCCAATCAAGAAGGCAGAAACCACTTGGAGGGTTTCAGATGGAGGGAGCTGTTGTATTTTTTGGCAGTTGAGATGGAGTCTCGCTCTGTTACCCAGGCTGGAATGCAGTAGCATGATCTCGGCTCACTGCAACCTCCACCTCCCTGGTTCAGGCGATTCTCCTGCCTCAGCCTCCCGAGTAGCTGGGATTACAGGCATGCGCCACCATGCCCAGCTAATTTTTGTATTTTTAGTAGAGACAGGATGCTCTACCCTTCCTAACCCATAGAAGGGTGACTATCTCTCTTGAGTTTGTGATCTGCCCGCCCTGGCCTCCCAAAGTGCCAAGATTATGGTCATGAGCCACTGTGCCTGGCCAAAGGACTGGCTGAGACTTTATCTGAAGGGAGGGTCCTAGGTACCCCACTACCTTCTTCTTCTCCTTGTCCCTAGGAGGCCCGGGCAGTCCTGACCTTCGCCGTGGACAACGTGGAACGGAAGCTGCTCATGTCCAGCACCAAGGGACTCTTCTCAGACGCTGAGGTACCAGCATGGGGATGAGGGCAAAAGCCAGAGCCTTCCCTCCCACTGACATGCAGTCTTGCTCCAACTCTGCCCTAGATTCTGAGAGTCTTCAGGAGAGCCTCTTGCATTTCTGCTTGTAAAAAAGAGAGTTTTCAAATTTTGTGGTCCCAGAAACCTTTGTGGAAATGTTTAAGGGAAGCCCAATTTATGGGACAGGCAAAAAGAGGTTGAGCTCAGTTTAAAGTCAGAAGATGGCCAGGCATGAGCCTGGTGGTACACACCTGTGATCTAAGCACTTTAGGAGGCCAAGGCAGGTGGATCACGAGGTCAAGAGATGGAGACCATCCTGGCCAACATGGTGAAACCCTGTCTCTCTAAAAGTTTTAAAAAGAAACTTTAGCCGGGCGTGATGGCACACGCCTGTAGTCCCAGTTACTCAGGAGGCTGAGGCAGGAGAATCGCTTGAACCCAGAAGGTGGAGGTTGCAATGAGCTGAGATTGCACCACTACATTCTAGCCTGGAGACAGAGCAAGATTCCTTCTCAAAAATAATAATAATAAATAAATAAATAGGGCTGGGCGCAGTGGTTCACGCCTGTAATCCCAGCACTTTGGGAGGCCGAGGTGGGTGGATCATGAGGTCAGGAGATCCAGACCATCCTGGCTAACAGCAAAACCCTGTCTCTACTAAAAATACAAAAAATTAGCTGGGTGTAGTGGCATGCAGCTATAATTCCAGCTACTCGGGAGGCCGAGGCAGGAGAATCACTTGAACCCAGGAGGCAGAGGTTGCAGTGAGCCAAGATCGCGCCACTGCACTCCAGCCTGAGCAACAGTGTGAGACTCCATCCCCAAAAAAATAAAAATAAAAAAATAAAGTTAGAAGATGAAGGGCATGTGATGGTCCCCCAGCTCCTAGCTCAGAGTGGTAAGCCACCAAAATTCCGGGTCTCAGGCTAAGGGACAGAAGCTTGGAAACTGCGAAAGCATGTCCAACCTAGACCTCATGAGTCTAGGAATACATGGCAGGAAAGATTGGGAGTCTCTTGATTCCATGGCTCTTAGATTATTTGGGGTCAAGGGGCCCATGACTAAAATCCCAAGACCACTCCAATTATGTGCTTTCTCCAGTTCCCTAGCTCTGCAAAGCTGGGGCCTCTTCCAGGGTATGAGGATGCCTGATTGGTCTGAGTCCTGTTGCTGTCAGACTCTTATCCCTGAAGCCCTCTCACCCTCTCTTTATTTCTCCTGATCTCTAAGAAACGGCTCATGAAGTGGGAGATAATCCCTCACCACCTGCCTCACTTGGCGGCGGGGGAGTGATGGGAGGTGAAGGGGGAGGTGGTGGGTTTGGGGGCAAAGGGAGGCAGGTGGGGTCAGCGGAACCTCTTGCATCAGCCCTGTCACGTCGTGTGTGCATGCAGGGCTCAGCCCCCAGCACCAACCAGTCTCTCCCCCGCAGCTCCAGCAGTGCCTGGCTGCGACCCAGGCGGCTTCGCAACACGTCTTCCGCTTCTACCGGGAATCGCTGCAGAGGCGTTACTCCAAGAGCTGAGACAAGCTGGGGCAGGGGGCCGCTCCCACCACCTCCACCCACCCACCCGCTACAGCCCGAAGCAAACCAGCGGCCCAGCCTTGCCTCTCGGTCCTATGGGCTCATGTGAGCCTGCAGCCATGTCACCACAGGGGCTCCTACAGGGAGGCCTTGGCCCCTGACAGTCCCCAGGCCTGTAGCCACAGATCCCTGCCCAACAAGGATAACATTCAAAGGAGTTCACATTTATGGAATGGATGAGTCAATAAATCATTTTAACACGTCTGTGGAGCACCCATTGTCTGCAGGCCCTGCTAGTGAGATCCCAGAGGAGCAGGGAGGTAAGCTGGTATTTGTCAGATGGTACTAAATCTATGAAAAAAATAAAACCAGCCGGGCGTGGTGGTTCACACCTGTAATCCCACCACTGTGGGAGTATGAGGCGGGCAGATCATAAGGTCAGGAGTTCAAGACCAGCCTGGCCAACATAGTGAAACCCTGCCTACTAAAAATACAAAAATTAGCTGAGCATGGTGGCAGGCGCCTGTAATCCCAGCTACTGTGGAGGCTGAGGCAGGAGAATGGTTTGAACCCGGAAGGTGGAGGTTACAGAGAGCCAAGATCGTGCCACTGCACTCCAGCCTGTGTGACAAGAGTGAGACTCCGTCCCAAAAACAACTACAATAACAAAACCCTCTTCCCCCTTCTCCAGCTCAGGTCTCAGGGAGCAAGTACCCTGGGATGCCCACGACAGCTTGTCACCCTGACTGGTCGGTCCCCTCTTGGTCTCAAGCACCCCAACCCCTTCCATCCTCCCCAACACGCACATGAATAGACTCTGGTTTGGCCGCAAGGGTGTCTGGTGTTTAATCTCACGTTGCTGCCGCCCGATGAGCGGTGGCCAGGAAGGGGAGGGGCTCCAGTCCAGCTCGCTCCCGTCTCTAGACGCTCCTGCCGCCGCCGGAGCCTCATCCACCAAGATTCTCCACTCTGTCCAGGGATTCGCTGGGCTGCCGGCCTCATGGTTCACAGTGAGGGCTGTAGGGGCAACTAGGGCGGGTCTCGGGAGGCAAGGTAGGCGGCCAGGGTCACCAGGGCAGCCGCATACGTGCACACGCCCAGCCCGATGGCGAGGACCCCCAGCAGGAAGGCACGGCGGGAGGCGGCCCCTGCCCCCTGGATGTCCCCCTTGGCCCAAGCCTTGTTGGTCTGTAGAGGCAGTGGGCAGCAGTGACCCAGGCATCCCCTCAGCCCCAGACCCTTCCCCTGGTCCCTCCTCCACCCAACATACCCATTCATTCATGCATGCATGTATTCCAAAAGCAGATATGTAGCACCTACTATAGGTCAGCCACTAGGGATGCTGAGTGACTAATAAAACATTAAAATAGTATATGCCACTGTTCTAACTCACTTGATTCTCACATTGACCCACAGGTAGCAATTATTCCTGTTTCACAGATGAGAAAAGTGAGGTACAGGTATTGATCGACTTACGCCTATGCAACTTACAACCATTTGACTTTATGACCATAATCGCTAGCCACGACTGCTCCGCGTCTGGCAGCGCAAACGTTGCCCAGATGGGCGTACGACAGTGCGGACCAGCTTCCGGCAGCACTACCATCTCCTCGTGCATATAGCCTACTCAACTTACTACCAAATCGTGTTACGACCGGTCTGTCGGCACCAATCGTGGTCGTAAGTCGAGCACTAGCTGTACAGGGAAGTTACGTGACTTGCCCAAAATCTTACAGAGGGGTTGGGCACAGTGGTTCATGCCTGTAATCCCAGCACTTTGGGAGGCCGAGGCAGGAGGATCACTTGAGGTCAGGAGTTTGAGACCAAACTGGCCAACATGGTGAAACCCTATCTCTACTAGAACTACAAAAATTAGTTGGGTGTGGTGGCAGGTATCTATAATCCCAGCTACTCAGGAGGCTGAGGCAGGAGAATCACATGAATCTGGGAGGCAGAGGTTGCAGTGAGCTGAGCTTGTATCACTGCACTCCAGCTTGGGTAACAGAGTGAGACTCCATCTCAAAAAAAAAAAAAAATCTTGCAGAGAGTGGCAGACTCAGGATTTGAGTTCAGGTGGTTCTTAACTAACACTCTGAGCTGCCTTTTGATGGAATTCCCGCCTCATAGACAGCTGTTTTTGTGGTGCATTTTTCTCTTTTATACGCAGTCCCCTCCCAGTCCCACACACACACTGACCTTCTGGGCTAGACAGAAGGCAGCAATGCCCACAGGCCAGAAACAGCACAGCATGGAGAAGACAGCCAAGCCGAGGTGGTCGTGGGGAAGGAACGGTGAGAGACGGCCGCCCCCATCCGAGTCAGAGTCACTGTCACTGGATGACATATCCTATGTGCAGGAAAGTGCCCAGGTAGGCATCTCCATGCACCTTTCCTGCTCAGTGCTCTGCTCTCCATGGCCCCCAAAGGCTAATACCTGCCCCCAGGGCCTCCCCAGAGATACAAAGAGAAGAAAATACTCAGAGATGGGCTTTTGTTCGTTTGTTTGAGACAGAATTTTGCTCTATCACCCAGGCTGGAGTACAGTGGCTTGATCTCGGCTCACTGCAATCTCTGCCTCCCAGATTCAAGTGTTTCTCCTGCCTCAGTCTCCCAAGTAGCTGGGATTACAGGTGCCTGCCACCACGCCTGGCTAATTTTTATATTTTTATTTATTTACTTATTTATTTAGAGATCGAGTTTGGCTCTGTCGCCAGGCTGAAGTGCAATGGCGCAATCTCGGCTTGCTGCAACCTCCACCTCCCAGGCTCAAGCAGTTCTCCTGCCTCACTCAGCCTCCCGAGTAGCTGGGACTACAGGCGTGTGCCACCACGCCCAGCTAATTTTTGTATTTTTAGTAGAGATAGGGTTTCACCATGTTGGCCAGGATGGTCTCAATCTCTTGACCTGATCCACCCACCTCAGCCTCCCAAAGTGCTGGAATTACATCTGTGAGCCACTGCTCCCAGACTTTTTTTTTTTTAGTAGAGTTGGGGTTTTGCCATGTTGGCCAGCCTGGACTCAAATGCCTGACTTCAGGTGATCTACCCACCTCGGCCTCCCAAAGTGCAGGGGTTACAGGCGTGAGCCACCACACCTGGCCTAATTTTTGGATTTTTAGTAGAGACTGGCTTTCACGGCCGGGCGCGGTGGCTCAAGCCTGTAATCCCAGCACTTTGGGAGGCCGAGGCGGGTGGATCATGAGGTCGAGAGATCCAGACCATCCTGGCCAACATGGTGAAACCCCATCTCTACAAAAAATACAAAAAATTAGCTGGGCGTGGTGGCGCATGCCTGTAATCCCAGCTACTCAGGAGGCTGAGGCAGGAGAATTGCCTGAACCCAGGAGGCGGAGGTTGC
>NW_016107621.1:980114-986103 GCF_001604975.1 Cebus imitator
AAAAAAAAAAAAAAAAAGGAAGGCTGGGCATGGTGGCTCACACTTGTAATCTCAGTACTTTGGGAGGCCGAGGCAGGCAGACCGCTTGAACTCAGGCATTTGAGACCAGCCTGGGCAACATGGCAAAACCTATTCTCTCAAAAAATGCCAAAAAACTAGTCAGGCATGGTGGCACACGCCTGTGGTTCCAGCTACTCAGGAGGCTGAGGTGGGAGGATTGCTTGAGCCCAGGAGGTCAAGGTTGCAGTTAACTACGATCGCTCCACTGCACTCCAGCCTGGGCAACAGAGTGAGACCCTGTCTCACAGAGAAAGAGAGAGAGAGAGAGTGAGAAAAAAGAGAGCAAGCGAGCGAACAGAGTGGACAGAAGCCAGCGATGCATCCACTTTGAAGACAGAGAACTGTGGAGTCAAAGATCAGAGGAAAAACAGAGCCAAAAGCCCGGCAACAAAGATGAGAGACAAATCTGGAGAGAAAGAGCTAAAGAAACCGGGAGAGACATAGAACAAGAACCATAACTGGAAATCTCAGAAGCCCAAACACACAGTTGGGAAGTGGGACTCCAGGCCTAAGGCAGGTCTGCGCAGCTGTCAGCCTGCCAGATGCTGGCCGTAGCCAGGCTCACCCCAGCCCCCTCCCATGCCTTCCACCAAGGCCTGCTCTTCCTACCTCAACATCAGGAGATCCTGGTTCCCCCAGGCCAGCGCTCACAGAGGGAAGAGGCGGTGACAGGAACTGCAGACCCCTCAGGGACTCGACAAAGGCTATCTCTCTTAAGGGGGACCCCAGCTCATGCCTGCCAGGCTTCTGGGCAGGGGTCTCACATCCTATGTCCTCCAGCAGAGGCTGTTGAAGCTCACAAAGACTAGGGCTGTCCATGGCTTTGGTGAAACTTCAGGAGGCGTTTCCTAGGGGTACAGGGAAGAAAAAGTCAAGTGGTCAAGTTGTAAAAGTCTCACTTCACTCAGCCCCTGATCCCTTGCTTTATAGAGACCCAGAGAGAAAAAAAAGATTGGCCTGAGGTTACAAAGAGAACTCAGGGGTCTGGACATTCAATTCTGGTCATTTCTTTTTTTTCTTTTTGAGACAGTCTCGATCTGTCACCCAGGCTGGTGTGCAGTGGCACGATCTCGGCTCACTGCAGCCTCCGCCTCCTCAATTCAAGCGATTCTCCTGCCTCAGCCTTGCAAGTAGCTGGGATTACAGGTGCCTGCCACCATGGCCGGCTAATATTTTTGGATTTTTAGTAGAGACGAGGTTTCACTATGTTAGCCAGGCTGGTCTCCAACTCCTGACTTCAGGGGATCCACCTGCCTTAGCCTCCCAGTGCTGGAATTACAGGTGTGAGCCACCGCACCCGGCCAATTTCTGGGCATTTCTCTCAGGCAAAGCCACATACCCATCACACCCTTATCCCAATAATTTGCACCTGTTGCACTACGCCTTACACACATGCCCCAGGAACACTCCCATGCCCATTCCAGGTTCATACACTGCGACCACCTATCCAGGTCCATGCACCCCTCCCAGGTACACACACAGCCATCCCCTACCCCCAGCGCTGCCTGGAACTTCACTCTAGCCTACATTCCCCTCCTGTCTCCTAGACCTGCCCCTCAAGTTCCCTGCCACACAGCCCATCTTGGCAAGCCCAGCCTCCACCTCCACACATTCATCTCCCAAAGGACTCCTTGTATATTTGCCCTAAACAGCAGCTCCCGAAAAACACCCCTTTCAGGCCCCCAACCTTCTTCCACATTTATCTCAATTGACTCTCTGCACAATTCTAATCCCCACTGCAACACAAACCACAGACGTGTGTGCACACGCACACGTGCACAGGCTTCCCGCCCGTGCACCCAGCACTCTCCCCTATTCCCATGACTTCTCTGGCATGCCTGCCCCACTCATCAGGCCCAGGCGCCCCTCCCCTGCTCCACCCACACCCATAACTCCGCACTACTCCCACACACACACCAGCTCTCCAGAATCCTCCTTTGCACACCTCGCCCCATAAACACCCTCAACCCAGCACACACATACACATACACACACTCAACACAACCAGAGAGAATATTCTTTTCGTCCTACGATCCCCCTGGGAGGCCCCCATGCCTCCTGCCCGCTCACTCCAAACCTTGATTTCCTCGCCAAAGCTGTGCCCTCTCATCCCGCAACGTCAAGACCCAGGGGAGGGACTGTGGCTCCCTCACCTCCTCCCATCACTCACCGCTCACGATCACAGGCCAGGGCCTCCTGTATCCCCCGCACCGACACCCACCCGGACCCTGCCACCGGTGGGGTGGGCAAACAGCGCACCCAGAGTCCGGCCGCCCGAGGGGTGCGGGGACCCAGCGCTCTGCTCCTAGCGGGTCTTACCGCCCCAGGCCTGCTGCGCCCAGGGGTGGGGGTGGGGTGGGGACGGGGCGGGGCGACAGCCTCCCAGGCTCCGCCCCTCCGCAGCGGCCTGGCGAGGGAGCCCTGAAGGCCGACGTCAGCATCTGGGAGCGGGTTCCCACGACTCCCTGGAGTCCGGGAGCAGGCGGGAAATCCCTGGAGAACGGAGAACGAGAGCCCCTTCCCCGCGAGCCCAGGCCCAAGCGCTGCCGGAGAAGGGGGCGCCCCGGATTCTCCGGGGCCTTCCTGGCTTGGTCCCGCCTCCCTTCCCCTTTACGCAGTAATAGCCAATAATAATAACAGCAACAAGGACCCTCTAAGTGCTTTGCAAATAAACATGCATACACGTGTGTTCTTCAGCACAACCCTAAGAGGCACAATCGTTTATTGTCCTCTGTTTCATGGGGGAGGCTGAGGTTAGATAAATTGCTTAAGGACACAGCACCAGTTCATTGAGGGCAGACTATGCCCAAGCTCAAGTTATCATCGCATTCATTCCTGCTCTCCGTAGCTCCGGGTTGTTTTGTTTTGTTTTGTTTTTGTCGTTGTTGTCACTGCTATTTTACTTTGTTTTTTTGTTTTTGTTCTTTGTTTTTTTTTTGTTTTGTTTTGTTTTTTTTTTGAGACGGAGTTTCGCTCTTGTTACCCAGGCTGGAGTGCAATGGCGCGATCTCGGCTCACCGCAACCTCCGCCTCCTGGGTTCAGGCAATTCTCCTGCCTCAGCCTCCTGAGTAGCTGGGATTACAGGCACGCACCACCATGCCCAGCTAATTTTTTTTTTGTAGCTTTAGTAGAGACGGGGTTTCACCATGTTGACCAGGATGGTCTCGATCTCTTGACCTCGTGATCCACCCGCCTTAGCCTCCCAAAGTGCTGGGATTACAGGCTTGAGCCACCGCACCCGGCCCCTGTTCTTTGTTTTTTTTGAGAGGGAGTCTCACTCTGTCGCCCAGGCTGGAGTGCAGTGCTGTGATCTTGGCTCACCGCAATCTTCACTTCCCCACTTCGAGCAATTCTCCTGCCTTAGCCTCCCGAGTAGCTGGAATTACAGGCACATGCCACCACAACCAGCTAATTTTTGTATTTTTAGTAGAGACAAAATTTAGCCATGTTGGCCAGGTTGGTCTCAAACTCCTGACCTCATGATCCGCCCACCTTGCCTCCCAAAGTGCTGGGATTATAGGAGTGAGCCACCAGGCCAGGCCAGATTTTTTTATTTTTTAAAAGACAGGGTCTTGCTTTGTTGCCCAGGCTGGAATGCAGTGGCATGATCCTCACTGCAGCCTCAGACCCCTGGGCTCAAAGCGATGGGATTACAGGTTTGAGCCACTGCACCTGGCCTATTTTGTTTTGGGGTGTTTTTTTTTGCGGGGGTGGGGGGTTGCTAAGGGGTTGAGTTGTTTTTTAATCTGTTTTGCGATAAACTGGGGCTCAGAGATGTATGCTCACTTGGCCACAGTAAGTAAACAGCTGGTACCAAGCCCAGCAGATAATAACCCAGGGCTGTGTTCCTGCGGCCCTTGCTGACTCAATGGGCAAGGAGGAAGCAGAGGCAGGTGGGGTGGGAGCTTCTAGGGAAATGCAGCTCAGGAGTGGGGTCCAGTAGGGGTGTTGCTCTGACTGTCATGTGGTACAAGTAATGTTCATGAGTCAGCGTTTGGAGCCACACAGCAGACCACAGACCTGGGTTCCTTTCCAGGCTCTCTTTTGCGGGGGAGGGGAGCGGGGATGGAGTTTCACTCTTGTTGCCCAGGCTGGAGTGCAATGGCTCAATCTCAACTCACTGCAACCTCCACCTCCTGGGTTCAAGCGATTCTCCTTCCTCAGCCTCCCAAGTACCAAGGATTACAGGCATGCACCACCACACCCGGCTAATTTTGTATTTTTAGTAGAGACGGGGTTTCTCCATGTTGGTCAGGCTGGTTTTGAACTCGTGACCTCAGATGATCCACCCACCTCGGCCTCCCAAAGTGCTGAGATCACAGGTGTGAGCCACCGTGGCTGGCCCCTTTCCAGGTTCTTTAAGGCACTGAGTGTGTGGCCTCTAGACTATGCCTTCCCTCCTCTAAACCCCAAATTCTTCACCTGCAAAATGGAGATAATGCTCCTTATCTCTATTCTTCACCTGCAAAATGGAGATAATGCTCCTTACCTCTACGTGATAACATATGTGGAGTACTTGGAGTTGGTGCAACACCAAATGTCCAACATTGGGAGCCTCTCTGAACCTATTTTGCTTCAGGAGCTGCCTAGGAAATAGAAAAATTAAAAATTAAAAAGAACAAATATCCAACATTCATCCAAAGGCTGGCAAAGAAAGCACTCTGAACTCATTTGATGGTATTTATTATTATTTACATCCATCTCCTTTGGACTGATTACAATACAAGACTCTCCTCTTTATCTTGCAAGCCTCTACCTCCTTCAGGGAGCCTCACATTGGCCTCCCTTCCCAGAAGCCCTCTGTCACACCAGATTGGAGGATTCCCCGGTCTTTGTGGGGCCGGAGTTCCCTCGCTCCAGGGCTCCAGGGCTCTGTGCCAAGAGTCCAGATGCTGGAGCTGGCACCAGCCCCACTCCCAGAGAGAACAGATGGCGTCTGCAAGTGCACTTGGCTCAGTTTCTGGCAGACGACAGCAGAAGGGAGACCCATGGGAGGCTAGATGAGAGTGTGAGGGGGCAGGATTGTTTTGCCCAGGAGGGATGCCCTGTTACTCTCTCTCTCAACCTTGCTCTAATTATTTTCATATTACTATGAAACATACCATAGGCCGGGTGCGGTGGCTCACGCCTATAATCCGAGCACTTTGGGAGGTCGAGGCGGGAGGACTGCTTGAGCCTAGGAGTTTAAAACCAGCCTAAGTGACACAGCAAAACCCCAGTCACCGAGGCTGGAATGCAGTGACACGATCTCGGATCACAGCAACCTCCACCTCCCAGGTTCAAGCCATTCTCCCGCCTCAGCCTCCCAAGTAGTTGGGATTATAGGCGCCTGCCACCACAACTGGCTAATTTTGTACTTTTAGTAGAGATGGGGTTTCACCATGTTGCCCAGGCTGGTCTTGAACTCCTAACTTCAAGTGATCTGCCTGCCTTGGCCCCTCAAAGTGTTCGGATTATAGGCGTGAGCCACCGCACCAAAAACAATTAAAAAAAAAAATTAAGGCCGTGAGCAGTGGCTCACACCTATAATCTCAGCACTTTGGGAGGCCAAGATGGGCAGATTACCTGAGGTCGGGAATTCAAGACCACCCTGACCAACATGGAGAAACCCTGTCTTTACTAAAAATACAAAATTAGCAGGCCGGGCACAGTGGCTAACCCCTGTAATCCCAGCACTTTGGGAGGCCGAGGTGGGCAGATCACGAGGTCAGGAGGTCCAGGCCATCCTGGCCAACATAGTGAAACCCCATCTCTACTCAAATACAAAAATTAGCTGGGCATCGTGGCGCGTGTCTGTAGTCCCAGCTACTTGGGAGGCTGAGGCAGGTGAATTTCTTGAACCTGGGAGGTGGCGGTTGCAGTGAGCCAAGATCGCGCCACTACACTCCAGCCTGTCGCCTGGCAACAGAGCGAGACTCTGTCTCAAAA
>NW_016107621.1:986188-998658 GCF_001604975.1 Cebus imitator
AAATTAGCCAGGCATGGTGGTGCATGCCTGTAATCCCAGCTACTCAGGAGGCTGAGGTGTGAGAATCGCTTGAGCCCGGGAGGCAGAGGTTGTGGTGAGCTGAGATCACGCCATTGCACTCCAGTGACAGAGTGAAACTGTGTCTCCAAAAAAAAAAAGAACAAGGTATTTATTTATTCTCAAAGTATCTTCCCCCAGATTACTTATTACAATAAAAAAAAAAGATAGTATTAATGGGGAATACTGGCAGACATCACAAAAACCAGATGATACAAGTTAACATCACCATTAACAGGAGAAATTGACCTTATGTGCCTCTCATGTCAGGCAAAGAGGGAGACACACATCATTTCTTTGGTTTTGCTGCCAAAATGTATAACTTGATTCTAATAATAACAAAACATGAAACGAAGCCAAAATGAGGGACACTCTATAAAGGATGTGGCCTGGGCCATGCACAGTGGTTCATGCCTGTAATTTCAGCACTTTGGGAGGCCAAGGCAGGCGGATCACGAGGTCAGGAGTTCGAGACCAGCCTGGCCAATGTGGTGAAATCCCGTCTCTACTAAAAATACAAAAATTAGCTGGGCATGGTGGCACATGTCTGTAGTGTCAGCTACTCAGGAGGCTGTGGCAGAAGAATCGCTTGAACCCAGGAGGCAGAGGTTGCTGTGAGCCGAGATCACGCCACTGCACTCCAGCCTAGGTGACAGAGCAAGATTCCGTCTCAAAAAATAAATAAGTAAAGGAGGTGGCCTGTAACCTTCAAAACATCAATGTTATGAAAAAGCAAAGAAATAATAACAATAAAATAAAGTGCTGACCAGGTACAGTGGCTCATGCCTGTAAGCCCAGCACTTTGAGAGGCCAAAGCAGGAGGATCGCCTGAGCCCAGAGTTCCAGACCAGCCTGGGCAACTAAGTAAGGCTCCCATCTCTCCAAAATATTTTCGTTATTCATTTTGAGATGGAGTCCTGCTCTGTCACCATGCTGGAGTGCAGTGGCATGATCTGGGCTCACTGCAACCTCTGACTCCCTGGTTCAAGCAATTCGCAATGAGACAGGATTTCACCATATTGGCCAGCATGGTCTCCATCTCCTGACCTCGTGATCCTCCCGCCTCAGCCTCTCAAAGTGCTGGGATTACAGGTGTGAGCCAACTTGACCAGTCAACTTTTTTTTTTTTTAAAGGAAGTCTCACTTTGTTGCCCAGACTGGAGTGCAGTGGCATGATGTCACCTTACTGCAAATTCTGCCTCCCAGGTTCAAGTGAAACTCCTGCCTCAGCCTCTGAGAAGCTCGGACTACAGGCACGTTTCACCACGCCTGACTAATTTTTATATTTTTAGTAGACAGGTTTTCACCATGTTACCAAGGCTGGTCTCGAACTCCTAGCCTCAAGTGATTTCCCCCCCGGTCCCCTGCCATCTCAGCCACCCAAAGTGCTGTGATTACAGGTGTGAACTACTGAGCCCTCCCTGTCTCTCCAAAACTTAAAAAAAAAAAAAGTCGAGAACAGTGGCACCCACCTGTAGTCCCAGCTACTTGGGAGGCTGAGGTGGGAGGATCACTTGAATCCTGGAGTTGCTATGATGGCACTATAGTCTGAGTGGCAGAGCAAGTCTCTAAGTCAAAAAGACAAGGGTCAGGGAGGAAGAAATCCTGTTGCATGCTACAACCTGGATGACCCTGAGGACACTAGGCTAAGTGAAATAATCCAGTCATAAGAGGACAAATACCACAGGATTCCACTTACATGAGGTACTCAGAGTACTCACATTCGCAGAGATGGAAAATAGGATAGTGGGCCAGGCTCAGTGCTTCACACCTGTAATTCCAGCATTCTGGGAGGCCAAGGTGGGCACATCACCTGAGGTCAGGAGTTCAAAACCAGTCTGGCCAACACGGCAAAACTCAGTCTCTACTAAAAATACAAAATTTAGCCAGGCGTGGTAGCGCATGCCTGTAATATCAGCTACTCAGGAGGCTGAGGCACAAGAATTGCTTGAACCCGTGAGGGAGATGTTGCAGTGAGCTGAGATCTTACCACAACACTCCAGCCTGGATGACAGAGCAAGATCCTGTCTCAAAAAAAATAAAAAACTGGCTGGGCTTGGTGGCTCACGCCTGTAATCCAAGCACTTTGGAGGCCAAGGCGGGCGGATCACCTGAGGTCAGGAGTTCAAAACCAGCCTGACCAACATGGTGAAACCCCGTCTCAAAAAATAAATAAATAAAATTAAATTAAAAACAGGCCAGGCACGGCAGCTCACGCCTGTAATCCCAGCACTTTGGAAGGGTGAGGCGGGCAGATCACCTGAGGTTAGGAGTTCAAGTACAGCCTGGCCAACATGGTGAAACCCCATCTCTACTAAAAAAACAAAAATTAGTTGGGCGTGGTGGCAGGTGCCTGTCATTCCAGCTACTTGGGAGGCTGAGGCAGGAGAATTGCTTGGAGCCAGGAGGCGGAGGTTGCAGTGAGCCAGGATCACTTCACTACATACACTCCAGCCTGGGCTACAAGTGAGACTTCATCTCAAAAAGATAAATAAAAAAAGAAAATAGGATGGCGATTACCAGGAGCTGGGGGGCGGGGGCGGATAGGGGAGTTGTTTTGTTTCAAAAATGTGTTTAATTTGCAAAAAAGTATGAAAATAGTTGTGGAGATTGGTTGCACAACAATGTAAATGTACTTAACGCTATTAAACAATAGAGTTTTTAATAGTTAAGATAGTAAATGTGTATTTTACCACAATTAAAAGTTGAGGTGGTTTTTTTTTTTTGAGACGGAGTTTCGCTCTTGTTACCCAGGCTGGAGTGCAATGGCGCGATCTCGGCTCACCGCAACCTCCGCCTCCTGGGTTCAGGCAATTCTCCTGCCTCAGCCTCCTGAGTAGCTGGGATTACAGGCACGCGCCACCATGCCCAGCTAATTTTTTGTATTTTTAGTAGAGACGGGGTTTCACCATGTTGACCAGGATGGTCTCGATCTCTTGACCTCGTGATCCACCCGCCTCGGCCTCCCAAAGTGCTGGGATTACAGGCGTGAGCCACCACGCCCGGCCAAAAGTTGAGGTTTTTTGTTTGTTTTGAGACACTGTCTCACTCTGTCATCCAGGCTGGAGTGCAGTGGCACGATCTTGGTTCACTGCAACCTCTGCCTCCTGGGTTCAAGCAATTCTCGTGCCTCAGCCTCCTGAGTAGCTGGGATTACAGGCACGCGCCACCATGCCCAGCTAATTTTTTTTTCTTTTTTTTTTTTTTAACCACAATTGGGTAAATGTGTATTTTACCACAATTAAAAGTTAGGAGTAGTAAGGAAGGCTAAGGCAGGAGAATCTCTTGAACTCGGGAGGCAGAGGTTGCAGAGAGCAGAGATTGCACCATTATACTCCAGCCTGGGCAACAATAGTGAAAATTTGTCTCAAAACAACAACAACTAGCCGGGACTACTGGCTGTGCACCACACTTGGCTTAAAAGCATTTTGTTGACAAGATGGCGCCGAAAGCGAAGAAGGAAGCTCCTGCCCCCGCTAAAGCCGAAGCCAAAGCGAGGGCTTTAAAGGCCAAGAAGGCAGTGTTGAAAGGTGTCCACAGCCACAAAAAAAAGAAGATCCGCACGTCACCCACCTTCTGGCGGCCCAAGACACTGCGACTCCGGAGGCAGCCCAAATATCCTCGGAAGAGCGCCCCCAGGAGAAACAAACTGGACCACAATGCTATCATCAAGTTTCCGCTGACCACTGAGTCTAACATGAAGAAGACAGAAGACAACAACACTCTTGTGTTCATTGTGGATATTAAAGCCAACAAGCACCAGATCAAACAGGCTGTGAAGAAGCTCTATGACATTGATGTGGCCAAGGTCAACACCCTGATTCGGCCTGATGGAGAGAAGAAGGCATATGTTCGACTGGCTCCTGATTACGATGCTTTGGATGTTGCCAACAAAATTGGGATCATCTAAACTGAGTCCAGCTGGCTAATTCTAAATATATGTATATCTTTTCACCATTAAAAAAAAAAAAAAAAAAAGCATTTTGTTTTATGGAAAGGGTCTCATTCAGTTGCCCAGGCTGGAGTGCTGTGCCACAGTTAGCTCACTGCAGCCTCGAACTCTCAGCCTAAGCAATCCTCCCACCTCAACCACCAGAGTAGCTGGGACCACAGGGGCCTGCCACCACACCCAGCTAATTTTTTGTATATTTTGTACTGACGGGGTTTCGTCATGTTGCCCAAGCTGCTCTCAAACTCCTGGATTCAAGCAATCTGCCCACCTCAGTCTCACAAAGTGCTGGGATTACAGGTGTGAGCCACTGTGCCCAGCTCCATATTCTATTGGTCAAAAGCAAATTACAAGAACCACACTGAAGGGGAGGAGAATTAGGCTTCATGTACTGAAAGTGGGTTGCCCAAGAATCTTTGGATATATTTTAAAATAACTTCAGGCCGGGCACCGTGGCTCACACCCGTAATCCCAGCACTTTGGGAAACCGAGGCGGGTGGATCACCTGAGATCAGGAGTTCAAGACCAGCCTGGCCAACACGGTGAAACCCGTCTCTACTAAAAATACAAAAACTAGCCAGGTGTGGTAGCACATGCCTGTAATCCCAGCTACTTGGGAAGCTAAGGCAGGAGAATTGCTTGAACCCGGGAGGCAGACGTTGCAGTGAGCCAAGATCACACCACTGCACTCTGGCCTGGCCCACAGAATGAGACTCTTTCTCAAAAAAACACAAAAAACAAAAAAACAACAACAAAAACAAGGTGACAGGTTATCGCTCTGTCACCCAGGCTAAAGCACCTCAACACGATCACAGCTCACCGCAGTCTCAAACTCCTGGGCTCAAGCAATCCTCCTGCCTCATCCTCCTGAGTAGATGGGACTATAGGCATGTATCACCATGCCCTGCTATTTTTTTTTTTTTTTTAATTTTAAAATGTTTTTGCAGAGATGGAGGTCTCACTATATTGCCTAGGATGGTCTGGAACTTCTGGCCTTTGGGCCTTTCAAAGTGCTGGGATTACAGGCATGATCCACCAGGCCTGGCCAACTTTTGATAATGTGAAGTTAGATCATTCAAACGTTAAAGCTGTTGGAACTTTAAATTATTCTGAGCCTTGAGAGGAATGTTGCTATGTAGCCTGAGTCACGTAGCACGCAGTTACAACTTCTGCTTTTTCCTGTAACTGATTAAGAATGACCAAGCAGTGCCAGAGATAAGATCAGCTCAGAACATTGCTCCTAGCCCAGGCGCTGTGGTCTCATGCTTATAATCCCAGCACTTTGGGAGGCAAAGTTCAAGGATCACTCGAGCCCAGGAGTTTGAGACAAGCCTGGGCAACATAGTGAGACCACATTTCTACAGAAAAATATATCAATATATTAACAAATTAGCTGGGCATGGTGGCACATGCCTGTAGTCCCAGCTACTGGGGAGACTGAGGTGGGAGACTGAGGTGGGAGGCTTGAGCCTGGGAGTTCGAGGCTGCAGTGAGCTGTGATTGTGCCACTGCAGTTCCGCCTGGGTAACAGAGCAAGATCTTATCTCAAGAAAAAAGAAAGAAAGAAAAAGAAAGAACGAATATTCCTCCTCCTCACAGAATGTGAACGCAATCTTCCTTGCAGCATAGCAAGCTGTTCTAATGAAATTGCTGTTAACATACATACTGGCCTTGTAGCCTGGAATAAATTCTATAGTTAATCATATTTTCTTTTCTTTTTTTTTTTCCTTTTTGAAAGTGGGAGTCTTGCTCTGTCACCCAGGCTGGAGTGCAGTGGGGCTATCTCTGCTCACTGCAACCCACCTCCCAGGTTCAAGTGATTCTCCTGCCTCAGCTTCCAAAGTAGCTGAGATTACAGGCGTGTGCCAGCACGCCCAGCTAGTTTTTGTATTTTTTAGTAGAGATAGGCTTTCACTATATGTCGGCCAGACTGGTCTGGAATTCCTGACCTCAGGGTATTCACCTGCCTCAGCCTCCCAAAGTGCTAAGATTACAGGCATGAACCAGTGAACCTGGACTTAATCAGATTTTCTGAATCTCACTATTTATGGTGGACAATAATTTTTTTTATTTTATTTAACATGGATACATGCGAGCCTTCAGAATGAAGACCCTAGCCAGGCGCGGTGGCTCATGCCTGTAATCCCAGCACTTTGGAAGGCCAAGGCGAGCAGATCACCTGAGGTCAGCAGTTTGAGACCAGCCTGGCCAACATGGTGAAACCCCGTCTCTACTAAAAATACAAAGGTAGGAGGTGCAAGCCAGGTTATGCAGAGCCTTGGGATGCATGGTAAGACTTTGGCTTCTGCCCTGAGTGATGGGGACCACTGGCGGGGTCTGAGCAGATGGGACCTGACTTAGGTGTTCACAGGGTCCCAGCTGCATGCAGGGTACTAGGTGGGCTGGGGAAGGGGGTCCCAGAGACAAGGTTCCTGTCATAGTCCAGGTGAGAGATGAACTTGGACAGATCGAGGTACTAGGTAAGATAGAGGTGAGATGTGGGATTTAGGATGTATCTCTTTCTCTTTCTTTTTTTTTTTGAGACGGAGTTTCACTCTTGTTGCCCAGGCTGGAGTGTAATGGCTCGATCTCAGCTCAGCGAAAACTCCGCCTCCCGGGTTCAAGCAATTCTCCTGCCTCAGCCTCCTAGCAGCTGGGATTTTACAGGTGCACACCACCACGCCCAGCTAATTTTTGTATTTTCAGTAGAGACAGGTTTCACCATTTTGGCCAGGCTTGTCTTGAACTCCTGACCTCATGATCTGCCCAAGTAGGCCTCCCAAAGTGCTGGGATGACAGGCATGAGCCACCACGTCTGGCCAAGATCTTTTTTTGTTTGTTTATTTCCCCAGCTCCAGCTCAAAGGAAAGAAACATCATTTAAAAGTGAAATCTCAGCTGGGTGCGGTGGCTCACTCCAGCTTGGGCAACAGAGCAAGACTCTGTCTCAAAAAAAATAAAAAAAGTCGCTGGGGCCGAGAAAGGTGTCTCATGCCTGTAATCCCTGCACTTTGGGAAGCTGAGGCAGACAAATCACATGAGGCTAGAAGTTCAAGAGGAGCCTGGTTAACACGGTGAAACCCCATCTCTACTGAAAATACAAACATGAGCCAGGCATAGTGGTGCGCACCTGTAATCCCAGCTACTCAGGAGGTTGAGACAGAAGAATCGCTTGAACCTGGGAGGTAGAGGTTGAAGTGAGCCGAGATCACACCATTGCACTCCAGCCTGGGTAACAGCGAGAGAGTCTGCCTCAAAATAAAACCCCAAACAACAACAAAAACAAAATTATAAGGAAGGGGCAACATTTCAATAGGATAACATTTATATTAAACAATTCAATGGACTATTTCACTAGCAGATATATGCGTTAATTTTTGTAGAGATGGGGTCTTGCTATATTTGAACTTCTGGCCTCAAGAGCTCTTCCTGCCTCAGCCTTCAAAAGGGCTGAGATTACAGGCATGAGCCACTGCGCCTAGCCAATGGTAGCTTTTCAATACTTCTATCTGTTGGCCAGGCTGGGTGGTTCAGTCTGTAATCTCAACAGTTTGGGAAGGCGAACTGGGAGGACAGCTAGAGTCCAGGAGGTCAAGACAAGACTGGGCAACATAGCAAGACTCCATCTGTTTTTTTTTTTGAGACGGAGTCTCGCTGTGTACCCCCGGCCGGAGTGCAGCGGCGCGATCCCGGCTCACCGCAACCTCCGCCTCCTGGGTCCCGGTTCAAGCAATTCTCCTGCCTCAGCCACCCGACTAGCTGGGATTACAGGCCTGAGTCACCGCGCCTGGCAAGGCTCCATCTCTTAAAAAAAAATAAAAGAATTAGCCAGCCGTGATTGCGCATGTCTGTGATCCCAGCTACTGGGAGGCTGAAGCAGGAGGACCCCTTGAACTCAGAAGAGGTTGCAGTGAGCTGTGATCGAGCCACCGTACTCCAGCTTGGGTGACAGAGACCCTTTTATGGGACCTGATGACTGGCTGGATGCGGGAAATGATGGCATCTAGGATGACATCCAGGCATAACATCACCATTTCTTTATTGAAAAATCAATCAATAGGAAAGAGGATTTTCTGCAAATAAGGGGATCTAAGTTCCTCATTTCTCTTCGCTACCCCAACCGCTCCTTGCTCAGAATCAAGCAGTAACAGTGAACTAGGTAGAAGGAGGCTGGACTTATCGGACCTTGAGAAGCCTAGCGGAACTCTTAAAACGGAAGCGGAACCCACTTCCCAACTTCTCCACTCTCAGAATGAGTGACTTTTTTTGCTTTGTTTTCCAGTTACAAGGCAGGGGATGTACAAGAGGTCCTGGAAGGAATTCCCCCTTGCTCCTGGCTCAAGTCTGATTTGTGATCCCAGACCACAGAGAGCTCTTAGGTGGGTTGGAGCAAGGAGGGGTGGGCGGAGCACGAAGCGGTGAGGGATCCGCTTTTTTGGTAAAGACCATAGCTAGGAGAAGCTACACTCAAACTTCCTCAGCCACACTCAAGATGGCAGCTTCCTAGCCACCCCCAAAATGGCGCAACCCTTTGCCGTGGCTGGAGAGATGCTATTTTCCCAAAACGGAGCGGGAAGAGGAAAATGTCCATCATAGCTTCACCCCACCCCCCAACCCCCCCCCCCCCCCCGGGGACGGCTAGCACCAATCACTGGCGCGCAGGGCGGTTACAAAGCCAGGGGAGGAGCCTGCTGTTGCCCCAGCAACAACCAAAGAACCAAAGGCGAGCCCGACAGCAGAAGTATTGCGGCTTCCATCTCTCGCAGACAGGAAGGTTCTGGGAGAGGCGCGAGCCAAGCCTGGTCGGCGCCCGCGGAGAAAAGGACAAGTCAAACCCACGAACTACAAACCTCGTTAAAGCGTTCGCGTCTCCTAACCGTTAAGGGCGCCAAGGTAGGAATAACGCATGCGTGGTGCCTAGAGGCGGGGCTAAGGCGGCCCTGAACTCATAACGCATGCGCCCTATGGAGCTGGGGGGGGGTCGGGGGGCTGACGTGACGCGGGGGGCGGGGATGTTGCGCTCGTAGGCGGGGCCTTCCGCGGAATTGAACCTAAAGAAGTTCTTTTAGACCTCGCAGAACTAAGTGCTGGCTCCCCAGACAAGGGTTCCCTCATTTTTTCCAGGCTTTCCTGGGTTGGCAATTAGGATCTGTGGCCAAGACCTCAGCCCCAGGGGTTTGACGAAGGTACCTTGGAATCCTAGTACTACCCTTTACCTGGTGAGGCGCAGTTCCCCGCGCTCTCGCCCCGCCCCCCCCATCAAATGGAGATAATACACTCACCTCACAGGGTTGTGATTATATTTTCCTCCCAGGGCCATGGCTGAGGTGCATGTGATCGGGCAGATCATGGGGGCCAGCGGTTTCTCGGAAAGTAGCCTCTTCTGCAAGTGGGGCATCCACACAGGTATTCCCCCAGGCCTGGTTCATTTCCACACCAAGACCTCTAGCCTAGAGGCTGCACGCTCCTTCCTCGACCCCTTAATGCAGCCTCTTAACCTCATCTTCCATCAGCTCTGAGTACTCCAGTACCAGCCCACACCCTGTCCACCTGAGTCTCAAGCTCCTGTCTTTTTTTGGAGGGGAGGGGGGACAGACAGGCTCCTTCTCTCTCACCCAGGCTGGAGTAAGGTGGTGTGATCATAGCTCACTGCAGCTTCCAACTCTCGGGCTCTAGTGATCCTCCCACCTCAGTCTCTTGAGAAGCTGGGACTACAAGCATGCACCACCAAGTCTGGCTAATATTTTTATTTTTTGTACAGACAGGGTCTCGCTATGCTGCCCAGGCTGGTCTTGAACTCCTGGGCCCAAGCAATCCACCCACCTCCGCCTCCCAAAGTGCTGGGATTACTGAGACATCATGCCCCAGGAAAGTCGTGTTTTTCATGCTTCCCAGCTGAGGCCCTGTAGAGTCATGGGATAGTAATGGTTAGGGCCATGGGCTGCCAGATCTGGTTTTAAATACTGACTCCCCACCTATTAATTGGAGACCTTTGGACTTGACCTCTTTGAGCCTCAGTTTCCTTGTCTGAAAGTGAAGCCGATAGCAGCTAAGAAGCAGCACAGGGTTGAGGTTAAGAGCATAGACTGCCTAGGTTCAAAACCAGTTATTGCTTGTTAATGCAACCGTGGCCTAGTGGGGGTTGAAGTGGGCGGATCACTTGAGGTCAGGAGTTCAAGACCAGCCTGGCCAACATGGTAAAACCCCGTCTCTACTAAAAATACAAATGAATTAGCTGGTCATGGTGGCGAGTGCCTGTAATCCCAGCTACTCAGGAGGCTGAGGCAGGAGAATCGCTTGCACCTGGAAAGCAGAGGTTGCAATGAGCTGAGATCGTGCCTCTGCACTCCAGCCTGGGTGATGGAGTGAGACTCTCTCAAAAATAAATAAATAAAAGAAATGAGTGCAGTTGGGCATGGTGACTCACACCATCCCAGCACTTTGGGAGGCTGAGTTAGAAGGATCAGTTGAGCTCAGGAGTTTGAGACCAGCCTGGGCAACATAGTGAGACCCCTGTCTCTACAAAAAATAAAAAAGTATCAGGGCATGATGGATGGTACGTGCCTGTGGTCCCAACTACTCAGGAGGTTGAGGCAGGAGGATTGCTTGAGCCTGGGAGGTTGAGGCTGTAGTGAGCTATGATTGTGCCACTGCACTCCAGCCTGGGTGACAGAGGGAGACTGTCTCCAAATTAAAAAAAAAAAAGAGGTCAGGTGCAGTGGCTCATGCCTGTAATCCCAGCACTTTGGGAGGCCGAGGTGGGCGGATCATGAGGTCAGGAGTTCGAAGTTCAAGACAGGGCGAGACTCCCTCTCAAAAAAAAAAAAAAAAAAGGAACACTGTGATTACAGGACAGTGGTAAGTGCTAGGATGAAAAGAATGATGTGACAGGGACCTGTGTTTGGAGAAGAGGGACAGGGAGTATTCCTCTGTGGAAGTGGCATATGAGCTGAGCCCTGAAGGATGAAAACAAACTAGGGATGGGGACACCCAGGAGCAGAGCTTTCCAGGCAGAGGGAACAGCCAGTGCAAAGGCCCTGAGGTGGGGAGACAGAAGTGGGACCAGTGAGGCCAGAGGGTGATGAGGGAGGGGGAGAGTGGCGGAAGATGAACTCAGGAAGGAGAGCGAGAGCCAGGCCATGGAGGCCATGGTGGAGAGTCTGTAAACAGGGGTGAGGAGGGGATTAAGAATCCTATAGGGTGAATTAAATGAATGCATTGCCTAAAGTGCTAAGCATAGCATCTGGGATTTTGTAAGTATTCAGTGCATTTTTCTTTTTTTCCTACTCTTTTTTTTTTGAGATGAGTTTTACTCTGTTGCCCAGACTGGAGTGCAATGGCATGATCTCGGCTCACTGCAACCTCTGCCTCCTGGGTTCAAGCGATTCTCCTGCCTCAGCCTCCTGAGTAGCTGGGATTACAGGCACGCACCACTACGCCCAGCTAATTTTTGTATCTTTGGTAGAGACGTGGTTTCACCACGTTGGTCAGGCTGGTTTCAAGCTCCTGACCTCATGGTCCGCCTGCCTCAGGCTCCTAAAGCGCTGAGATTACAGGCATGAGCCAGTGCGCCCGGCCACTCAGTGCGTTTTAGCTATCATCACCCCTTAGTAGCATCTAAATTGTTACACGTGTTTCAGGATGTGCTTCTGGAGGGTACCCTTGGCCCCATCTTAATCCTTGGACTAGGCTTGTGAATGTGGGGTTAGAATAGTAAGATGATATTGAAGACTTATCCCACATTCACTATGCCCCTTGCAGTGTTCCAAGGGCTTTATATTAACTCACTTAATTGTCTCACCAAACTGTGAGTGCTGTGGTTTGAATGTGTGTTCCCTCCAAAACTCATGTTGAAACTTAATCCCCAATGTGGCAGTATTAAGAGGTAGGGTCTTTAAGAGGTGATTAATCCCTTCAGGACCCCCATGAATGGATTAATCTATTCACGGATTAATGGGTTAATGGATTACTGTGTTATCATGGGAGAGGAACTGGTGGCTTTGTATAAAATGAGAAAGAGAAACCTGAGTGGCATGTTGGCACACTAGCCTTGGGAATCTTCGGAGAGTCCCCCCAGCAAGAAGGCTCTTGCCAGATGGGACCCCTCCACCTCAGTCTCCCATAACTGTGAGATAGAAATTCCTTTCCTTTATAAATTACCCAGTTTTGGATATTATGTTAAGAGTAACAGAAAACAGGCTGGGCGCAGTGGCTCACGCCTGTAATCCCAACACTTTGGGAGGCCAAGGCAGGTGGAACACGAGGTCAGGAGATCGAGACCATTCTGGCCAACAAGGTGAAACGCCATCTCTACTAAAAATGCAAAAATTAGCTGGGTGTGTGGTGTGTGCCTGTAGTCCCAGCTACTTGGGAGGCTGAGGCAGGAGAATCACTTGAACCTGGGAGGTGGAGGTTGCAGTGAGCCGAGCTTGTGCCACTGCACTCCAGCCTGGCAACAGAGCGAA
>NW_016107621.1:998733-1013772 GCF_001604975.1 Cebus imitator
AAAAAAAAAAAAAAAAAGAAAACAAATGAAGACAATGAGGAATGCATTATTACTCACCCATTTTACAGATGGGAAGACTAAGGCAGAGAAAGGTAACTTGCTTAAGGTTGCACAGGCAGGAAGAAGTAATGCCAGGATTTGAACCCAGATATTTGGCTCCAGAGTCCACGCTTCGTAACCCCTACGAGCAGATGCCACAGAGAAACACAGTCCTGTAGCCACAGCAGAATCCCCTTCCCAGTGGCTGCCTCCCACCCCTCTATGTCCTGGCTCTCATTGCAGGGGCTGCGTGGAAGCTCCTATCAGGTGTGCGGGAGGGCCAGACGCAGGTGGACACCCCCCAGATAGGGGAAATGGCCTACTGGTCCCACCCCATCGATCTGCACTTTGCCACCAAAGGTCTTCAAGGTGGGTACTACCCCTGGGCCCGGGGCCAGGCTGAGGGGAGGAGGCCAGTAGCATCTGAAGCCCCTGGGGCTGGGAACACCAAGACCTGTCCCTGCTCCGCATACCATGTGGGTGTCTTTGGCAGCCAAGTCTGGCCCTAGAGAGGCTGAGCTAAGGCTTTCCCAGGCCTGCTCAATAGTAGATCCCAAGTTTGTAGGATTAGGGCTGAGGCCAGGTTGGAGGAGTAGATGGGAAGGTGGGGGTCAGGGTGGGAGGGGAGGTGGCATTCAAGTAAAGAGACGAACCAAGAGTCTCCAAAACAGAGGCGGCCGGGAGGCGGGGTCTGAGAGCGGCAAGGGCTGGTTCTCTAGGAAGGAATCCTCAGCTTGAAAATAGAGCGCTGCTCAAAGGGGAAATGAGTACTGGGGGAGGAGCTGCATCAGAAAACCTTTCTGGTTTTTTTTGGAGACAGAGTTTCACTCTTGTTGCCCAGGCTGGAGTGCAATGGTGTGCTCTCGGCTCACTGCAGCCTCCACCTCTCGGGTTCAAGCGATTCTCCTGCCTTAGCCTCCCCAGTAGCTGGGATCACAGGCATGTGCCACTGCTCCCAGCTAATTTTGTATTTTTAGAAGAGTCGGGGTTTCTCCATGTTGGTCAGGCTGGTCTCAAACTCCCAACCTCAGGTGATCCACCTGCCTCAGCCATTCAAAGTGCTGGGATTATAGGCGTGAGCCACTGGGCCTGGCCGAGATTTCACCTTTTTTAAAAAAATTTTTATCTATTTATTTATTTATAGAGTTGAGGTTTCACTACGTTGGCCAGGCTGCTCTCGAACTCTTGACCTCATGATCCACCCACCTCGGCCTCCCAAAGTGCTGGGATTACAGGTGTCAGCCACTGTGCCTGGCCCGAGATTTCACTTTTAAATGATCTTTCTGTCCTTTAAGCTGGAGCTAGGGGAACAAAAATCTTTCTGGGTGCTGTGTGGGTGAGGTGGGAAGCTCTAACCTTTCGGCTCTTGGGGGCCCCACTCCCCCAGTAGTGGCACCAGCCTTGCTTTCTCTTTGCTCAAGCCTCCATCAGGAAATCTTACTGCCTCTACTTTTGAAATACATCCTACATCCCACTTCTCACCTCTTTTCTTGCCCTGCACCTTGATCTGTCCAAGTTCATCTCTCACCTGGGCTATGACAGCAACCTTGCCTCTGGGGCCCCCCTCCCCAACCCCCTCGTCTGTACTCCACATGCAGCTGGGACCCTGTGGACACCTTAGTCAGGTCCTGTCTGCTCGGACCCTCCACTAGTCCCCCTTTCACTCAGGGTAAAAGCCAAAGTCGGCCGGGTGTGGTGGCTCATGCCTTTAGTTCCAGCATTTTGGGAGGCTGAGGCGGGTGGATCACCAGAGGTCAGGAGGTCAAGACCAGCCTGTGTAACATGGTGAAACCCAGTCTCAGTAAAAAATACATGAATAAATAAATAAAATTTAAAAAGAAGAAAAAAAAAAAGCCCAAGTCTTACCATGCACCCCAAGGCTCTGCACAACCTGGCTGGCACCTCCATCCCTCCTCCCCACCTCATTCTGCTCTGGCCATGCCGTCCCCACCAGACACTCCCCCTTCAGGACCTTGGCACTAGCTGTTGCCTCCGGCTGGGAGCACTCTTCCTCTAGATATCCACATGGCCCACTCCCTTCCTTCCTTGGTTTTTTTTTTCAGATGGAGTCTTGCCCAGGCTGGAGTGCAGCGGTGCGCGATCTCGGCTCACTGCAACCTCAGCCTCCCGGGTTCAAGCGATTCCCCGGCCTCAGCCTCCTGAGTAGCTGGGACTACAGGCGCGCACTGCCACGTCTGGCTGATTTTTGTATTTTTAGTAGAGTCGGGGTTTCATCATGTTGGTCAGGCTGGTCTTGAACTCCTGACCTCATGATCTACCCGCCTCGGTCTCCCAAAGTGCTGGGATTACATGCGTGAGCCACTACTCCCAGCCTGCATCCCTTCCTTCCTTTTAGCGTTTGCTCAAATGTCACCTTCTTAGTGAAGCTTCCTTGATCCCCTCCTTGCTAAAGCAGTACCCCACCCCCGCCCTAACCAACCCTGTTTTTCTGTACAGCAATTACCACCATCTGATTTACCCCTATAATTTGCTTATTTACTACATTGGTTGTCTAGGATATCAGCTTCACAGGGGCAGGAATTTTTGTCTGCCGTCCAGGTTCATGTCCACTGTGTCCCCCACTAGCTAGAACAGGGCCTAGCACAGGGGAAGGGGCTCAGCATATCATGAGATGGGGGCTGGATCTTCAAGAGCTTTGACTACCAGACTGAGGAGCTGAACTGTGTTCTGAGGACATGGGCAGAGCTATGGAAGGAGAGAAAGATGCTTCCAGAGGCCAGGCATGGTAGCTCATGCCTGTAATCCCAGCACTTTGGGAGGCCAAGGCGGGCGGACCATGTGGTCAAGAGATTGAGACCATCCTGGCCAACATGGTGAAACCCTGTCTCTACTAAAAAAAAAATTAGCTGGGTGTGGTGGTGCACACCTGTAGTCCCAGCTACTTGGGAGGCTGAGACAGGAGGATCGCTTGAACCTGGGAGGTGGAGGTTGCAGTGAGCCAAGATCACACCATTGCACTCCACTCTGGCGACAGAGCGAGACTCCGTCTCAAAAAAAAAAAAAAAAGGAAGAAAAGAAAGATGCTTTCAGATGCCAGGTGGAAGGTGGATTAGAGAAGGGCAAGAAAGGCTGGGCACGGTGGCTCACGCCTGTAATCCCAGCACTTTGGGAGGCCAAGGTGGGCGGATCACCTTAGGTCGGGTGTTTTAAACCAGCCTGACCAACATGGAGAAACCCCGTCTCTACTTAAAAAATAAAAAAAGAGAGAGAGAGAGAGAGAGAAAGGCAAGAAAGAAGGCAAGGCCCTGGGCCCAAAGAGAACAGGGCAGGGACTTGGGGAGGGAAGGCAGGAGGCGTCCCTGATGTGACCTGGGGACTGGAGGAGCAATGGGCTGCCCTAACATGGGGTCATGGAGGAGGCGACCACAGAGAGGAAAGTCAACAGAGGCCTGATGAGAAGGGCCTTGAATGATGAGAAGGTTGGTCTTTATACCAAGGGCACTGGGGAGCTATGGAAGGATCTTGGGGGGTGGAGGGGGAGGGTAACATCGATTTGGAAGGATCTGTTTGGGCCGGGAAGATAGATCTGTTTGGCCCTTGTGTGAGGGTAGATGAGAGGGTGGGAGCCTAGAAAGGAGGCTGGGTTGGAAACCCTAGGAGAGAAACCCAGAGAGGAAGGGACTGGCCCTGGGGTGCCCAGTGGGCATCGAGGAGGAGGGAATCAGGAGCAGGAGGCTGGTCCACACCCATCCCTTCTGTCCCCTCTCCCTCCTTTCCTACAGGCTGGCCCCGGCTCCATTTCCAGGTGTGGTCCCAGGACAGCTTTGGCCGCTGCCAGCTTGCAGGCTATGGATTTTGTCATGTGCCCAGCAGCCCAGGCACCCACCAGCTGGCCTGCCCCACATGGCGGCCCCTGGGCAGTTGGCAGGAGCAGCTGGCACGGGCTTTTGTGGGCGGGGGGCCGCAGCTGCTGCATGGGGACACCATATACAGTGGTGCCGACCGCTATCGCCTGCACACAGCTGCTGGTGGCACTGTGCACCTGGAGATCAGCCTGCTGCTGCGCCACTTCGACCGCTACGGCGTTGAGTGCTGAGGGACCCTGCCTCCAAAGCCGCCACCACCACCTGCACCCCTGGATACCCCCTGTGAGGGGCAGGATGGCACAGGGGTCAAGAGCACGGACTCTGGAGACTGTCAGAGCTGACCCAGCTAAGGCATGGCACTGCTTCTGTCCTGGTGAGGACTTTTGGCTCACTCTGGGCCTTTTCTGTATCTGTAAATTGGGGACAGTAAATGTGTAGGGTCGCAGGGTCTTGGGTCAAGAGGCTGCTTGGCACAAGGGAGGTGCTCAGTAAAGGAGAACAATTCTTACAGATGTCTGCCTCCTGACTCCTCCATTTCTCTGGTGTCCTGTTGTTCCTCCTCCCACTGACACCCTCCCCAGGCCCCCACCTTGACAGACCCTCTTCCCCAGCCTGTGCCCCAGCCTCACACTCTTCCCATTCTGGGTCGCCCTCCCCTGGTCGGCTCCCCTGTGTCTCATCCCCTGGATTAAGCCTTCTGCGCTTGGTCCTCTTTCCCTGGTGACCCACACCGCCCCGCAAAGCCACAGCGCATCTGGATCACCCGCTTTGGTGGCGCTTGGCCGCCAGGAGGCAGCACCCTGTTTGTGGGGCGGAGCCGGGGTGCCCGCCCCCTTTCCCCCCCAGGGCTGAAGGGACCCCCCTCGGAGCCCGCCCACGCGAGATGAGGACGGTGGCCCAGCCCCCCCATGCCCTCCCCCTGGGAGCCGCCCCCGCTCCCGCCCCGTGAGCTTCCTGGGTGGGGCCACGCGGCTTCAAAACCCCCCGCCGACCCAGCGGGTCCCCGCCGCCGCCGCCCTTCGCGTCCTGGGCCATCTCCCTCCCGCCTCCCTCCGCGGATCAGCCAGACAGCGAGGGCCCCGGCCGGGGGCAGGGGGGACGCCCCGTCCGGGGCACCCCCCGGCTCTGAGCTGCCCGCTGGGCCAGCCTCGGCCCGGAGCGGAGGAAGGAGTCGCCGAGGAGCAGCCCGAGGCCCCAGAGTCTGAGACCAGCCGCCGCCACAGCCGCCCCCGCCACTGCGGGGAGGAGGGGGAGGAGGAGCGGGAGGAGGGACGAGCTGGTCGGGAGAAGAGGAAAAAAACTTTTGAGACTTTTCCGTTGCCGCTGGGAGCCGGAGGCGCGGGGACCTCTTGGCGCGACGCTACCCCGCGAGGAGGCAGGACTTGGGGACCCCAGACCGCCTCCCCTCACCGCCGGGGACGCTTGCTCCCTCCCTGCCCCCTACACGGCGTCCCTCAGGCGCCCCCATTCCGGACCAGCCCTCGGGAGTCGCCGACCCGGCCTCCCGCAAAGACTTTTCCCCAGACCTCGGGCGCACCCCGCTGCACACCGCGTTCATCTCCGGCCTGTCTCCCGAGTCCCCGCGCATCCTAGACCCTTTCTCCTCCAGGAGACGGATCTCTCTCCGACCTGCCACAGATCCCCTATTCAAGACCACCCACCTTCTGGTACCAGTTCTTGCTCATCTAGGTTATTTCCGTAGGATACTGAGACACCCCGGTCAGAGCCTCCCCTCCACAACTGCGTCCTGAGGACCTCAACTTTCCCTTGAGGCCCTCCTGCCTTTTCCCAGGAGACCCCCAGCCCCTGCGGGGGCCCCACCGCGTTAGCCCTGTTCGCACTCTCGACAGTGCCGGGGGGCGCCGCCTCCCCCATGCCACCCTCCGGGCTGCGGCTGCTGCCGCTGCTGCTGCCGCTGCTGTGGCTACTGGTGCTGACGCTCGGCCGGCCGGCCGCGGGACTATCCACCTGCAAGACCATCGACATGGAGCTGGTGAAGCGGAAGCGCATCGAGGCCATCCGCGGCCAGATCCTGTCCAAGCTGCGGCTCGCCAGCCCCCCGAACCAGGCGGAGGTGCCGCCGGGCCCGCTGCCCGAGGCCGTGCTCGCCCTGTACAACAGCACCCGCGACCGGGTGGCCGGCGAGAGCGCCGAGCCGGAGCCCGAGCCGGAGGCCGACTACTACGCCAAGGAGGTCACCCGCGTGCTCATGGTGGAAACCCACCACGGTGAGCTCGGAGGGGCAGGGGAGTCGGGAGGGGGGCCCCCAGGGGGCGCCGGAGTGCCGGGGCCACGGGGAGGAAGTGACTGGCAGAGGAAACTGGCTGGAGGAACAGGACCCCCGGGGCTCAGGGAACATGGGATGGTGGGAGGGGGTGTCGAAAGAGGATGGCACTGAGCCCCCTATCCGTCAGGTGCCTGGTCTTGGAGAGGAGGAGATAGCGAAGTGGACCGCTTCTGGAGGGCGACAGGAACATGCGGGGTCGCGGGGGGGAGTCCCCTAGAGGGAGAGAAATAATAGGGAGAGGGTAGAAGCCTCCCTCTTCCAGGACGTGTAGAATGAGGGGATCGTGGAGTGGGAGCTGCAGAGACAGGGGAGCCTGGTATGGGTGAAGCGAAAACGCCAGTATTTAGGAAAAGAGAGGCACTGGAGAAAGTCGACCCGGAGCGCAGGGGTCCTGAGGTGGAAAGATTCAAGAAGGACAGAAAAGCTAGATGAAGGCCACCCCAGGGGGTGCCAGGAAAGTGGCAGCGGACGCCCTTCCAGAGGCTGCGAAGAACACGCGGGATGCGGGGCGGGGGGAAGAGTCGTAGAAAAAGAAACAGAGGTTGGTGTGATAAATGTGGGGAGAAAGGAAGACGAGGTTATTGGGAGGAGGAGGCTAGCGGGAGAGGAGCGGAGAGCCGGGAGGGCGCCCGGGATGCGGAGGTGTCCTCGGTGTTTCCCACTGGGACTTGAGGGACAAAGAGGGGAGCCCAGCGGAGGAATCGAGCTCTCAGGAGACCTAGAATTCTGGGTCATGGGAAGGGCTTTACCGAGAGGGGAGACAAGCGTGGGAAAAGTGGTGTGAGCGGGGCGGAGAGAATACCCAGAGCCATCTACGCTGCGAACAGCGAGCCCCCAACTCGCCGCAGGATGGAGGGGAATGGGCTGAGTAGAGCCCAGCCGCTGGGGAAGTGCTGGGTTGGGGGTGAGTCTACAATTCCACGGTGAGAAAATCAAGCTGGGAGGGGTGAGAAAGCCCCACGTGGGTGCCACGCGCGGGGGGAGGAGCCTACTCTTCCACCGAAAGGCAAGAGGACCCCGCTGTGCTGAACGCTGGCAGTCTGGAGCCAGAGTCAGTTCCTCTCGGGGTGGCTGGGGAAACCCCAGCGTCCGGCCGCCTCACCCTCCTCCCTTCCCTTTCCTTCCCGTGCCCCCGGTGGGGGCGGGGATTGCGCGCGGGGCCCGGGGCGAGATGGGGCAGGTCTGGTCCCCGCCCTCCTGGCTGTGGCGCCTCCTGCCCTCCTCACCCCAGCTACGGGCGGGGCTCCCGCTGAGACGGCCCGGTCGGCACCCACGCGAGGACCCGGGCGTCCCGCGTGGTTCAGAGCCTTGGGGAAGGTCCCTCAGGTTTCACTGACTCTTGGGCGGTAGGGGCTTGGGGGTCCCCAGCCAATTCCTGCGCCAATTTACTGCTCCAGCCCAGTGACGCCCACTCCGCACCCACGTCTTAGTCTCGCCTTCTCTTCGCTTCATCTTCGTTGTAGAGGTTCCTTTAACACTGACCCCTCCAATCTTGCTCTCCCCCACAAATGCCTCTGTGTCTCTTCTCCCCACGTGTCTCCCCGTTTCGTCTCCGTTAGTCTCTCTGTCCACACCTGGGTCTTCTGGTTTTTGTCTTCTTTTCTCTCCCTATTTTTCTCCACGGTCCTCTCCCCTCTCCTCTGTCACTGCCATCTCCCGACCGCTCCCTCTTTGCAGCACCCTCCAACCCTTGCTCTCCCTCCTCTCTCTCTCCTTCCCTATCTGTCTTCCCCAGCCAAGGCTCTGCCTTTCCTTTAGGGTTTGCTGAGTAACCACTGGGCCAAGAATAGGGCTTATTGGGGCTGGGTGGAGAGGGAGACTGGGGAGGAGGAGGAGGAGGAGGGAAGGGGGCCTAGGAAGGGGTTTCCTCTGCCTTTCTCACCAGGCTCTTCTATTTTCACAGCCCCACTATAGGAGGCTGGCAGCAGTTGCCCCAGTTGATCCAGGGGTTCATGGCTTGTTCCCTCAATCCCAACCCCAAACTTTTCCTAAACTAGAAAACGCCTTGGCTGGGTACAGCGGCTCACGCCTGTAATCCCAGCACTTTGGGAGGCCAAGGCAAGTGCATCACCTGAGGTCAGGAGTTTGAGACCAGCCTGACCAACTTGGTGAAACCCATCTCTACTAAAAATACAAAAATTAGCTGGGCAGAGTGGCAGGCGCCTGTAATCCCAGCTACTTAGGAGACTGAGGCAGGAGAATAGCTTGAATCGGGAGGTGGAGGTTGCAGTGAGCTGAGATCACACCACTGCACTCCAGCCTGGGCCACAGAGTGATACTCCGTCTCAAAAAAAAAAAAAAGAAGAAGAAGAAGAAAACACCCTAATTCCCTAATTCCTTTTCTCCCCACTGCAGCCATTTCTACCCAGAATGAACTTCACTTTCCCTAACCAGCTGGGGAAGGGGGTTAAGGAAAACTCATAATAAAAAGAAGTAGAAGAATCACATAGGGGTTAAGAGCCCAGTTTCTAGCCTCTCAACATATTGAGAGGCTGAGGCGGGAGGAATTCCAGCCTGCAGTGAGCCATGGTTGTGCTACTGTACTTCAGCCTGGGGGACAGACTGAGACCCTGTCTCCGGGGGGGGGGGGGGGGAAGGGCACAGCCTCTGGAACCAGAAAGCTTGAGTTCGAATCCTAGTCTGCAGCTTCCTAGCTATGTGGCCTTGGGGCAAATTACTTAATCTCTGTGCCTCAGTTTCTCCATCTATTAAATGAGCATAATAATAGTATAAGATTGTGAGGTTTAAATATCTTCATCTTTGTAAAGTGCTTTAAATAGCATCTGGCAAATACTGCTTTTTGTTTTTATTTATTTATGTATTTTTTAAAGATGAGGTTTCTCCATGTTGGTCAGGCTGGTCTCAAACTCCCGACCTCAGGTAATCCACCTGCCTCAGCCTCCCAAACTGCTGGGATTACAGGCATGAGCCACCAGGCCCGGCTTTTTTTTTTTTTTTTTTTGAGACAGAGTCTTACTCTTGGCCATACTATAACCTCTGCCTCTCGGGTTCAAGTGATTCTCCGGCCTCAGCCTCCTGAGTAGCTGGGATTATAGGTACTCAGCCTCGCTATTTTTTTTTTTTTTTTTAATTGAGATGGAGTCTCACTCTGTCCCCGAGGTTGGAGTGCAGTGGCATAATCTCGGGTCACTGTAACCTCCGTCTCCCAGGTTCAAGTGATTCTCGTGCCTCAGCCACCCGAGTAGCTGGGATTACAGGCGCCCACCACCATGCCTGGCCAATTTTTGTATTTTTAGTAGCAACAGGGTTTCACCATGTTGGTCAGGCTGGTCTTGAACTCAGCTTGGCCAACTTCAAGTAATCCACCTGCCTCAGCCTCCCAAAGTGCTGGGATTACAGTTGCAAGCCCCCGCACCTGGCCAGTGCTCTTAAACAAACACGTGATTGAGTGACCAGTGATTGAGTGTATGCACTGTATGCAGACCTGGTGCCACATGGCTTCACCTGGGTCATCTAATTTCCCCCTATAATCCAGGAATGGGTTCTAGAGTCACTCTGTCCTGTCTTACAGATGAGCACCTGGTTCAGAGAGAGGAATTCACTTGCCCAAGGTTACACAGCGCTTCAATTAGGAGAGACTGGGTGGGAATGCAGGGAGCTTAATGTTATTGCTGTTTTCCAAAGAATAACAGGGAACTGACATTCAGAAAGAGGGTGTGAACTGCCCAAGGTCACACAGCTGAGAGGCGGCCGAGGTGCTATCTGACTCCAAAGCCAGTGCCCTTGATCCTTACTCTGCATTTTAGGGGTGCTTGCAGTTTGGGGCTCTCAGTCCCAGGAAGGCCTGAGCAAACAGAGTGGTTCACCTTGGTATCAGCCTTAGTTGAGACAGATGATGCTACTTGAGAGAGGAGTGTGGTTAGGACCCATTTTACAGAGTAGGAAACAAACCTGGGGGAGAAATTGCTTCCCCAAGGTCACACAGCTAAAAAGTATCAGAGTCATTTGGGCGTCGTGGCTCACACCTGTAATCCCAGCACTTTGGGAGGCTGAGGCAGGCAGATCACTTGAGGTCAGGAGTTCAAGAACAGCCTGGCCAACATGGTGAAACCCCGTCTGTACTACAAATACAAAAATTAGCTGGGCGTGGTGGCAGGTGCCTGTAATTCCTGCTACTCAGGAGGCTGAGGCAGGAGAATCTCTTGAACCTGGGAGGCAGAGGTTGCAGTGAGCCCAGGTCGTACCATTGCACTCCAGCCTGAGCAACAAAAGCTCAGCTTTTTTAAGACAAAGTATACAGATCCAGAATTTGAGCACTTCTCACCATTTCCTCTGCCCATCCCCCTTCATCTCTTACCTAGACCATTACAGTAGCCTCTTCTACTGGTCCCCTGCATCTGCCCTTGCCCTCTAAGGCAAGGGTCCCCAACCCCCAGGCTGAGGACCAGTGCCAGCCTGTGTCCTGTTAGGAATTGGGCCACACAGCAAGAGGTGGGCGGTGGGCAAGTGAGCATTACCGCCTGAGCTCTACCTCTGGTTAGATCCTCAGTGGCATTAGATTCCCAAAGGAGGCAAACCCTATGAGACTGACCACCCCAGAGCTGTCAGCTCCAAAACTCCTAGACTTGGGACCACCAGCTCCCCTCACCTCTGCCAAACCCCTGATCGCCTCTCTGCATTTCTCCCTGCTAGAAATCTATGACAAGTTCAAGCACAGCACACACAGCATATATATGTTCTTCAACACATCAGAGCTCCGAGAAGCAGTACCTGAACCCGTGTTGCTCTCCCGGGCAGAGCTGCGTCTGCTGAGGCTCAAGTTAAAAGCGGAGCAGCACGTGGAGCTGTACCAGGTGAGGATGTGAGCTCGAGGGAAGGTCTCCTGCTGGAGAGCGTGAGCTGTGACCAGCAGGGCAGCTGTGGGGCTGCTGACTACAAGGTCTGCCTAGATAGTCCCTGAAGGATAGAGGAAATACAAACCGTGCAATCCTAGGACTCTCTTTATTTCTTCATTTCTTTCTCTTTTGAGACAGAGCCTTGGTCTGTTAGGCAGGTTGTAGTGCAGTGGCACGATCTTGGGTCACTGCAACCTCCGCCTCCCAGGTTCAAGTGATTCTCCTGTCTCAGCCACTTGAGTAGCTGTGATTACAGGAATATACCACCACCCTAAGCTAATTTTTGTATTTTTAGTAGCGACTGTGTGTGTGTGTGTGTGTGTGTGTGTGTGTGTGTGTGTGTGATAACGTCTTGCTCTGTCACCAGACTGGAGCGCAGTGGCACGATCTTGGCTCACTGCAACCTCTGCCTCCTGTGTTCAAGTGATTCCCCTGCCTCAGCTTCCCGAGCAGCTGGGACTAGAGGCGTGCATAGCACGCCCAGCTAATTTTTTGTATTTTAGTAGAGATGGGGTTTCACCATGTTGGCCAGGCTGGTCTCGATCTCCTGACCTCATGATCCACCTGCCTCGGCCTCCCCAAGTACTGGGATTACAGGCATGAGCCACCATGCCTGGCTGACTCTTGGGTTTATAGAACATTAGTCTTCTAAAGCTTCTCAGGCTCATTCAACGTGGAAATCTTGGGATATTATCAAACATTTGAATTACAAAATGACTTCTAAACTACTGACTTAGAATTCAGGGTGTCACTGGGCATGGTGGCTCATGCCTGTAATCCTAGCACTTTGGGAGGCTGAGGTGGGTGGATCACCTGAAGTCAGGAGTTCAAGACCAGCCTGGCCATCATGGTGAAACCCTATCTTTAAAAAAAATAATAAAAAATTCAGGGTGTCAAATTTGCAGAGCCGTATGCTCAGCAAACCGCAGAATTTTATTTTATTTATTATTATTTTGAGAGGAAGTGTCGCTCTGTTACCCATGCTGGAATGCAGTGGTGTGATCTTGGCTCACTGCAACCTCTGTCTTCCAGGCTCAAGCAATTCTCCTGCCTCAGCTTCCCAAATAGTGAGGACGTGCACCACCATACCCAACTAGTTTTTGTATTTTTAGTAGAGACGGGTTTTCACCATGTTGGCCAGGCTGGTCTCGAACTCCTGACCTCATAATCAGCTCGCCTCGACCTCCCAAAATGCTGGGATTACAGGTGTGAGCCACCGCGCCTGGCCCTCCATCTCAACTCTCACGGGTGCTGTGGGGGAGGATGGGTGCTGCAGGGTCGCACAGTGTGGATGTCTGAGAGGGTAGGTGGTGCCTGGGAACTGTCTGGGAGCCAGTCTGGGGGAGCAGATGGGATGAAGGGTTCAGTTAGTATATGTGGGGGCGTGGCAGCATCTACCACTGTCTCTCTCCCACCTTCATCACCCTCTAGAAATACAGCAACAATTCCTGGCGATACCTCAGCAACCGGCTACTGGCTCCCAGCGACTCGACGGAGTGGTTGTCTTTTGATGTCACTGGAGTTGTGCGGCAGTGGCTGACCCATGGAGGTGAGGCTCGCTCGTGTGTCCCACCTGTTTCTCAATGGGGTCACTTTGCCTAGGACCCCTGTCCCGTCCTGGTGTGAAGGGGCTGAGACCTGGCTCCCCTCTGTGGCGTGGAAACCTGAGTGACTGGCTACTCCATTTCCTGAGCATCTCTCTGCCCTGCCCTGTGATGGGCAATGCCAAGGACACAGCAATGACTAAAACAGCCCCATCGTTGCCCTCACAGAGCTCATGGTCCATTTGGTGGGTAGGTGGGGAATAGACTTGTAAGGCAATGATGACCCAGAGTGGGTGGGGCTGGGATGGAGAGCCCAAAGGAGGTGCCTGACCCAGCCTGCAATCAGGGAGGGCTTCCTGGAGGAGGGGCTCCTGAGCTGATGTTGTAGGAATGAGTAGAACGGTCAGGAAAAGGAGGGTTGTGAGAGTATTCTGGGGCTGGGCATGGTGGTTCACACCTGTAATCCCAGCACTTTGGAAGGCCAAGGAGGATGGATCGCTGGAGATCAGAAGTTTGAGAGCAGCCTGGGCAACGTGGCAAAACCCGGTCTCTACAAAAATACAAAAATTGCCGGGCGCGGTGGCTCATGCTTGTCATCCCAGCACTTTGGGAGGCCGAGGCGGGTGGATCACGAGGTCAAGAGATCGAGACCATCCTGGTCAACCTGGTGAAACCCCGTCTCTACTAAAACTACAAAACATTAGCTGGGCATGGTGGTGCGTGCCTGTAATCCCAGCTACTCAGGAGGCTGAGGCAGGCGAATTGCTTGAACCCAGGAGGCGGAGGTTGCGGTGAGCCGAGATCGCGCCATTGCACTCCAGACTGGGTAACAAGAGCGAAACTCCGTCTCAAAAAAAAAAAAAAAAAAAAAACAAAACAAAAATTAACCATGCCTGCTGGTGCGCACCTGTAGTCCCGGCTGCTTGGGATACTGAGGTAGAGAATCACTGGAGCCTGGGAGGTCAAGGCTGCAGTGAGCCGTAATCGCATTACTGCAGTCCAGCCTACGCAGCAGAGTGAGAGCCCATCTCAAAAAAAAAAAAAAAAAAAAAATGGATTCCAGGCAAAGGGAACAGCCTGTGCAAAGGCCCAGAGGCCAGGGAGGGCCTAACTCATGTGATCTGTCCAGGAGATGACTGTCTCTGTCCTGTTCCTGGCAGGGTCCATGATGCCCACATCTCTCTCCCTCATCTCCCTCTCAGTTATGCTTTTATTCAATAATTACCCACAGGTTCCTGCAGTGTGCCTGGCCCTGTGCTGGGTGGCATGGGGAACATAGTGGAAACCAAGACAGCCCTCAGTTCTGCTCTCATGGGGTCCATAGTCACTTCTGGACATCTAAGAGATCTTGTCAAGGCCCCACCAGGCAGTAATGACCTAGAATGATCAAAGGTGAGACAGGGAGGCATGGATAGAGAGGCCAAGGCTGGGACAGGGAGGCATCCGGGAAGGGGACACCCTAAGCACTGTTGCGAGCTCAGAAAAGGCACCTGGACCCACCCGGGGAGTCTAGAAGGGCTTACTGGGTGAAGGTGATTGTGTGGAGACTCACAGGATAAGTAGTAGTTTGGCCACATGAAAAAGTAGGGATGGCCGGGCTCAGTGGGTCACGCCCGTAATCCCTGAACTTTGCGGGGGCCAAGGCGGGCGGATCGCCTGAAGTCAGGAGTTCGAGACCAGCGTGACCAACATGGTGAAACCCTGTCTCTACTAAAAATACAAAAATTAGCCAGCGTGGTGGTGCACGCCTGCAATCCTAGCTACTTGGGAGGCCAAGGCAGAATTGCTTCAACTGGCAGGCAGAGGTTGCAGTGAGCTAAGATTGCACCATTGCACTCCAGCCTGGGCAACAAGAGCGAAACGCCGCCTGAAAAAATAAAATAAAAAATAGGGATTAGGGAGCAGGAAGGCACCGGGAGGAGTGTTCTGGGCTGTTCCACAGAGGCCTAGAAGGAGCTCATCTGTCTTGGTCAATGCTGAGTCCCAAGCACACAGCATAGGCTCTGGCACTTTGTAGGACCTTAGAAAGCATCATCCACTCATTCATTCAGGAGACTGATGCTGGCCAGGTGTGCTGGCTCACCCCTGTAATCCCAGCACTTTGGGAGGCCAAGGTGGGAGGATTGTTTGAGCCCAGCCTGAGCAACATCGTGAGACCCCTGTCTCTATAGAAAATTTAAAAATTAGTTGTGTAAGTCGGGTGCGGTGGCTAACGCCTATAATCTCAGCACTTTGGGAGGCTGAGGCTGGCAGATCACCTGAGGTCAGGAGTTGCAGACCAGTCTGGCTAACATGATGAAACCTCATCTCTACTAAAAATACAAAAAATTAGCTAGGCATGGTGTCGCGTGCCTGTAATCCCAGTTACTTGGGAGACGGAGGCAGGAGAATTGCTTGAACCTGGGAGGCAGAGGTTGTAGTGAGCCAAGATCATGCTACTGCACTCCAGCCTGGGCAACAGAGCCAGACTCTGTCTCAAAAAAAAA
>NW_016107621.1:1015697-1016680 GCF_001604975.1 Cebus imitator
AAAAAAAAAAAAAAAAAGAAAGAAAAATGTTAGCTTGAACCTCTTGAGTGATGGGCTCGGAACTGCGGAATGTTGGGATGCAGTACTGGCAGACTGGAATTCAGGAATGCCAAGATCCTCAAAGGTTGGAAAGTAGGAATCCTGGAAAGTTGAAAATGCTGTCAGCATGTCAGAATCGTAAGATGCTGGAATACTAATCCTGCAATCTAAGGAAGCTGAAATGTTGGATTCCTAGAAAGTTGAAATGGAGAGTTAGAATGTTGTAAAATTAAAAGTGATCATCTGACCTCATTCCTCCCCTGCTTAAAATACGTTGGTGGTGTCTTGGGCTTTGTCACCTGCTTTTCCTCTGCCAGAAAATCAGCCCTGCTCCCAGACTCCTTCACCATCAGATTTTAGTGCCATCAGCCCAGCAACCCTGTGAAGGAACAAACTGAGGTCTTGAGTGCCAACAGCAGCTGACATTACAAAGGAGACAGCCAGTCATGTGAGCTTCCGTAGGGATGGACCCAACGTTACCTAGGAAGTCCTGCCAAAAAATGAAACCTGAAGGCCCCGTGCGGTGGCTCATACCTGTAATCCCAGCACTTTGGGAGGCCAAGGCAGGCAGATCGCTTGAGCTCAGGAGTTCCAGGAGTTCCAAACCAGCCTGTGCAACATGGTAAAGCCCTGTCTCTCCACAAAAAATACTAAAAAACTAGCTGGGCTGGGTTGTGTGTGCCTGTAGTCCCAGCTACTTTTGGGAGGCTGAGGCAGGAGTGCATGAGCCCAGGAGGTTGTGGCTGCAGTGAGCTGGGATCACGCCATTGCACTTCAGGACAGAGCGAGACCCTGTCTATGAAAAAAAAAAAAAAATCAAACCCAATCAGAACTGTAGATCCCAACAGTTTTCTAGAAAGACAGGAACAGAGGAAATGTTAAGCAACAGGGTTTCACCAGCCTCAGCCTCCCAAAATGCTGGGATTACAGGCATGAGCCACTGC
>NW_016107621.1:1018042-1019620 GCF_001604975.1 Cebus imitator
ACCCAGTCTGGAGGGCAATGGCGAAATCTTGGCTCACTGCAGCCTCTGCCTCCCGTGTTCAAGCGATTCTCCCGCCTCAGCCTCCTAAGTAGCTGGGATTACAGGCACACACCACCACACCTGGCTAATTTTTGTATTTTTAGTAGAGATGGGGTTTCACCGTGTTGGCCAGGCTGATCCTGAACTCCTGACCTCAAGTTATCTGATTGCCTCAGCCTCCCAAAGTGCTGGAATTACAGGCGTGAGCCACCACTCCTGGCCTATATCCTGTATTTAAAAAATAAGATAGAGAAAAGAAAACGTACTTAAGACAATCTTAAGGAAGAAGAATTATATTTTCCACCCATTGAACAGAAGTGGCTTATCACAAAGGTCTTCACGTTGAGTAGGCTAAGGAGGAGAAGGAAGAAGAAGGGTTGGTCTTGCTGTCTCAGGGGTGGCAGAGGCAGAAGAAAAAGTTGCCCTGGTGTATTTTGTAAGAGGACCACGTAGTTCATGCTTATGTTGTTCAAGGGTCAGTCTATATATAGTTAACCCTAAATATATATACAAAGAGAGAGAGGTGATTCTGTGGATTTTGAAAAAGTCCTAAGAGAGGCCAGGCATGGTGGCCCACGCCCATAATCCCAGCACTTTAGGAGGCTGAGGCGGGTGGTGGATCACTTGAGGTCAGGAGTTCAAGACCAGGCTGGCCAACATGATTAAACCCTCTCTGTACTAAAAATACAAAAATGCGGCTGGGCACGGTGGCTCATGCCTGTAATCCCAGGACTTTGGGAGGCTGAGGTGTGTGGATCACCTGAGGTCAGGAGTTTGGGACAACACAGTGAAACCCTGCCTCTACTAAAATTACAAAAATTACCTGGGTGTGGTGGCACGTGCCTGTAGTCCCCATTGTTTGGCAGGCTACAGCAGGAAAGTCGCTTGACCCGGGGAGGTTGCAGTGAGCCAAGACTGCACCACTGCACTCCAGCCTCGATGACAGAGCGAGACCTTATCTCAAAAAAAAAAAAAAAAAAAAAGAGAGAGAGAGAGATAATACAGTGTTAGTGGATGGGGTAGAGATGCAATGGAAATTGGCTGTGAGTTGATCATTGTTTAAGCTGCTTTTGTGCAGTCTGAAACCTTCCAGCTGGGTGAAGTGGCTCACACCTGTAATCCCAGCACTTTGGAAGGCCGAGGCAGGTGGATCACCTGAGGTCAGGAGTTCGAGACCAGCCTGGCCAACGTGGTGAAACCCCATCTCCAGTAAAACTACAAAAACATTTAGTTGGGTGTGGTGGTACGCACCTGTAATCCCAGGTACTCAGGATGCTGAGCCAGAAGAATGGCTTGAACTTGGGAGGTGGTGGTTGCTGTGAGCCAAGGTTGCACCACTGTACTCCACCTGGGTGACAGAGCAAGACCCCATCTCAAAAAATCTATATATATACCTGATTGAAACTTAGAAAGACTGGAAAAAAAACTTTCATAGGAAAATGTGTTCTCAAAGCAGCTTGCACACCACCTTCTCCCTAACCCCGTTCTCCAATATCCAAGGTGGATATGAGGCCTCTCGGGCTCCCCTGGGGCCCAAGT
>NW_016107621.1:1021401-1026899 GCF_001604975.1 Cebus imitator
TGTTTTTTGAGATGGAGTCTGGCTCTGTTGCCCAGGCTGGAGTGAGTGCAATGGCGAGATCTTCGTTCACTGCGACCTGTCTCCAGGGCTCAAGTGATTCTCTTGCCTCAGCCTCCCAAGTACCTGGGATTACAGGTGTGCACCACCACGCCCAGGTAATTTTTGTATTTTTAGTAGAGACAGGGTTTCACTGTGTTGGCCAGGATGGTCTTGATCTCCTAACCTTGTTATCCACCCGCCTCTGCCTCCCAAAGTGCTGGGATTACGGGCGTGAGCCACCATGCCCGGCAATTTTTTGTAGAGGCAGGGTCTTATTATGCTCCCCAGGTTGGTCTCAAATTTCTTGGGCTCAAGCGATTCACCCGTCTTGGCCTCCCAAAGTTCTGTGATTACAGGTGTGAGCCACTACACCCGGCCAAGGTCTTGAGAGACTGGACGGAAAAGGCTTTGCGAAGGCAAGGGCCCTGGGTATCCCAGGGCCCAGAGCGTGGTAGGCCCTGAATGTATCCTGAAAAAATGAGTCAGAGGATCACCTAGAGGGCTTGTTCAGCATGGACAGTTGTTCCCAGCCCCACACAGTTTCTGCTTTCAGTGGCCTGGGGTGCTGCCTAAGACTCTGCATTTCCCACAGTCCCCAGGTGATGCTGCCACTGGTCCTGTGAGCTCACTGGAGAGCTGCTGACTTGGATAACAGTATCACAGCTGGGCCAGGTGGCCTGTAATCCCAGCACTTTGGGAGGCTGAGGTGGGCAGATCACAAAGTCAGGAGATCTAGACCATTCTGGCTAACACGGTGAAACCCCATCTCTACTAAAAATACAAAATATTAGCCAGGCGTGGTGGCACACGCCTGTAGTCCCAGCTATTCGAGAGGCTGAAGCAGGAGAATCACTTGAACCCAGGAGGAGGAGGTTGTGGTGAACCAAGATCATGCCACTGTACTTCAGCCTGGGCAAAAAGAGTGAAACACCATCTCAAAAAAAAAAAAAAAAGTGGGGCCGGGCGCAGTGGCTCACACCTGTAATCCCAGCACTTTGGGAGGCCGAGGTGGGTGGATCACGAGGTCAAGAGATCGAGACCATCCTGGTCAACNGGGCGCAGTGGCTCACACCTGTAATCCCAGCACTTTGGGAGGCCGAGGTGGGTGGATCACGAGGTCAAGAGATCGAGACCATCCTGGTCAACATGGTGAAACCCCGTCTCTACTAAAAATGCAAAAAATTAGCTAGGCATGGTGGCACACACTGTAATCCCAGCTACTCAGGAGGCTGAGGCAGGAGAATTGCCTGAACCCAGGAGGCAGAGGTTGCCGTGAGCCAAGATCGCGCCATTGCACTCCAGCCTGGGTAACAAGAGCGAAACTCCGTCTCAAAAAAAAAAAGTATCACAGACGTTCAAATTCGAGGACCTCAGAGTCCCAGCTAGGATTGAACTGGAAATTAAAGATGATTCTGGGCTGGGCACGGTAGCTCACGCCTGTAACCCCTGCACTTTGGGAGGTCAAGGCAGGCAGATCACCTGAGGTTGGGAGTTTGAGACCACCCTGACCAACATGGAAAAACCTTGTCTCTACTAAAAAAAAAACAGAATTAGCCAGGTGTGGTGGCGCACGCCTGTAATTTCAGCTAATCGGGAGGCTGAGGCAGGAGAATTGCTTGAACCCGGGAGGGTGGAGGTTGCGGTGAGCTGAGATCATGCCGTTACACTCCAGCCTGGGCAACAAGAGTGAAACTCCATCTCAAAAAACAAAACAAAACAAAAAGATGATATTATTCTGGACACTAGTTCTTCCCCTTTTGTGTGTTTAGGACTTCCCGTGAGAAGGTGAAAGCCAGAAACCTTTTCCCCAGAAATGTAAGCACATACACATACACACACATGTGCATATGATCTCAGGTGTTCAGAGCCCTCCCCAAGCCTATCCATGATGCCCCCTTGGCCCTCAGGTTAATGCCTTATTTGATCTGGTAGCTCCTACCTCTGAACAGATGAGGAAACTGAGGTGCAACCAAATTGGGTGGGACCAGGCTGAGCTCACAGGGATCCGTTTCCTGACTCCCTTCTCTGGCTTCCGTGGCTCTTGGAAAGGCTTTGTCTTGCCTCCAGGGTATCTGGTGCCACTTGAAGCTGGGTTCAAGCAATTCTCTTGCCTCGGCCTCCCGAGTAGCTGGGACTACAGGCGCGTACCACCACGCCCAGCTAATTTTTGAATTTTTAGTATAGACAGGGTCCTCAAGTTTGCCTGCCTCAACCTCCCAAAGTGCTGGGATGACAGGCGTGAACCCCTGCGCCCCACTGGCCCCACCAATCTATGAGCCGGGGCTGCAGTGAGCCGAGACGGTACCACTGCACTCCAGCCTGGGTGACAGAGTGAGGCTCTGTCTCAAAAAAAAAAAGAAAAAAAGTCACCCTCAACTTTTTCTTTTTTATTTTTCCTATTCTGATTTAAATTGCTTTATTATGGAAAAAAATTTCAAATGTATACAAAAGAAATGAAGATAAGATAATGAATGTCTGTAAACTCTCATCTAGCTTCACTGATGATTTTGCCCCATTTCAAATGCAGACATTTATATATTTTCTTGCATCACTGTAATACCGTATTGCACTGAATGGAACTAACTAGTCACTTGGATATTTTGGAAAGGATGGCTCAGAAAGGTATCTCTGAGGAGGTGATCGTCAGTCGTGTAACTGATATTTATTGAGTACCTACTGCATTCCAGGCACTGCTTTAAGAGATAAGGCTCCCTGAGTGAAGGACATTTGAGCATAGGTTTAAATGAATCGAAGGGGCCAGGCAAGGTGGCTTACACCAGTAATCTCACCACTTTGAGAGGCTGCGGCGCGGATCCCTGGAGCCCGAGTTCAACACCAGCCTGGGCAACATAGTGAGCCTCTGTCTCTAAAAAGAATAAAAAATTAAAAAGAATAAATGGGCCGGGCACGGTGGCTCGTGTCTGTAATCCCAGCACTTTGGGAGACTGAGTTGGGTGGATCACAAGGTCAGGAGTTCAAGACCAGCCTGGTCAACATGGTGAAACTCCATCTCTACTAAAAATACAAAAAAAATAGCCAGGTGTGGTGGCACTCACCTGTAATCCCAGCTACTAGGGAGGCTGAAGCAGGAGCATTGCTTGAACCCAGGAAGCAGAGGTTGCAGTGAGCCGAGATCGTGGCACTGCACTCCAGCCTGGGTGACAGAGCAAGACTCCATCTCGAAAAAAAAAAAAATTAGGAAAAGAAAGAATAAATGAAATGAACAAACATGCTGGAGTGGTTATCTGTGGGACTAGCAAGCCAGGCAGAGGGAACCGCAGATGCAGGGCCCTGAGATAAGACTGTCTGAGGAACGGACAGGACATCTGTGTGGCTGCAGTGGAGTAGGCATGAGAGGGAGGGAGTGGAGATCAGCCAGATTCGGTAGCACCTTGTGGCACATGGTGAGGACTTGGGCATATGCCATGAGATGGAGCCAGCTTCAGAGCAGAGGAGTGACACGACAATTTACAGCATGAACCTAGAGGGCAGAGATTTCTGTCTATTTTATTTATTTATTTATTTTTTCTGGGTACTCCTCCCAAATGTCTCTTTAAATCTAAAAATTTTTTAAAATTCTTTTAGTGACAGGGTCTTGTGCTTTGTTGTCCAGGCTAGAGTGCAGTGCTGTGGCCATTGCTCACTGCAACCTCGAACTCCTGGGTCCAGCGATCCTCCCACGTCATCCTTCCAAAGTACTAGGATTGAAGGTGGCAGCCACCACGCCTAGCCTATTTCTAACTGTTTCATTTGCCCCCAGTCCCCAGTAGATCCCAGCCTGGCACACAGTAGTAATTCAGTAAACATTTGTTGCACAAATAGAGCAGATCAGTATACATAGAGCTATGTTATTTTTTATGTTCCAGGGTGGGGGCATAGCATCATTTATTTAGTTCCCGGTGGATGGTCGTCTGGCTTCTTACAGGCTTAAGCATTGCATGAGATAATTGTTTTATTTATTATTTATTTTTTAAATTTAATTTATTTACATATTTTGAGACAGAGTCTTGCTCTCAGACTGGAGTGTGGTGGCGCAATCTTGGCTCACTGCAACCTCCACCTCCAAGGTTCAAGCAGTTCCCCTGCCTCAGCCTCCCGAGTAGCTGGGATTACAGGCACATGCCACCACACCGGGCTAAATTTTTTTGTATTTTTAGTAGCGATGGGGTTTCACCATGTTGGCCAGACTGGTCTCGGACTCCTGACCTCAGGCAATCCACCCGCCAGGAGGTTGGGGGTCTGAAAGGCTGAGTTGTGCTCCCGCAGGTGGCTGTCTCTTAAGGGGTCTAAGCAAGGCCACAATCTCAACTGGATTGAACCAGGAGTTCGGGACGGTTGCTCTTCGCCCCTAGCTGACCCTCAGAGAAGACTCAGAGAAAGAAAGTGCCCAGAGAAAGCCTCCCAAAGTGCTGAGATTCTAGGCGTGACCTACTGCGCCTTTGCATGAGATAATTATTACAATGCTCTTAGCACAGTACTGGACTGGAGGAAGTGCTTCATCTGTTAGTGATTATCATGACTATTACTATTATCACAGGGAGACCCAGATGGAGACAGGGCTGGGGGGGCAACCTAGGGTGACACACACACCTGGGGACAAGGGGCACGCAGCTCCTGTGGTGGCAGCCCTTCCATGCCCCTGACAACTGTCTCTCCTGCCTGCAGCTCCACGGAGAAGAACTGCTGCGTGCGGCAGCTGTACATTGACTTCCGCAAGGACCTCGGCTGGAAGTGGATCCATGAGCCCAAGGGCTACCACGCCAACTTCTGCCTGGGGCCCTGCCCCTATATTTGGAGCCTGGACACACAGTACAGCAAGGTACGTCTGGCCCACGGGGGTAGGAGATGCGCTGGGGGGAGCCAGGATGGAGGAAGAGGAGAGAGAAAGACAATAAAGTCAGAGAGACGAGTTGGCAGGATGGGGAGAAAGAAAGAGGGATGGGGCGGGGAGGGGAATGCATAAAGAGATGGGGAAAGAGGCATGAGAAACGAAGACTCACAGAGCTGAAGTAACAGAGGGATGGGGTGAAGCGGAGAAGAGAGACAAGGAGATGGAAGGAAAAACGCAGAGAGAAATGGAGAGACAGAATGAGAGAGGCAGACGGGCACTGGCAGATACAGACACAGAGTTATGGCAAGGAGAGACAAAGACAGGTACACAACAAGGCAAGAGGCGAACAAGAAGAGGGACACACTGAGAAGGAAAATCAGGACGGGCGCGGTGGCTCACGCCTGTAATTCCAGCACTTTGGGAGGCCGAGGCAGGTGGATCACAAGGTCAGGAGTCCGAGACCATCATGGCCAACATAGTGAAACCTTGTCTCTACTAAAAATACAAAAAGCTAGCTGGACGTGGTGGTGCATGCCTGTAATCCCAGCTACTTGGGAGGCTGAGGCGGAGATCGCGCCACTGCGCTCCAGCCCCGGCAACAGTGTGAAACTCCGTCTCAAAAAAAAAA
>NW_016107621.1:1026928-1032352 GCF_001604975.1 Cebus imitator
AAAAAAAAAAAAAAAAAAAAGAAAAAAAAAGAAAATCAGACAGGTGGGAGAGACAGAATAAGATAGGATGGAAGAAGATAAGAGAGACCGAATTGGAGATGGGAAGATGCGGACTGGCATGCGGGGAGAGACAAAGCGGAAGAGGCTGTTGCAGCTGGGGGAGGGGGGGTTGGGGAGTGGAGGACTGTCTTCCTCTAGCCCTGAGCCCTGACCCTGACCCGTCCACCACCCGCAGGTCCTGGCCCTGTACAACCAGCATAACCCGGGTGCCTCAGCGGCGCCGTGCTGTGTGCCGCAGGCGCTGGAGCCGCTGCCCATCGTGTACTACGTGGGCCGCAAGCCCAAGGTGGAGCAGCTGTCCAACATGATCGTGCGCTCCTGCAAGTGCAGCTGAGGCTCCGCCCCTCCCCGCCCCGCCCCGGCAGGCCCGGCCCCGCCCCTCCCCGCCCCACCCCGCCCCCACTGCCTTGCCTATGGGGGCTGTATTTAAAGACACCCGTGCCCCAAGCCCACCTGGGGCTCCATTAAAGGTGGAGAGAGGACTTCGGATCTCTGTGTCACTGGACGCCTAACTGGGATCTCCCTCCCTGACGTTTCCCTACTCCCACCCCATCTCCCTCCCTGTCCACCTCCTCCTGCCTGTCTGCACCACTCGCCTTGCATCAAGGCACAGGCGACCAGTGGGGAACACTACTGATCCCTGCTGGTAGTTAGATCTATTTATTGAGCACCTTGGGCACTGTTTTAAGTGCCTTATATTAGTGACCTCATTCAACCACCATAGCAACACTGAGATGCAGGGACTCTGATAAAACACCCATTTTAAAGGTGAGGAGGTCAGCCATGGTGGCTCACGCCTGTAAACCCAGTGCTTTGGGAGGCTGAGGTGGGCAGATCACCTGAGGTCAGGAGTTTGAGACCAGCCTGGCCAACATGGTGAAATCCTGTCTCTACTAAAAATACAAAAATTAACCATGTGTGGTGGTGCATGCCTGTAATCCCAGCTACTCGGGAGGCTGAGGCAGGAGAATCGCTTGAACCTGGGAGGCAGAGGTTGCAGTGAGCTAAGATCTCCACACTGTGCTCCTCCGTCTCAGAAACAAAAAAAAAGTGAGGAAACTGAAGCACAGAGAGGTTGAGGGAGGAATTCCTGCCTACCAGGAACCTGCTTTAGTGGGGGATGCTGAGGAAGACAATAAAAGTAGTTCAGGCCAGGCGGGGTGGCTCACGGCTGTAATCCTAGCACTTTGGGACGCTGAGATGGGATGATAACTTGAATCCAGGGATTTGAGACCAGCCTGGGTAACAAAGTGAGACTCTATCTCTACAAAACATTTTTTTTTGAGATCAAGTTTTGCTCTTGTTACCCAGGCTAGAGTGCAATGTCACGATCTTGGCTCACTGCAACCTCCCCCTCCTGGGTTCAACCAATTCTTCTGCCTCAGCCTCCCGAGTAGCTGGGATTACAGGCGTGTGCCACCACGCCCAGCTAATTTTTGTATTTTTAGTAGAGACAGGATTTCACCATGTTGGTCAGGCTGGTCTTGAACTCCCGACCTCAGATGATCCACCCTCCTCGGCCTCCCAAAGTGCTTGGATTACAGGTGTGAGCCACCATGCCTGGCCACAAAACATTTTCTTTTTAAATGTACGCTTGTGGTCCCAGCTACTCTGGAGGCTAAGGTGCGAGGATCACTTGATCCTGGTAGGTCAAGGATCAGTGGCCATCAGTGGGTCTCCCTCTGCTGTCTCCATCTCTTCCCATCTGCTATGGTCCCACTCCTGAATTCTCTCCTGCTTCCTCTTTCTCCCAGGTTTCACTTCCCCAAGCCCAGTGATTCTCCTCCTGGGAGGGAGGACAGTGTGACTGCTGTGATTTCTTTGCCTGTGGGCATGAGAGCTGTTGGCAGCAGTGGGTCTGGGTGCCAGGGTCCTGGGGCCCTCCCAGCTCAGCCTAGGGGTAGAAATGTGGTGACTCCTCCAGCCCCAGGTCCAGAAGCACAGAGGGGTGAGGCAGAGAGAGGAGTGGGAAGCAGGAGGAGTTCACTATGCAAGGACGTGCCAACAAGTGGATAGGTATAGAGACGCTGAGGCCTGGCCCCAAGAGGCAGTCACAAGTGTAGGACACAGTGACACGGCTGTCATCGCTGCAGCCCTGGGAGGATGCGGCGCATGTACACATACAGACATACTCACACGGGGGGAAGCTCGGATGGTGGCCGCAAACATTCACTTCTCACAGCCGCCGTGAACACAGACACTCCTGCAGGGCCCAGAACACGTGGGCTGTGTCATTTGGCGGCAGCTGCAGCCCACATACACACAGATACAAATAGAGTGCCAGCCCATCGCATAAACACCGCCCAGCCTGGGAGCCTCACTGGGACACAACAGGAGCAGAGACTTCAACGGGGACCTGGCGCAACACAGTAATACAAATATATTCCATAGGGTCATGGTCGCAACCACCATACACCAGACACTGATTCAAACAGACAGTGTCATGCGCGCGCACACACATCGCGGCATCACAGCCCCAACAGGAAATGGATCCCCCAGCAGCTGCCTCCTCTCCCACGGGGTCACAGTCACAAACAGCCCCAGGGTGCCTGTCCACGGTCGGACCCGTCACAATCCCACCAGACACACCCCACACGGAGGTTTGACGCGTCACAACCGCACAGACAGCAGGTTGGTCTTACCCACTCAGTCTGACATCCCACACCCTCCGCCACACACGCACAGCTCTAGCCTGGGGAGTCCCACAGGGCCCCACAGACTGCAGGCGACCCCGTCACGCCCAGATACACTGTCACACCCAGGGTCCCAGACAGAGCAGACACACCCCCAGGGTGGCAGACGCAGCCCTCACACGCCCAGCCCCAGCTCGTGCCTCAGCCTGAGGACAAGTGCTGGCTGCGCACTCGCGGTGTGGTCAGCCTGTCTGCCCCGCCCTCGTGACACACCCCGCCCACCTGCCCGGGGCTGCCGGCTGAGCTGGCACAGCCCCGCAGGGCGGGGAGGGGAAAGTGTGGGTTCAGCACCTTCCCTAGCCGCGTGCGGGCTGCCCCTGCCCTGCCACCCTGGCACCCAAGCCTGCTGGGTGGCTCGGCCCCGTCGGAACAAGTCTGCCCTCCGCCTGTGGCCAACCACAGGAGCAGGGCAGGGGGTTCGGGACGCCCCGCGCCCTGTTCCCGCCCCGCCCCCGCCTCTGCAGGCAGCCGGGGCCACAGAGGGAAGTCGTGGGGGGAGCCTGGGTTCCGGCTGGAGCCCCAGCTTCCTGTCCGGCCCCCGTGGGGCAGGAAGCCGCTAGGGGAGGCCAGCTCAGGCCTTCCTGCCCCCTCCCACGACAGGCCTGGAACCCGGGTCAGCGAAGGGGAGCAGGGAGGTGGGGGGGTCAGCGACAGAAAGCCCCTTCCCCCTCATTCTCTGGACATGCAGAATGTTTGAGGTTCCAGTGTGGATTTGTGTTAGGACATTATTGTAATGTCTGTGTGATTGCGAGCTTTGTGGTTTGAGTTGTGTCTCAAATGGGGTGTTCTGGGGGCCTGCATGCTGTGTATATGGAGTGCCTCGTTTGTGTGTCCCCAGCACGTGTTAGCTCCGTGTGTTTGTGGCTGTGCCGCATTTCTGGGGTGTGCGTCTGCGTTTTGTATTTCTGCTGGGCAAGCTGTTGTATTTTCTGTGGGTTTTGTGCCCTGGCACTGTTTGATTCTGCCAGTTGGCCATGTATCTGGGGCATATCTTCACTGTTATTCTGGGTATAAATTTGTACATTTTTTAGTGTAAGTTTGACTTGAAATGTGGGTGTTTTCTGCATGTTAATCGATCTGTGTGAATGTGTGTGTGTGTGTGTGTTTGTGTGAGATGGAGTCTTGCTCTGTTGCACAGGCTGGAGTGCAATGGCACAATCTCGGCTCAGTGCAACCTTCGCCTCCTGGGCTCAAACGATTCTCCTGCCTCAGCTTCCCGAGCAGCTGGAAATTACAGACACCCACCATCATGCCTGGCTCATTTTTGTATTTTTAGTAGAGATGGGGTTTCACCATGTTGGCTAGCCTGTCTCAAACTCCTGACCTCATGAGCTACCCACCTCAGCCTTCCAAAGTGCTGGGGCTACAGACGTGAGCCACCACGCCCAGCTGTGTGTGTTCTTACACGAGACTGGTGAGTTGTGAGTTGTTTTCTGGGTTGCATTGTGATCAGTGTGTGTCACTGGTATTCTGAGCATGTTTGTGTGTCTACGTGGTGTGTCCAGCATGCTTGCTGTGGTTCTTGGTGTATGCGTGTGTGAGGGAGGGCTGTACTTCCGGGTTGTGTGTCCATCTCAGGGACTGGTGTTTCCGGCCTGTGGGTGCTGTGAGCAGGTGCTAAAGTGGTGTCTGCATTGTGTTCCCACAGGAGAGCTGGCAACTGCGGTGTGTGGAGTTGTGTGTGTCTGTTGTGCATCACCATTGAGGGCATTTCACATTCTCAACAGGGTTGGATGTGTGTATTGCAAGCAGCTGCGAGTGTGGGTCTTGGGTCTGCATTGTGTGCTGGGTGCATCCATGAAGCTGCCGGCATCGTAAGTGGCCAGTGCCTGTTGGCCTCCATACCCAGCACAGGCTGTTTCTGCGGCGCGTCCCCTTACCAGCTGGTGCCACGCTGGCTCGAAGCTGGCTGTGGCAGCAGGCAGGGCAGGGCAGGGGCTGTGGTGGGCACTGGACCCACGCCCAGCCTCGGTATAAATATCCCAGGCTGCCGTCGGCTGTGTTTGCTGTGTTTACTCGGCCTCAGCCCCGGCCCGGGGGCGGCAGCAGCCCAGCAGGTCCAGGGGGTGGGGGTGACCAGGCCACAGCACAGACATTTCCTTCTGGACAGACAGGCCCCGCAACCTCGCTGCCCCCTCCTGCGCCCTTTTTGGGTGGGCGAGAGGTGGTGACCTCTCATTCTGGGTTTCCAGGGGCTGCCAGTGAGGCTCCAACCAGGTTGTCCCAGCTGGGATTCCCAGAGTGTGGGAGACAGATGGGGACTGGGGTACAGGCCAAGACACACAGCAGGGAGGGGAAAGGGCAAAGTGAGGGTAGAACAGAGCCCCCAAGAGGGAGGCTCCAGCAGAGACAGGGACAGGGAAACGAGGTGGCAGGAGCTGAGAATGGCTGGGGACAAGGAGTGGAAAAGGTGGGGAGGAGAGGGAGGGAGGGAGAAGCATGTGAAAAACAAGGGAGGAGGGGGGAGACGGAAAGTAATGGGGAGACACTGACAACTAGAGAGGTGCGGAGACAGAACCAGAAGACAGCAGTGGCGGTGAGGGAGGAAGGCAGCGGGCAGGAAGGAAACGCAGAGAAGCAGGGAGAAGTGACTGTGGACAGAAGGACGGAGCAACAGGAGCTGGAGGGGGAGTGCAGGGAGGCAGCTCACTCTGGCAGGACGCACGGGGGG
>NW_016107621.1:1032467-1039620 GCF_001604975.1 Cebus imitator
GCGGGGTGCCGGCCAGGCCAGTGCGCCAGGCCAGGGCCAGGACTGGCCAGGACGGACAGGAGACACAGGGGTGGGGGCCGGATGCCCACCTAGGGGCTCTCTCCCAGCAGGGCCTGCCCTCCCTGACTCAGCCTTTCCGCCTACCCCGACCCCAGGAGAACTGGGAGGGGGATGGGAGGTGCCTCCCTGGGGGCCCACCACCCCCAGGCAATGACCAGGGGGTGTGTCTCCCGCCATCCCTGCCCCACTCTGTCTCCACCTCTCTTCCTGTCTCCCCTTCTAATCCCTGTCGCTGGAACCGGCTCCACCTCTGTCTGTCAACTAGACGCTCCTGTCTTGACCATCTGACTAAACCTAATTCTGACTCAATTTCTGTGTCTCTCATTGCTTTTTAAAAACGGTCACAACAAATTTACGTTATAGCAAAGTATAGCGTAAACAAATTTAATGACCAAATGATAGACTGGTCAAAAATGGGCCTGTCACCAAAGGCTGATACTTTTCCTGTGGCCCAGGCCCTCTGCTCTTACAAATGGGGCACAAATGCAGATACGTAAGAGACATATGGCTCTCATCTTGCATTCTTGGCTTTCCGAGGTGTGACCCCGAGGTCCTGGAGGCTGGCTGCTGGGTTATCTTGGGCCTGGCAACCGCTTCCTCCTCTGGGTGACAGAGGAGTGCTATTGGTAGTCCCTAGCACATAGCACAGCTGGGCCAACTCAGTGATTCGGAGACTGATCACCACATGATGACCCGATCCTGTCTGTGTGCAGGACAGTGCCCAGCACAGGGCGTTAGGCCCGCCGTCTGACCCTTCTCCAACCTTCCTGTGTGAGGATGCCTGGGTGTGTACTTGTCCCTCCAACGCTGGCCGGTTCTGGATGGCCCCGACACCTGACCGGCCGGACAGCCCGGTGGTCTCTAGGACCTTTGTGGCCCTAGGCCTGGGTTCGTGTGTCACGTCTGTCTCTGATGGCCAAGTGGCCTTGAGGAAGCAGCACCTTTCCGGGCTTCCCCTGACCCATTTCACTAGTTGACCGGGCTGTCGCTCGGGCCTGGAGAGGACAGAAGCGCTCCATAGTGGAGGCTTTCGTTCTTTAGTAGTTGCTCTGTCTGAACATCTGTCTCCCTCTATCCAGCTCTCACTTTCCCTGTCTGGCTCAAATTCTGGTTGACCCAGAGGGCACAGCTGAGGCTCAGAGGTCAGGAACCGTGGACTCCAGGAGGTAGTTTTGAGGGTCCCTCAGGCTCGGCCACAGCAGGACGCCACCCTTCCATCACAGAGGCATGAGGAGTCCCCAGGCCCTGTCTTGCTGACCCTTGGCCTGTGCGTCCCCTCAACAGTGGCCAGGTCCTTCTGTGTGTGTCTGCTGCGGGAGCAGGAGCTGGGTGTGGGGGCATGGGAAGGCGGGACGCCTGGGTTCCCACAGGCCCGTGGCTGAGTCACCAGGCGGCCATCTGGCTCCCATTAGCCTAGGGCGGCAGGGGGCTCCATGGGGCGGGCCCTGCGGCCAGCTGGGGGCAGGGATGCTGGGGCAGGCTGCGTGTGGGATGACTCAGGACCCATGATAACAGCCTGTGCACATTTGGGGAGTGTAAACAGGAGAGGGAGAGGAAGGCGGAGGAAGGGAAAATTGTGTTTGGGCAGAGGGGGGCTGGTGGGGCTGAGGGGGTAGAGTCCCCCCCCTTACACTCAAGCTGGCAGGCCCCGTGACCCCCAGCCTGGGTCCTTGGGATAGATGAGAGCTGCACCCCAGCCTCCCTTCCCCGGGGTCTCCTCCCTCCCCGGGGCTGCATTACTCAGTGGTCAGCGTACTGCCTAGCCGACAGCAGCCAGGTTTGAGGGAAGGGGGAAGAAGGGGCCCAGAGCCTGGAGCAGGGGATTGAAACCCAGAGATAAAGGCTGAGAGACAGATAGAGAGGAACAGTGACAGCAGACGCCTAGAGAGATGGAAATGTACAAGCAGAAAGAACAAGAGGCCCAGAGTGAGGCAGAAGGAGAGGTGGGAACCTAACAGAAGCGAGGACGCTCTGAGTATGAACAGAGTGCAGACATAAACAGAGGGGGGGAGACGGACGCACAGGAGGTGGCCGCGCCGGGGCCCAGGGGTCAGCACCGGAACCAAACCGGCCACTTCCAGCCACGAAAGGCCCTGCCAGCTGGCCTCCAGCAAGGGGAGGACTTTCACCTTGGGCCCTGCGGTGGAGACAGAGAGAAAAGGGGAGACAGAGCGAGACAGCCAGCCAGAGCACTGGAAAGAGGGAGCGGGGGCAGGGAGAGACAGAAAGAAGCCCAGACAGGCAACAACAGAGGCAGGGGACAGGGTGGGAGAGTGGATAAAGGCAGGGAACCCCAGAAACAAGAGGGGGTGGGCTTGCCTGAGATGAGACTAGACCCAGCGAGATGGTGGTATGTGTGGGGCAGTGGGCGCCGCCCTGATATCCCCCTAGAGAAAGGGTCACTGAGCTGGCCTGGAAGCAGTTGCCTGGTTGGGGTCGAGGATGGGGCAGGCGGTGAGAAGGGTGGCGGCCATCAGTCCCCATCCAGCTCTGGGCTGGGTGCGTCCTCAGGCTCCTCCTCATCGAAGTACCTCTCCTCCTCATCCCGTGCCACGATGTCCAGGTTGTCGAAGTCGGGGTTGTCGTCTACTGCGCTGCAGGGGGAGGAGGCTGTCAAGGACTGGGTCTTCCTGGGACCCTAGGATGCCCGGGTCAAGGGTCTGGGGCACTCTGATGTCAAAGGCCATGTGCTGGCAGCCATCAGAGCTGACCCTCCGAGGGGGACAGTGGGCCTCTTAGGGTTTAAAACTAAAGGAAACAGTTTCCAAATCAGAGTTTGCACAAAAACTCTGGGCTGGGCATGATGGCTCATACCTGCAAGCTAGCACTATGGGAGGCCAAGGCAGGAGGATGGCTTGCGCCCAGCAGTTGGAGCCCTGGGCAACATAGGGAGACCCTGTCTCTACAAAAAAATGGAAAAAGTAGCCAGGTGTGGTGGCAAGCACCTGTAGTCCCAGCTTACTCAGGAGGCTAAGGCGGGAGGCTTGCTTCAGGCCAAGAGGTCAAGGCTGCAGTGAGCTATGATCAAACCACAACATTCCAGCCTGGGTGACAAAGAAGACCCTGTCTAAAAAAAAAAAAAACCCAAAACTCTAGTTTTTCTTAAGTTGTAAAATGTGGCGACACATGGGGAGTAGTTCCCAAGCAGGCAGTGGCTCTCCACAGACCACCACGTGGGGATGATTCTACCCGCATGGCATTCTGACATTCTGCCTTCGCCACTGGGGCTTGCTACTGCCCTCCAGTGGACAGAGGCCAGGGACCAGCCAGACACCACCACAGGCAGGACAGCTGCCCATGCCCTAAGGCAGCAAGCAAACCCAGTGGCAATCACTTGGGTCGCCAAGCTCAGCTTGATCTGGCCACTCAGAGATCTCCTACCCATTGTGACTTCTGGCTCCTTCTGTCCCTTGGTGCTGCTGAAGGCTCTGGCACCTGCCGTGGCCTCTGCCAGGAACGCTCCTCCCCCTCCCCCCACCGACTTTCTGCAGGCCTTTGCTGTCCCCTCCTCAGAGGGGCCTTCCCTGGCCACAGTCACTTCCCTCCCCATGCTTCACTTTTCCTCATGACTCCGTCACGATGAAATGCTAGAAAATTCTCGATCTTCCTAACTAGAGTGGGACCTTTTTCCAAGCGGAGAAGCCTTTCTTTGGTTTTGGTCTCCACCTTATTCCCAGAACCTGTGGACATCACAGATGCTCGGCACATGCTGACTGAATGCACAGATGGGGGACGTGTCGAGGCCACTGCAGCCCAACAGCTGCCCTCCCGAGGGGACACACTGGTCCCCCAATTTCTTCCTGGGCCCCTGGCTTAGGAACGGCAGTGCCTGCTGACCGAGGGTCACCGTGGTCCAGGCCCTCTGCTCACTGCTCTGCGTGCAGGAACCGGGGTTCTGAGCAGGTGGTCCTGGCTAGAAGTGGAGCAGCCAGATTCCATGCAAGAGCTGGGGATCCCAGAACTGGTGGAGGCTCCGGTGACTATGGCTGGGCCCCATGGCAGTGGCAATCACAATTCTCACTTTCCTGATGAGCCCACCTCAGGATGGACGTGGAGTCTGCCTACGTGTGGTCACACATTTCTTATGTCATCTAAACTGGATGTGAAACCAAGGAGAGCCCTCTGCTGCTGGGCCCAGTGTTTGGGACCACAAGGCAAAGCTACCTTAAATGACAAAACCAATCTTTGACTGACACGTCTCTCTCCCGGGTCCTTTTCAAAGCAGGTGGCCCACGTGTCTCAGCCCTGGGGTGCTACTGGAGAAATGAACAACTGGCAACTGTGGGGGCAGTCAGCACAGGCCCCCCCATGCCGGGCATGAACCCTGCCAGGGGTTACTTCCTGCAGCATGAGGAGGTCCAAGGTCCTGGGGAAGAGTTTGGGCTTCCAAGGGACACTTGGAGGGAGTTGGGGTAGTGGCCTCTGCCACCTGCCAGGAGGGGAAGTGTTTCAGGGTATCATTGATACTGAACTATACGTCATCCCTGCTCACCCCTTGCCTTACAGGTGAGGAGACTGAGGGTCTGACATGGACAGGGCTCATCCAAGGTCACCCAGCCACCTCCTTTGGCTGTTCAACCCCACAGTCCACATCCTAGAACTGTTTCAGGGCCTTCTAGCTCCATGAAGGGAGGCCCCCACAGCTTGGCCAGGGCTCTGCATGTGGCCAGAGGCTGTGGGATGCTGGGCTGGGGGATGGGGAGGTGGTGGGCACAGGAGCACCTGTAGTCAAAGTCCCCGTCCTTGCCATCCAGGAAGCGCTGGTGCATCCGGCTGGTGAACTCTTCTCGCAGGATCAGCCTCTCCTCTGAGTCAGGGACCCAGGCCTCCGAGTCCTTGCCTGACCTCTGGTCTGCAGAAGGAGACCAGAGGGGGTGTGAATGAGGGTGTACTCGGGCAGGCACTGAACACAGTCCACAGAGAGCTGCTGCTCCTGTGCCCAGCCTTGTGCTGGGTGGCTCTGGGAACATAGCAGTGACAGAGATGGCCCTGATCCTTGCCCACCAGGGGCATGCAATCGCATGACCATACAGTGCTCTGGAGACCGTATCCTTGGGTCAGGATGAGACCTGAAGGGTGGGAGGAGAGGCATTCCTGGCAAAGGGAATGGCCTGAGCAAAGACCTGTTTGCGAGGGATCATTTGGTGCCTTGGAGGAATGGGGGGCAGGGATGCTACAGGTTTGGAAGGGCACACAGGGAGAGGGTCAGGCCGGTCAGGGGAGGGACACAGTGTTGGCTTTTGCAGGCTGGGGACCCAGTCTGCTGCCAAGAAGTGGAGACAAGCAGGCCCAAGACTGGGGTGTCTGGAATCTGGGGTCTCCCTGCTACTGGCCCTCACCTTCCTCATCACTGTCCTCCTCCTCTTCCTCTTCCTCCAAGCAGGCCTCCTCCTCCTCTTGCTGTTGGAGCAGCCGCTGCTGCAGCTCCCGCTCCTCGTAGGATTGGAGCAGCAGGTTGGAGAGTGGGCAGGTGGGTCTGCCAGGGGACCCGGGCTTGGGGGGCTGGTGGGTCGGGGCGCGGGCACTAAGCTCCTCCTGGGTGAGATACTGTCCGATGTACTGCTCGTACAGCAGGGGGGCCCGGAACCGCATCTGCTCATCACTGAAGTACTCGCCCCCTGCACAGAGGAGACAGGGTGGGCATGGAGTGAGTGACTGAGCAAGCCTGTCCGTGTGGGTGTGTATGTGATCATGCTTGTGGGATGATGTGCATACACAGTCCAGGTGTGTGCGTGCACACACTCAGAAACACAGGAGCATACGCAGGCACCTGAGGTGGGCATGTGAGTCCTCATGTAGGTGCCCGAGGCTGTGCGCACGAGCACTCATGCAGGCGCCTGAGGTCACGTGCACATGATTACTCATGCAGGCACCTGAGTGTGTGTGCGTGGCCCAGCCTGTATCTTCCAGAGTATTCATGCATCCCAGCATGTGTGTGCCTAGGTAGACCTGGCTCCATCCTGGCCTCTGAGGCTCTGAAGGTCTGGAGCTGGTGTACAGCTGTGTCCAGGCACGATACACAAGCTCCTGCCCGTGGATGCGTGTATGGCCCGCGTCCACACACCTCCATGAGGCCCAGAATATGCCTACAGGCACCTGTCTGTCTAGGTGTCAGCATGCAGGAATGCAGCAGGTTGTGTGTGCCTGTTTGTGAGGCCCTGGTCTGGCTGGCAGTGGACGCGCCTGGACACACCTGCACTGAGGGGCGTGTCTGTATGTACATCCACGTGGCTCTAGCACGTGTGTGCAAGGGATCAGGTCAGGTGGGGCGTCTGCCTGTATGAGTATCCCTGGGAAAGCCAGGCCCTCCTGGTGGTAGAAGGCCCTAGATCCGACCTCTCCCAAGTGCAACCTCTTGGATAGATCTGGCTTCCCCGCTGTCCCAAAACCTGGGTTCTTTGCATGTCCCCTGGCTGCCTGTTCCTGCAGGAGCAACTCTGTCCCTCAGATAACAGTTAAACCTGCCCCAGTCCCTCCCCTCCACTGGTCCTAGCCCCGTCTTCAGAGCCTGGGGCCAAGAAACTGCCCAGATTCCTGGCCTCTGCAGCACTGTAGGCTGTGACTGTCCCTGCCCTGCTCAGCTTCCCCACTCCCGCCAGCTCTCTTACTCCCAGCTGTTTCTGGTATCCTTTAGCAGATTCAGTTTTTTGAGATGGAGCCTCACTCTGATGCCCAGGCTGGAGTGTTGTGGCATCATCTTGGCTAACTGCAGCCTCCACCTCCCAGGTTCAAGTGATGATTCTCCTCCCTCAGCTTCCCGAGTAGCTGAGGTTATACCCGCCTGGCACAGTGCTTGGCTACTTTTTTTGTATTTTTAGTAGAGATGGGGTTTCACTATATTGGCCAGGCTGGTCTTGAACTCCTGATCTCAAGTGATCCACCTGCCTCGACCTCCCAAAGCGCTGGGATTATAGGAATGAGCCACAGTACCCAGCCTCTAGCAGATTCAGTTTCTATCCCTCCTCTTCCCTAACTTGGATTATCACCCACCCCGGCTCTGGGTCTCTCTCCATCTCTTCCTTTATCTCCATCTTTCTTTCCTGCTTTTCTCAGTTTCTGTCACCTACCCCCACCTCATTCAATCATTCATCTT
>NW_016107621.1:1039780-1043166 GCF_001604975.1 Cebus imitator
TGGTAATCTCTGCTTCCCAGATTCATGCAATTCTTCTGCCTCAGCCTCCTGAGTAGTTGAAATTACAGGTGCCTGCCACCATGCTGGCTAATTTGTTTGCATTTTTAGTAGAGATGCGGTTTCACCATGTTGGCCAGGCTGCTCTGCAACTCCTGACCTCAGGTGATCCGCCCTCTTCGGCCTCCCAAAGTGCTGGGATTACAGGCTTAAGCCACCGCACCCAGCCCACCTTTCATTTTTTTTTTTTTCTTTTGAGACAAGCTCTGGCTCTATGGCCTAGGCTAGAGCTTAGTGGTGGGATCTCAGCTCACTACAACTTCCACCTCCCAGGCTCAAGCAATTCTCCCACCTCAGACTCCTGAGTAGCTAAGACTACAGGCGTGCACCACCACACCTAGCTAATTTTTCTATTTTTTGTAAACACTGGGTTTTGCCATGTTGCCCAGGCTGGTCTTGTACTCTCAAGTTCAAGAAATCTGCCCACCTTGGCATCCCAAAGTGTTGGGATTACAGGAATGAGCCACCGTACCCAGCCTCTCACTCTTTCTCTATGAACCTCTCTATAACTTGCGCCTTCTCCCTAACAATTTAACTTACTCTCTGCTTCACTCTCATCTTTTAACTTTGGTTCTGGTGTCGTGGTCACAAGGATGCTTTTAATTATGTCATGGGTCAAAAAGCTATCAGTGATTTTTTTCCTTCATGGTTTTCAGAGGGTGTCTTGTTCAGAAGGCTTCTGTGTCCCCAAGGTCATGTACAAACGCCTTCTGGTTTCCTCTGATGCCTTTGTATATGGTGTGAGGTAGGAATCTCATGTTTTCTTCCTTAGGTATAACCAATTATCACAGCACTGTGTAGTGTGTCCTCAGCTTACTAATTTGAAATGCCACTTCTGTCATCTACTAAATTATGATCTATTCTCACTGCCTGTCCCATTCTCTTCCCCTAGACCTCTCTCTCCCCTTTACTTTGCATTTCTGTCTCAGTCTCTTCCCGTGTCCCTGTCTCTTTGTCTCAAAATTTCTCTCAGGATTTCTGTCTCTGTGTTTCTGTTCTTGCATTCTTTTTTCTAATTCCCTCTGCCTCAGTCTCCCTCCTTCCCCATCTGTGCCCACTCTCACCCATCTGGCCCCCACACCTTGGATCAGCTCTCGCAGGGCAGCGTAGCGCCGGTTACGGAGGCGGGTACGCAGGGTGCGGGGCCGGGCAGTGCCCTGCTGGGCCACCTCGGCACAGTAGAAGTCTGCACGGTGGTCGCCACGCACGTGACCAAAGCAGGCCAGGTGCTCCTCACGGAGGCCTGTGCGGAAGCGCTCCAGGAACACCAATGGCTTCTCATGATACAGCTGGGCCAGGATGGCTACTTTCTCATGCTCTGTCAGGTCGGGTTCACCCTGCTGCTGGCTGCACACAGGCAAGCGGCTAGCAGCCACAGCATGCAGCATGGCACTCACTGCTGCATTTTCAGCTGTGGAGGTGTCACTGTCCAGGGCCACTGGCGTTGCCTCAACTGCTTCCACTTTGTCCTGGGGTTTAGATGGGACTGGTGTCCGGCTCAGCTCACCCCAGTGTCCAGGTCTAGGTTCTGTGCAGCCTGAGGAAAGGGGAGATTTGTTAGTTCAGAGATGGGTGTGTGGGAACGGACTGGGTGCTTAGTTACTCACTCAGCTCACATTTACTGGGTACCTACTATATTCTGGGCACTGTTGTGGGCACTAGAGAAACCACAGTGAGCAAACGTTGACATTTTAGTAGGGGACGCAATTAGCAACATAATTACCGAAAACAATATGTGTTCTGTTTCCCGGAGTTATGTGGACAAATAAAGAGGGAAGGAGGAGGTAAGGAGGTGGAGGAGGCTGTAATTTTCTTTTCTTTTCAAGACAGGGTCTTGCTCTGTCACCCAGGCTGGAGTGCAGTGATGCAATCATGTCTCACTGCAGCCTTGACCTCCTGGGCTTGAGAGATCCTCCCATCTCAGCCTCCCATGTAGATCATAGGCACATACCACCATGCCTGGCTAATTTTTAAACTTTTTGTAGAGACAGGATAATGACATGTTACTCAGGCTGGTCTCGAACTCCTGGGCTCCAGCAATCCTCCTGCCCTGGCCTCCCAAAGTGCTGGGGATTAAAGGCATAAGCCACTGTGAGTGGCCTATTTTTATTTTTTTTTAAGAGACACGGTCTCATTTCACTGCCAGGCTGAAGTGCAATGGTGCAACCGTGATTCACTATAACCTTGAACTCCTGGGCTCAAACAATCCTCCCACCTCAGCCTCCTGAGTAGCCAGGACTACAGGCATACACTACCCATACTTCAGTTAATCTTTAAATCTCTAATTTTTTTTTTTTTAAAGTTTCAGTAGAGACAAGGTTTCACTAGGTTGCCCAGGCTGGTCTCAAACTCCTGAGCTCAGGCGATCCTCCCACCTTGGCCTTCCAAAGTGCTGGAATTACAGGCATGTGCCAATGGACCCCACCTAATTTTAAATTTTTTGCTAGAGACAGGGTCTTGCTGTGTTGCACAGGCTGGTTTTGAACTCCTGGCCTCAAATGATCCTCCTGCCTCAGCCTTCCAAAGTACTGAGATTACAGCATAAGCAACCATGCCTGGCTAAGGCAATTTTAATGGAAGACTCAGAGAAAGCTTTGCCAAAAAAGTGGCATCTCAGTAGAGACCTGAGATGGTGAGGGATTAAGCCATGAGATCACTTGGAAAAAGAGAATTCCAGGCAGAGGAAACAACTACTGCAAAGGCCCTGAGGCCTGACTTACTGATCCAGTCAATTCTCTTTTTTTTTTTTTTTTTTTTTAAGATGGGGTTTCACCATGTTGGTCAGGCTGGTCTTGAACTCCTGACCACAGGTGATCCTCCCACCTTGGCCTCCAAAGTGCTTGGATTACAGGTGTGAGCCACCACGCCCGGCCGATCCAGTCAATTCTTTAAATCATTAATACATTTGCTAATTTGCTTACTCATTCATTCACACTCTCAGGCATCCATGCGTTCACTCAACCACTCTTTAATAACTCTAAATCTCTGAGAGGCCCTATGTCAGGCAATGCTGAGTATTCATGGGATGAATCCAGTCCAGCTCCTGCCCTCAGGAGGTATCCAGTCTGATGTCGGATATAGTCAGGATCAAAGATATTACAGACAAGCAGGAAAGCTGGCTGGGCACTGTGGCTCATGCCTGTAACCCAGTACTTTGGGAGACCGAGGTGAGCAGATCACTTGACGCCTCAAATTCGAGACCAGCCTGGCCAACATGGTGAAACTCCATCTCTACTAAAAATACAAAAATCAGCTGGGCATGGTGGTGGGTGCCTGTAATCCATGCAAGTCGGGAGGGTGAGGCACAAGAATCACTTGAACCCAGGAGG
>NW_016107621.1:1044999-1069129 GCF_001604975.1 Cebus imitator
CCCAGAGCCTGTGGGGTAACACAACACTGCAGACACCTGGATTTCAGCTCAGCAACACTGACTTCAGACTTCTGGCCTAGAGAACTATGAGAGAACAAAGTTCTGTTGCTTGAAGCCATGCAGTCTGTGGTCCTTTGTTACAGCACCTCTGGGAAACAATGTCAGAGGCTGAGAAGGAGCAGCCCAAGAGGCAGGAAATAAGGCACTATGGTGTCACAGGAGCCAAAGGAAAGCATGTAATTACGAAGGAAGAGTCAACATCATTTAATTCTACTCCAGACTAGTAAGAAAATGGGCGAGGTGTGGTGGCTCATACCTGTTAACCCAGCATTTTGGGAGGCTGAGGTGGGAAGATTTCTTGAGGTCAGAAGTTCAAGACCAGCCTGGCCAATATGGTGCAACCCCCATCTCTACTAAAAACACAAAAAATTAGCCAGGCGTGGTAGTGGATGCCTGTAATCCCAGCTACTTGGGAAGCTGAGGCATGGGAATCACTTGAACCTGGGAGATTGCGCCACTGCACTCCAGCCTGGGCAACAGAGCGAGACTCTCCCTCAGAAAACAAAAACAAAATAACAAAAAAACCTGAATGGGGTGACTGCATTGAATAACATGGGGGAAGTCAGTGGGGATCCTAATCAGAGCAGTTTCTTAGGGTAAAAGTCAGACAGTGGTAGGCAGGAGGTAAGGTAACGGAGACTAAGTATACATGACTCTCTGGAGGAGATAGATGGGGCCAAGCGATAGATTTTTTTTTCTTTTTCTTTTTCTTTTTCTGAAACAGGGTCTCATTGTGTTGCCCAGGCTGGAATGTGATGGTGCAAACGCAGCGCACTGCAGACACAACCTCCTGGGCTCAAGTGATATTCCCATCTCAGCTTCCTGAGTAGCTAGGACCACCGGAATGCACCGCCATACCTGGCTTTTTTTTTTTTTGGAGACAGTTTCACTCTGTCACCCAGGCTGGAGTGCAGTGGTGTGATCTCTGCTCACTGCAATCCACCTCCCGGGTTCAAGTGATTCTGGTTGGTGCCCAGCCTTCTAGGTAGCTAGGATTACAGGCACATGCCATGATGCCTGGCTAATTTTTGTATTTTTAGTAGAGATGGGTTTCGCTGTTAGCTAGGCTGGTCTCCAACTCCTGAGATCAGGTGATCTGCCTGCCTCAGCCTCCCAAAGTGCTGGGATTACAGGCATGAGCCACTGCACCAGGCCTTAATTTTTAAATTTTTTGTAGAGATGGGGTCTCACTATGTTGCTACTGCTGGTCTCAAACTCCTGGGCTCAGGTCTCACTCTGTTGCAGAGACTGGAGTGCAGTGGTGTAATCTTAGCACCCTGAAATGTGAAAGGGTTCAAGTGATACTCCCACTTTAGTCTCCCGAGTAGCTTGCCCTAGCTACTCCCTAGCCACCATGCCTGGCTAATTTTTTTTTTTTTTTGGGACAGAGTTTCGCTCTTGTTACCCAGGCTGGAGTGCAATGGCGCAATCTCGGCTCACCGCAACCTCCGCCTCCTGGGTTCAGGCAATTCTCCTGCCTCAGCCTCCTGAGTAGCTGGGATTACAGGCACGCACCACCATGCCCAGCTGATTTTTTGTATTTTTAGTAGAGACGGGGTTTCACCGTGTTGACCAGGATGGTCTCGATCTCTTGACCTCGTGATCCACCCGCCTCGGCCTCCCAAAGTGCTGGGATTACAGGCTTGAGCCACCGCGCCCGGCTGCCTGGCTAATTTTTAAATTTTTGTAGATACCGGGTTTCTGTATGATGCCTACGCTGGTCTCAAAACTCCTGCGCTGAAGCAACCCTTCTGCCTTGGCCTCTCAAAGTGTTGGGATTATAAATGGGAGCCATTGCACCCGGCCTTAGATTTTTTTTTTTTTTTTAGGTTAAATTTTTTTATTTTTAGAAAATTTCAAACATACACAAAAGTAGAAAATACAACGACACCTCTCCCTCCACCTCCATGTACCCATCATCTCCATCTGGTTTCCACAATTACTAATTCTTGGCCAGTGGTGTTTGAGCCAGCCTTCCAACCACACCTCACCCCACATCGGATTATTTTGAAGGTTGGAGGGAAGTACAGAAACCGAGTAAAGACTTTGAAAGGAGCCTGGCTGGATTTCGGACTTTGGGTGTAAGGGGACTTACAATGAAATGAGGGAATCGTTAGATGGGGATAAGTCAAGTTTGCATCAGGCAGGTAGAAGTTTAGCCTGGAGGCAAAACTACCTCTTCGTCTGGGGCAAGGGAAGGCTCAGCTTGGCATAGGGAAGGAGGTAATTTGAGAAGAGCCAGCCTGAGACAATGTGGGAATTAGGCTGGGCAGAGGAGAGGTTTCTGTTAACTCCAGAGTTAGCCTCGTAAGGAAATGAGTTAGGGACATGGAAAGTGTTGGTCTGGAACCGGGAAGAGGTTAATTTCGGGGGGAAGGAATGGAGGAAAAGGAGGTCAGCCCGCAACAAGGGAGAGGATAATCTGGGCAAAGTGTTGAAAAGGACCGGTAAAGAGGAGGGGGACGGGTGTCCCCCTAAAACGAGTCCTCCTTCGCGTTCAGGGGGAATCATTTCCTAGAGACACCGCGGCCGCACCCAACTGCCGCCTCCGCGTGACCAAGATCTCACCCTCGTCGGGTTCCTTCGTCGTCGCCGCCGCCGCCGCCGCCGCGGTCGCCATGGCCTCCATCCTGATTCTCTCGGACTTCTGAACCGCCCCGGCTGGCGCCGCACACCAACCTCACGCCCACGCACTCAAGACACTTCCGCTTGAGAATGCTCCGGGTCCGGGTGCGCCGCTGTGCCGGGGTACCAAAGTTCCGGGACTAAGGCAGACGTTGCATTGCGCATGCGTGCCTCTTTGGGGCCCTGCCCCTCGCCTCCGGGGAGGAAAGAGGCTCCGGGGTGAGAGGCCCTTAGTCTGTTACCAGTAGGAACCAGAACCACTGCTGTGACTCTGGCTCAAAGCGTGCTTAATTTTGGGATGGATGGTTAAAGGACTGTCCCCCGGAGCCTGGAGCTGTCATACTCTGGAGGGTGGGTTCGTGCTCTAGTTTAGACCTCCGCCTGTCCTTTTCCTTTCTCCACTCCTTCAGGAATCCAGTAATATTTACTAAGGCTTGACTTTTTTTTTTTTTTTTTTTTTTTTTTTTACAGGGTCTCGCTCTGTTGCCCAGACGAGTGCAGTGGCGCGATCATAGCTCACTGTAACCTCACATTCCTGTGCTAAAGTGATCCTCCTGCCTCAGCCTTCGGAGTAGTTGGGACTACAGGAGCGCACCACCGCGCTTGGTTAATTTTAAAATTTTTGTAGCGCCAGGGGTTCCACTTTGTTGCCCAGGCTATTCTCTAAGTCCTGGCCTCAGACAGTCCTCCCGCTTCAGCCTCTCAAAAGTGCTGGGATTACAAGGTGAGAGCCAGAAGACTGGCTTACATCTGTCATCATACCTTGTCGCTGGCTGGCATGAGATGGGCGTTGAGGTAGAACTTCCCATTTTGTGTTCCCAGGACCTGGAGGAAATCTGCAGGTGCGAAACAACACAATTGTGGTCCTGAGTTCCCTATGGGATGGGTAGGGGCTCTATTTAGGCATTACCGGCAGGGTAGACAGACATGCCACCAGTAACCACTCAGTGGCCAGGACTTTCTTTTTTTTTTTTTTGAGACGTAGTTTTGCTCTTATTGCCCAGGCTGGAGTGCAATGGCGCGAACTCGGCTCACCACTGCCTCCCAGGTTCAAGCGATTCTCCTGCCGCAGCCTCCCAAGTAGCTGGGATTACAGGAATGCACCACCATGCCCGGCTAATTTTGTGTTTTTTAGTAGAGACAGGATTTCTCCATGTTGGCCAGGCTGGTCTTGAATTCCCGACCACAGGTGATCCGCCCACTTCAGCCTCCCAAAGTGCTGGGATTACAGGCGTGAGCCACTGTGCCCGGTCTGAAGCTCATGATTTTTATGCAAAATTCATGTGCCTCTGTATTCTCCAATGCAGAGGTTCATGGCATTTGTGGGTTCCAAAAGGGATTTATGGCTCCTCAGAACAAAATAACCATTGATGTAATATTCATTTTTCGTTTGTTTTTGGTTTTTTTACTGATGTGATATTCAGAGGGAGCAGAAAGTGGTGGAGCCAGAGAGGTTACCAGGTGCTAGGCCATGCGGGGCCTCATAAGCCATAGGAAGTAGCTTGACCTCCTTTATTCTGAAGGGAGTGGGCAAGGGGATCAAGGGACTGGGGATGAGATGTGAGAAGAAGTCCGTGGCTCAAAACAGAGGAAGAGCTTCCTCATTTGCATTCCCTTGAGGTCTGGGTATACAGAAGCCAAGGAGGTCCCCATTTACCACCCGATACCTAGGCATTACCAGGAGACGCCAGCAGAGGGTGCTGTAGCACAGCACATGGACATACAGAGGCGACTTTCCAGACTAAGGGCCCTGCTCCCTCCTGTCAGGGGCACTCTAGGATCCCTTTTAGCACCAACCTTGGTTCCTTCTCACGTTCTGATGCCCTACCCAAGATTCTGAAACTAGTCAGCTTCCCTCCCTTGTTTTTGCTGCCCATCTCCCCTTCACAAGGCTCTGAGCTCCCACCAGGGAAGGTTAGGGCTGAACTGGCTTCTCCTGTGACCCAGCACTGTCCCTCATAAGGAGCCAGGAACACAGCATGTACTGAGGGAATGAAGAAATAAGGTTGCTGAGGACAAAGAACGATGGGCCATGGGGGTGCGATCTGGAGTCTTCTCCTGGCTCATTCCTCCAGGAAGCCCTCCCTGCATACCACCCCAGGCTCTCACAGCTGACCTCTTGGTGCCGGTCTGTGTTCCCTGGTGTGGCAGCTCTGTGAAAACTGGGTCCTATTTGCTGCACACAGGCCAGGCCTGAGGCGGGTGGTCTGCGGATGCCCAGCGATGATCCCAAACAAACCAGCCCTGGTCTCTGCCCCATCAATCCCACCCATCCCTCCACGCACAGGCCTGCTCCACACCCTTTACTCAAAAACTCCTGGAGGGATTTCAGACTGTGAGAGATAGAGAACCAGAGAAGCACTTTAAAAATGAACTAGTGGATGTAAACCAGGGACCCTTGTTTAAGGGTGCATTTTTAGCACTAAAATCAGGGCCAGGCATATGAATCCCTCAGTAAGCTGGTTTAATGAACGAGTAAATAATTTCCCTTTGAAAAGGCCCCCAGTTGGCGGCTAACTGCAGTAACACCTCAGGGTTTCAACCCTGCTTCCTTCCTGCTAGGAGGTGCCATGTCTTTATTCAAAGAAAACAAAACCAAACCAAACAAAATAGGGCAAACACATTTCTTAATAAGTGCAGTTTGTTAAAATCCTGTTAAAACATGAGTCAAGGGGAAGTAAAAATAAAGGGTGTCACTGCAGGAAAAGCTTTTGGGTCTGGCACCTGGGAGATGACTGGAGAGGAGGCAGTGGGAGAAACTTCAAGTTCTGAAGGGAAGAAGCCCCCCAACCTCCCCTTCTTCCCTCTCACCCACTGAATCCCACCAGAAACTACCAAGACGCCCGGAATAAAAGGTTTCAAGTTCAATAGTCACACTCTCTCCAAATACAAAAAGCAGTTACAATTCAACTGAACACAGAAGCTTGTGTGCAAAGTTACGGGGAACTGGGATGTCGTATAAAAAGTCAGGTTCAAGATCATTCTGTGGTTTGGTTTTATGTGTTTTGTTTTGTGGCTCTTCCTCAGTCACCTGAACTCAGGAAACAAATGCTTATCTTGATGAAATATCAATAGCCGACCCACAGTAAAAACAGACAAATTCTAAAAATTAAAAAAAAGCGCATAATTACCAAAAAAATATGTCACTGCTTCCTCCCTCCCCATTTTGCTTTTTAAACTTTTTTTTTTTTTTTTAAAGTTTTGTTTTTTTTTTTTTTTTAATCCTGAAAAGTAGACAGTAAAACAGCTCCTGGGAGAATTTACAACCAACTGCATGAGGGTCTGGGAAGCTGAGGGTGGAGCAGGGTTGGGAGAGTGAACAGGAAGGGCTTCTCCCCTCAGTCACTGTAGCCTCACTGTATGACCAAGGGAAGGGGGGATTATTTAGTCAAAAAGGAAGAAGGTAGGAAGAACTTCAGGAGGTGGAAGGTAGGGGAGGGGGGAAAATGAAAGGTCATCGTTGCCTGTTTGAATCCAGAGAAAACTGCCTGGCCCTGTGGAGGGGAAGAAGCCCCTCAGAGGGGAGGCAGTGGGCTGGAGGGAGGCAGCCCTGGGATGACCCCATCCCCAGCACCACGGGATCTGGCGGGGGGCAGAGGAGGGGCCGAGGCAGGCGCTGGTGGAGGAAGCCGGCAGGGGCCTCCGGGAGCCTCTGGGTCACACTGGCTACTGTGTGCTTGTGCCACCCTGTGTGTTCCCAGAGTAGCTCCCGTAGTCATAGTTCCCGTAGTATGGTGGCCACTGGCCCTGGTTCTGATAGTACTGGTTCCACTGCTGGGCATACTGCAGAGAGAAACCAAGAACACCAAGTTATCCTGCATCAATCCCACATGTAGCCTTCCCAGCAGCCCCGCCCTCACCTAGGACAGAGATAGGTGCTGTGACAACAGCTGAACACGGGTCCCCTGACAGAGAAATCAAGGCACCTTGGGAAGACCTGATGCCACAGAGGTAGGCAGTTAGGGACTGAAGCCCAGGTCTCAGCTTGTCAATCCAGTGCCTTTCAGGTACAGCTAGTTATCATATTCAAAAGATTTAGTAACAGGTATAGATAGGGGCCTGGGCAGCAACCGGCAGCAGGATTTGGAGCCCCCTGGCCATGGTGCTGAAAGAGGACTCTGAGGCCCCTGCTCTGTTTCCCAGAAGCTGCACTGTGGAAGGGGCTAGGACACCAATTACCTAGCACCCAGTACAGAAGTGTTGACCCAATGGAATGGCTGCACCAGAAGAACACTAGGCCAAGGCCAGCAGGCTGTCTTTTTAGGGATAAACAGGGACTCCAGTCTGGGAATGCACATCCAGGAGGGGCCCACGGAAGTCTCTTCAGCCAGTTGGCCCCCAGTCTGGCACCTACCTGTTGATACTGGTTATAGCTGGGCTGAGGGTAGGTCTGTGCGGTGGGGGGTGGTGGTGGGGTATAGGGGGCGGGGTTGTAACCGCCGTAGCTCCCATAGTTGTAGGCAGGTGGTGGTGGAGGTGGAGGCGGTGGGGCTGTGTAGCCCTGGCTGTAACCTCCCTGGTTGTAGGGTGGCTGGCTGTAACTCGGCTGGAAAGTGGAGGGAAAAAAGCCAAAGCTCTGTGAAATAGAGGAAATCTGCAGATGTGAAATGCTGGGATGGAAAAAGGGCCTTTGTTAAATGGCTGGCCCACAGGGGCCCTTCCCTTGCCTGGTGGACACTATTTACGGGCTGAGGAGGTGGTGAGCCAGCTCCATGCCATGGCCAGACAGGGCAGGATCTGGACTCCAACCCCAGCTCTGACGCACCCGGGGAGCAAGGTACATGGCACTTCTTTAAATCCCAGTTTTCTTTTTTGTAAAATGAGAATCACAATAGAACAACCCCTTTAGCTTGCCCTGAGTATCCAATAAGCTTGTGTGTATAAATCACTGGGCACTCAACAGGTGGTGGTAGTTGTTACTGGAAGATCTGCTGAGAAACAGTAGTGCTTCTCAAGCACAGGTTGGATCATTTAGTCGTTTAATCTCCATATTGAATCTGGGGGTAGGTCCCACAAGCCCCGTTTTAAAGAGAAAGAAGCTGAGGCTCAAGACGAAATTTCTGGGCCAAGGTAACACGGCGAAAAGGGCTTGACCCCAGGTCTGCCTAGACCCAGAGCTATAGCGCCATCCATTCCTCATAACAAACCTTGGAAGTGAGTTCTACTAATGCCTTTATGAGGAAAATGAGACCCAGAGACAGGAAGCTGTTTGTCCAAGCTCACAGAAACAGGATGTTGTAGGGCTGGGGGTCTGGATCTGTGCCTGCCCAGCTCTTGTTCTAGGAAATATTCTACTTAGACTGGGCCTGGGCACCATCCATCTGTCTCCTGGCAACTGCGTCCAGGCCTGGCATGAGGAAAGTGCTCGGGAAATGGCTGTGCAATAACTGAAGACCTCTCTGGTTTACAGGAGCCTATGTGTACCAGAGCCACGGCAGTGGCTTTCCAACAACTGGAACTGAGCCCGGAGCTGCTCAGGATAGAAGCTCTCTGTGCAGAGGGCAAGTCTCAGTGACCTTAAGGCCCTGGTCATTACATCCAAAAGACAAAAGAGGTCAGCCCCTTTCGGCCTGGACAAGGGATGTGCTTTTCAATCAAGTGCTTTCTTGGGGATTCAGTGAGGTTAGTGACACAGCCAAGTCACTTGCTGGAGGATCAGCGCTTACAGCCCATCCCCCTGAAGGTGGTGGGAGAAAAGTAGGTTCTGGGAAGGTCTCCATTTACTTCTGGGTTTGGAGGGGATCTGGGATTGTCTAGGGTCCATCTGAGTCAAGATCACTGCCAGGGAAAAAGAAGGGCAGGATAGAGGTAAGAGTGAAGGCCAGTAGCTGGGGAATGTTTTAACCTGCTCAGGTTCGAGAGCACACGTGCGATCCCTACACACAAACACACACTCATTCTCTCACCTGTGGAGGGCTGTAGCTGCTGACAGTGGGGGTGCTGGTATTGGCGCTTGAGCCAGGGATGCTGCTGTTCTTATTGTAGGTGGTCGCCCCTGGGGGGTTCCGAGCAGGGCTATAGCTGGGTGGTGGCGGTGGCTGCTGGGGTGGTGGCTGTGGCGGTGGAGGCTGCTGTGGTGGTGGCTGTTGCTGGGGAGCCCGGTTGTAGCTGCCTCTGTTGTTGGAGTTGTTGTTATCCCGGCTGTTGTTACCCCAGCGGTTCTGGTTATAGCCACCACCTCCACTGCGGTTGAAACCTGTGTTGGAGAAATCCACATGAAAGGCACCATCATTCCCAACTTGCAACCCCAGAGAACTGGGCTGTCTTGGTGACTACTATGAGCCAGCATGAACTCAGGAGCAGAACAAGAACTCATGGTGAACAAACAAAGCATGTCCTCTGGGATACCCCAGACCCCTGGGTATACTCCCCTGTCCCAGCCCTTATGACAGGTTTGTCTCATCCACTGGACTGTGAGAATGGTGAGGCAGAGACCAGGGCCGTCTTGGGTTTTATGCCCCAGCATCTCAATAGCTGCTCAATATGCTGGAAGGAGATGCTGAAGTAGAGGAAGCAGGCTGGGCACAGTGGCTTACGCATGTAACCCCAGCATTGTGAAAGGCCCACGTGGCCAGATCACCTGAGATCAGGAGTTCAAGACCAGCCTGACCAAAATGGAGAACCCCTGTTTCTACTAAATATACAAAATTAGCCAGGCATGGTGGCACATGCCTATAATCCCAGCTACTTGGGAGGCTGAGGCGAATCACTTGAACCTAGGAGGTGGAGGTTGTGGTGAGCCAGATTGCGCCATTGCATTCCAGCCTGGGGAACAAGGGCAATACTCCATCTCAAAAAGAAAAGAGAGGAGGCTAAGCACTGGGGACAACTATGAACGAGTCACATCTAGTCCTCTTCAGACATGGCCAAAGATGTAGACCCCATTTCCAATAGATTTTGATTTAGACCCTATTTCCAAGGAGGTCATGGTTAGATGGGGGAAAGTTTACAAAAAGGACAGCAACGTGACAGAGTGGTCACTATGACATGCAAATGGACAAAGGACTTCATAAGCAATGCCCGGGGGAGTGGGACGGTGGGAGCATTTCTGAGGCCTCTGTGTCTGACTTGTTTGGGTTTTCTACCAGAGTTTAACTCACAGCTGGAGCTCAGAAAACTTCAGTTGCTGACGGAATAAGCAGTCAAAGCCCAACCCCAAACTGGGAACAGTAAGTGGAGAGTGCTGTGTGTGAGATATCTCACCTCCTCGGTAGTTGCCTCCTCCTCCGCTGCCTCCCCCTCGGTTCTGGAAGCCACCACGGTTGCCTCCAGGGGGTCCTCGGTTGTCATAGCGCTGGAAGCCACCGCCACCCCCGCGGCCCCGGAAGCCACCACCACCTCGGTTGTCAAAGCGCTTCTCCGGGGGTGGCCCAGCCTTGCGGCCTTCCTCATTGTACTGCCTCACTAGCTTGTCTGCTTCCTCTCGCTGCAGCTCAATGAACAGAACCTCATCCAGGAAGTCCCCAACATCTGGCAATGTGAAGTTGGCTAGGAGGAAGAGTGTCCCAGAAGAAACAGGGAGAAGAGGTCAGTACCTTCTGAAGTCTGTTCCCCTCTACCCAGAAGAGTGGCCTTCCAGAAGGGAGAAGGTGAAGAAAACTGGAGTAGCGAATAAGAAAGAGGTAGACAGAAAGCTGAGTGTGGTGGCTCACACCTGTAATCCCAGCACTTTGGGAAGCCGAGGTGGGTGGATCACCTGAGGTCGGGAGTTCAAGACCAGCCTGGCCAACATGGCGAAACCCCATCTCTACTAAAAATACAAAAATTTGCCGGGTGTGGTGGCACGCGCCTATAGTCCCAGCTATTTGGGAGGCTGAGGCAGGATAATCACTTGAACCTGGGAGACGGAGGTTGCAGTGAGCTGAGATCATGCCACTGCACACCAGCCTGGGTGACAGGGAGAGACTGTCTCCAAAAAAGAAAAAAAAAAAAAAAAAGAAAGAAGTAGACAGAGCCCCAACCCCTCAGCCTGGTAAGTGTCAGGGGCTAACAAAGACCCCTCTCTCCTCTTTTTTCTGAAGAGGTGGCTAAGACCCACCTAGCCACAGTGCTCAGCGCCCTCAGGCCTCACCCCAGGGAACAGGTCAGACAGATGGCATCACCATCCCTATTTCTACAGAGAAGCAACTGAAGCTGCCCCAGTCAGCACATCTGGGGCCAGAGGCAGGGTGAGCATGCAGGACTTTCAGCTCTAGCTCCCATACATCCTTTCCCTCGTGCTACCCCAGTCCCATCCAGCCTGAAAACCCCAATACAAGAAAGGGATGAGTAGCTTTCCCATTCACAGCTGTGGTAGACAAGGAAGGGACAAAGCAAAAGCAGAGAAAGAGTAAGATCAGAAAAGAAATCATTAGGGACCCAGGGAAGGGCAAACTGAGTCAAGAGCTACTTCTCTCCAGGACCCTGCGGTGATGTTCCTTCGGGAAGCACTCATTTCCTACCTTTCATTTCTAAGACCGCATGATCTGGGACATCCTTCCCTTCCTCGTCGGTTCTCTTTATTGTTCGATCTTTTAGGTCCTCGTCAGTGGGACAAATTACAATAGCTTTGCGCTGGAAGCCTTCAAATGGTCTCATTTTTCGTCTCTGGGCTGACCCATAAACATTTGTCTAAGGGTAAGGTAACAGAAGAGGCAACAGATGGTACATTAAGAGTTGGTTTTTTCCTCTGAGGGGTATTATGTAGGCCAGCGACTGAGAAGGATATTAGTGCTCCTTGTAAGCAGAGAAACTCAGGAAACAGCTCTTTTTTACTTTGAAGATTCTTGAGTCCCCCTCAGCAAATGAATTGCTTAGATAAGTGGCTGCAAACAGGCAGAGGACAAAGGATTTCTAATAGTTGGCGCTTTGCTTTTTAATCCTATTTGTTCTTGGTACTGTGCCTTACAATTTCTTTTCCCTATCCTAAAAGTTAATATACACTCTTGGTAAAAAAAAATTCATAGTATAAGGCATAAAGTTTAGAGGAAAAACCACTGCATTCCCTTAGTGCCAGCCCTTCTTCTCAGACAGAATGAACACTGAATTTCTTATGTGCACTTTTAGAAATATTTATGTGATTTTTTTTTTTTTTTTTTTTTGAGTTGGAGTCTCACTCTGTCACCCAGGCTGGAGTGCAATGGCGCGATCTCGGCTCACTGCAACCTCCACTTCCCAGGGTCAAGCAATTCTACTGGCTCAGCCTCCCGAGTAGCTGGGACTACAGGCGCCTGCCACCACGTCCGGCTAATTTTTGTATTTTTGGTAGAGATGTGGTTTCACCATATTGGCCAGGCTGGTCTCGAACTCTTGACCTTGTGACCTGCCCACTTCAGCCTCCCAAAGTGCTGGGATTACAGGCGTGAGCCACCACGCCCAGCCATCTATGTGATTTTTTATACAAAAAGAACTGTATTATGCACATCCTCCTGAGGCTCTTTTTCGTGTAACATGAAACTTTCTCTAAAGTTTTTCTCTGCATTATCCTTTTTTAATAGCTGTGTAATACCTATAGATTAGCTACGCTACTAATTGACTAGCTCCTTTTGACAGTTTTGTAGTTTGTTTTCATCAACATTGGTTCTTTTATTCCCTCAGTCTTACTCTGAAACATCAGTCTTACCCACAGGCTTCTAACCAGCAAGCTCAACAAGTCAGGAGCCTCTGCTTTTCACAGTGTAGTTTTGTTCCCAATGTTTCCTTCCCTTCCTCTCAGTGATCACAGGTATGTCCTGAGCTGGTGCTGGCAGAGCAGTGCTCTAGCACCTACGTGGTTGAGAGCAGTAACAACATCAGCTTCCATTTACTGAGCACCCCCCTCCATGCCAGGCCCTTGGGGAATGGGGCCTACCTCTGTTGGACTCAGGGCTCCACTGACTCAGCCTGTATACTTGAATTACCTGGACACTACTTAGAAAGTGAGGAGCCCAAACTTCATTTGAGACTTCCTGAGCCTGAACCTCTAGAATTGAGACCCAGGCACCTATACAGGTATCCTCCCTATGGAAACTCAGCAGAAATAAAGTAATGAATTTTTAACTGCAATTAGGCAACTTTTTAGTGGCTCTGACAGGGACCCAAGAAAGAAGCCACATACGGGGAAAACAGTCTGAAAAGGGGCATATACAAATGGACCAAAAAAAAAAAAAATGTATTCTGAAGACGCAGGCTGGCTGGGTGGAAACAGTAGGGTCAAGTCCTGGTGTGGCTACTAATGCACCCTGGCCTCATCTGTAATACAGGGTTGAAAAGCCTCCCTCCTGGGCTGGCGAGGACTGAGTAAGAGAATGGCCATAAAGCAACTAACAAAGTACAAGAAACTATTCAAGTAGGGGGACACAGGTGGCCTCCAGGGCGGGAGACACCTTGATGGGAAGCAGGCCGTGCACTGGGATGGCCCAGCCTCAGCCTGCTCCTCTATAAAATCAAGCCCTGAAAAGGAAAAACAGCATGGATGTCTTCTGGTTGCTGTGAAGACTGAATGAGTTGGTGTGAGTGAAAGCTCTCATCTAAGCCCAGGCCCTGGCTCACAGCCAACACTCAACAACTGTGAGCTGTCACTGATGTGGTCGTCACTCTGTGGATATTTATACTGTCACGTTGACTTGAAGCAGCCCAGACCAAAGAAAAGCTATAGTGATCTCACAAGCAGAGGGATAGTAAGACAGGGTGGAATGAACACAGGCTTTGGGGAAGAAACCTGGGCTTGAAATCCCTGTTGTGCCCTTTACTATTTGTGAGACTCTAGACAAAAGTCCCCTAAGTAGCCTGAGTGTCAAATTTCTTCATCTGAAAGACAAGGATCATCACCTTCCTCCCGGCTCTGGAGAGGATTTGCACATGTGAAAATCTCTGGCAACCGCCAAGGAGGTCGACAGTGACAGAGGTCAACACCCAGGGTGAATCTGAAAACAAGGCTTATAGGACTGACTGTCCAGGAGAGGCATCCCAATGGAAAGTACCAAGGAAAATTTAAGCCTGAAGAAAAAACAAGACATAAGAGATCCTCTTTTAAGATCAAAGGAACAGGATGCTGGATGTGGATTAGCCAGGGGCCAGGGACTCAGCACAGATCTGCTGGAAGTTCTGGGCCATAGGTGCAGCTGCTTAAACTAACCAGATCCTCTGGCCCTGACACATGCGCCAGGAAAAAGTGTTCTTCCCTGTTCCCCAGGGCAAAGTGCCTACCCTCATGAAGAAGGACGTCATGGGAGTGACAGGCACACACATACTGTTCTTGGGGTCTTGGGACACTGGCCCACAAAGAGCCCTTGCACCACAAATGGTTTGAAGAGGAACAGCATGTTACAGAGGAAAAGTTAAGTCCCCTCTCCCCACTACTCTTTTTTGACTCCATTCCTAAAAGCAAAGTAGAATGTGGCATCTGGACCCAGGAAGAAAGAGTTTGGCTTCCTCAGCTAAATTTAATTTTCTTCTGACACAAAAGCCCAGAGTGGCCCCAGACTATTCTGCTTTTTTTGCCCCTAAGTGATCCTGTTTTGATTCCTCTGAACTGCGAGGGCATGGAGAGACACGTCCTGGAGGTCTCCATGTGGTACAGCTGCCCCTCAATGTCCTGATGAGGGGAGAGGAAAGAAGCAAAGCTGCCAAGATGGCTCGTCCCTGCAGCTTCACGGGATAGGAGGAATGGAGGTGGAGCAGACTGGACTCATAAATAGCTGGCCTTTGTCCTTGGAAGTGGCTAGACTCGGAAGGATGGCTTCTCAGGCACTTTGGAACTGAGGTGCTGAGAATCCTCTCACCATCTAAGACTGTGCCTCCCTCCACTTACTTCTTGGCTTGGGGAAGGGAAGAAGAGTGTCTAAACCACACCAGCAGAAATGCAAATACTTGGCTTTCCTGGAGGAAAGGGAATTAACTGCTGGTGGCTGTTGCCACAGCAAACACAGTGAGGTCAGAGCCCCCAGGCCAGCCCAGCACTTCTGTGGTTGCTGGGGGCTGCTGGTGGCTGTTGCTATGAGACCAGCACAACAGCTAGGTCAGCTTTTCCAGCTGCATGGGTTCCCTCTGCCTAACTCCTGCTTCCCCCAGTCCCACCCTGCTTGAAGATGTTGATTCTAAGAGAAAATGTGGCTGTGTTCCCTGGCCCCTGTGACATGGACTAAGGGACAGAGTTGGGTTTTTCAGAGAAGCTCTATGGGGAGTTTTGGTGTGTAACAGTCTGAGGGAGTGAGGAGGGAACACAGGAGGTACTAGTGATGACTTGACAGCCCAAGCTCTCTCAAGCCCCCTGTCCCTGCCTACTCTCATTTGTCACAGCTAATGAGAGTCACACTGGCAGCCGGAGAAACCTAGCTGGCTCTGAGGAGCAAAATGAAGGCTGATGAGTAAAGAATTTGCTTTGGGCTCAGAGTGAGGTGAATTCTAATCAAAGGAACCACATTTATAGGAAGAGAACTGGCTGGAGTTTCAAGAATGGAATGGGCTTCAGGCTCTAGGGATGGTCGGGAATGAAGGAAAGAAAGATCCCTTCTCCAAGGCTTGCAAATAAGATATAAGATGCAGGTTACTGTGGGGCACTATTCTAGCCCTAGGTTTCCATTTCAGGCAAAAGTGTGGCACCTGCCGACCAGGATGCAAATGAGGACTAGAACAACATGTTCTGACTGTGACATCAACCCATCTGGCCCTGATTCAGACCGATGCCAGACCTGGCTTTAGGCTGTTAAGAGACCTCTAAGGGAACTACTAGGCAACAGTGCCCTACTCTGGGGTGGGTTTGGACAACATGGCCCTATGGAGGCTCCCCAGAAACCTCCAGAAGGGCAACTTGTTTGCCTCATAGCAGGCCAGTCAATTCCTGTTCTGTACCCTATTTTGAGGCCCTCTGGGATAAGGCCAGAAAGCATCTCATTCCAGAGGCTAACTGCCTCCAACAGAAGACCCCAAAGAGCCACCTGAAGCAATGTGGCCTTCTACTCCCCCTTTCTCTCTCCTCTGCAGCCTTTTACTAGCCAGGCAAATATATCTACATTCCTCCAGATGAAAACATGACCATGACTCCCCACTCCCTTCAGGACAAAGCCCCAGCTCTTTTAATCATCCTCTGTGTCCTGACCCAGACATTCCACCTCCAGAAAGCTTCCCCAAATTCCCATCATGGCCCCAACCATTCTAGCCTATGGCTGCTTGGGAAGTCAGCAGAGCTGTGATCTATCAGTAAACTGGGTGTGTGGCTTAGCAGTCCTATAGTCCTCTGTAGAGGCCTCAGTTTCCTCCCTGGTCCACCTCTTTTCTATCTTTTTCTCCTCTGATGTTCCATAGCTGTGATGCCCAAATGATCTGAAGAGGCTACTCAGGTTATCACAGAATGTAGGTCAAAGCCCCAGTATACCTGAGAGCGTGTGCCCAATAACATACATCCCAGGGTGGGGGTTAGAGTCCTGGCCAGACAAAGGCATAATCCTGGCTTACACAGGCCCACCTGGCTTCTGCAGTCAACCTCTCCTTCTCTCTCAAGGACGCGCATTTCTGAGGCCAACCTACATAACAGGAGGCCCAGAAGAGCCAAATGTGGGGAGGTCTGACCACTCAGGAAAAACCAGTGAAGGCAAAACATGGTTCTGGGCTGAGATTCAGGAACTGCAGGGACTTTGCCTGTAGTATGGGTTTCCCCTTTGGAAATTCCACCTAGCCAAGGAGACAGCCATGCATCATCAACTTACCCATCACTGCCAAAGCTGGTGGAATAGAAGTGCCAGGATTGGCCAGAGGCCTGCTCTGAACCTTCTATACACAAACACATAACTTCCCTCTCCCTCCCTCTCATACCCAGAGTTTTCTGGAACCCACTTTTGGGGTTTAGGCCAAAACAGGTGAAACCACTGACTTTATACTCCCTCCCTCAGCCTGAGTAGCCTATGGTTTCAGGCCCTGAGTCAATCCTCCAATCTATGGTTAACCAAAGAACTCTCCTCCCCAGCCTTCAGAGTTTAGGTTCTCTGTCTCACTGTTGGCCCAGATCACTTGGCCAGACCCACGTGTCCCTTCAGCAGGAGGCTGGTAGCCCTGAAGACCACAGGCATACCTGGTACAGCCCTAGACCCTGTCCCTGAACAAGCCCAGCAGCCAAGAAGGCTGACAGTAAGTCTTCAGAGTGCACAGCTGACATGGGCCTGGCTTCCAGAGAAAAGCCACTTCAGCATCCTGGACAGAGATATTAGAAGATCCACTCTAGACTATAATTATTCTCCCCTGGGGCCACATGTTTGAAATGCGTTTCACAGCTGATGTAGCCAGCAAACCAAGAAAAAGACAGGCAGGGAACACTGACTGGGGTGTCCAAAAGAGGTATATATCCTCAGTGTTAAAATGGTATCACTGCTCTGCCTTTCCCAACAATGAGTCCAGCTGGGGTCAATTCAGACTAAAATTCTAAAATGCCCTGACAAGAAAGATCAGGCAAAGTGAGGCCAGCTGGGGGAATAACCATGGAAGGATTTTAGACTACCCTGTGCTCAACAGTTTTGTATAGGATCCTCATTCCTACATGAAGGCAACTTGGTTCCAAGCAATTCCTTTCTAACAAGCCAACTATCATCCTGACAAAGCCACTGTCACCACCTCCACTGTTATCAGGAACCCTCCGAACTCATCGTCACCAAGTACCCAGGCCTACATGTATGGAAAGCACTTCAGGAAGGCAACAAGGGCAGGGTGTTACTCAGTTTACATTATTTGCCCACTCACAGGTTCTTAAGAAACCAGAAATGCAAGGTTGAAGGGAACAGAGGCTTATTCAGATACCCAAATATAGAAAATAAGGAAACACCCTTTATTACTTGTGAAAGCCTTCAGGACAAATGTCAAGTATGACGTTGCATAGGCAATAACCATGTGGAACTCATTACTCTGAGACAGGAATCTGTAATGATTTTTGGGTCACTCATCCTTTTGAGAATGCTGAAAGATATGGACAAAAAGCTATGTAAGGTTTTTTTTTTCTTCTTTTTGGTAAAAAGGATAACCTGCACCTGCATACAATATTTATGTTCAATTGCAAAGGTTTCAGGTCCCCTGATATTAACAACTCCACTATTAACTGAAATGTAGGTAGAAAATATGACTTAGGTATGTACCTGCCAGTCATACGTATTTGTGAAGAGAATATGATGGAAGCAGTAACAGTGTTTACCTTACAGCACTGCTGTTGGAATTAAAGGTATTCTACTTATTCTGCAGAGTATTTAACAATAATCACCAGCTACTAAGTGCCAGGTCCTATGTTAGGTGTGCAGATGCTATTGTGATCCCCGTTTTACCAACCAAGACATGGAGATTCAGAGGATAAAGCCAGCTGCTCAAAGGCACAGAGCTAGGGAGTGGCTGAGCTGGGATGCAAGCCCCCATCTGTCAGGCTCAGAAATTCATACTCCTTCCATTTTGCTAAACAGTTCTCACCTGATATTCTTTGGGGCTGCTGATGAGTCTGAGTAAGTAGGCCTAGATCCCAGTGCGGGTTCAGCTGTGTCTAGGACATGACATCATGTATGACATGGTCTGACCCCCCCGACTAGCACAGCAGTCGATCAGCATTACGGGGAAGAAAGAAGGGGACCAGAGTGGACTTCCCAGACATGGCAGGGGTCCCCTCCCTTCTCCTGAGGACACGTGGTCATCAATAAGTACCTGATCTAGGATATAGTTGCGTTTCTTGCGTGCAGCAATCTGGATGAGGCGGTTGAGGCACTGGGTGGCCTGCTGGATGAGGACGTCCCAGCGGCCAGCATAGTTCCGCTGCCGGCGTAGGCCCATCACCTGCAGGCAGGAAGTGGTGAGGGGTAAGTGGTTTTAGTTGCAGGCAGCACTAGGTAGGTGGGAAGTGAATAAGGAGAGTCCAGTAACTGTCCTTACCCGCATCTTATCCATGATGGCATTGGTACCCAGGATATTGTACTTCTTGGAAGGGTTGGAGGCTGCATGTTTGATGGCCCATGTGGTCTTGCCAGCAGCAGGCAGGCCCACCATCATCAGAATCTACAAGAATACAAGAACAAGACAGAGGAGGTGTTGCAGCGTGGTGGTGTGGCACCACTTGGCTTGCTGGTGACTGTGAGTGTAACTCTGAACCTCTGAACGGTGGCTGCCTCTGGAAAGTGGAAGCAATAACACCATCTACCTCATAGTACTGGTATCAGGATTCAAAAAGATAAAGCTTGTCAGACTCTGTGCACAGCACCTGGGACAGGGTAAGCATTAAGTCAAGTGCTGGCCAGCCACGGTGGCTCATGCCTGTAAGCCCAGGACTTTGGAAAAACAAAAACAAAAAAACCAAGTGCTGTCATCATTAGCATTGATAGAATTTTGTTTTTTTGAGACAGGGTCTCACTCTATTGCCCAGGCTGGAGTATCATAGCCCAAACATGGCTCACTGCAGCCTTGAACTCCCAGGCTCAAGCAATCCTCCTACGTCAGCCTCCAAAGCAGCTAGAACTGCAGGCCCAAGACATCATATCTGGCTAATCTTTTTCTTTTTTTGTAGAAATGGAGGTCTCCTTGTGTTGCCCAGGCTGGTCTCAAATTCTTAAGACTCAATGGATCCTCCTCCCTCCTTGGCCTCCCAAAGTGCTGGAATTACAGGCGCTTGCCACCAAATCCAGCCCATTTACAGGATTATGTGGCCCCCCCACAATAGCCCAGGGAAGGCTGTGTACTGGGACTGGCCCATGGAGTGGGTACGAGAAGTGGTAAAACTTTCTTGAAGTATGAAATAGGAAAAGAGCTGTACACACAAGGACATGAATTGTATCTAATCAGTACATTTAGAATTTGGTAAACAGAGATGCATCTTCAATGCCCAACAAAAGGGGAATGGCTAGTTTGTGAGGCCATTAAGAATGATGTTCATTTCCTTGAAGGATTTTTAAAAAAGAAAAAAATGATGTTCAAAGAGAGGTTTTCATGTGATGGGAAAAAGCTCACAATATAATGTGAAGTGAAAAGGGCAGGGTATCATAATGCTCATAATGCTCATAAAATCTCAATGATAAAAGTTTGTGAGCATGAAACAGGCACTTAGCACATTAAAAAGAACAGATGACCTCCGAAACTCTGCAAGCAAACTTATTTGTAGATGATGGCATTATGAGAATTAATTTTTTTTTTACTTCTTAATTTTCTAGAACAAGTATAAATAACTTACACATACAAGAAAAATATTGTTTTAAGAAAAAAAACACCAACATAGCTCTTAGAATCAAATAATCCCAAAGGCCATTTATCTTTTATAATAGCTCTGGGTGAGAGGTGGAACTTACTCAGCCTCCTTCAAGAACACTCGGTGGGCCAGGCTCAGTGGCTAAAAAAGTTAGCCAGGCATTGTGGCATGTACCTGTGGTCCCAGCTACTCGAGAAGCTGAGGTGGGAGGATCACTTGAGCCTGGGAGGTCAAGGCTGCAGTAAGCCGTGATCGCACCACTGCACTCCAGCCTGGGTGACAGAGCGAGACCCTGTCTCTAAAGAAAAAAAAAGAACACTTGGTGGCAGAGTGCACTCCCCAAGAAGCACCTAGTGTTCTTTTCTGTTGGAAGAAAAGCCTCCTTTTCCCATATTCTGGCCTCACTTAAGAAGATGGAATGTTTCTGAGATTTAGATATATTAACTTAACCTCTCTGACTTCAACCTAGGTCACACCAACACCCCTCACTTCATACTCAGAGCAGCTTTTCAGCTCTGAGTCTAACCCTGAGGAGCTGGGACAAAGTGGCCACTTGCCCCAAGGCTACTCACCCAGCAAGTCTATGTGTGTCTGCCCTCTGTCTTGGCAGCAAGGTGGCCACCAATACATTCTGGCCCCACTCACCTCACATTCTGCCTTGCTCTTTGGTCCAACGGTGCCCCGGATGCGCTCACTAAGGGGAAGGTGTTGGATGAAGGTAAACCCCGGGAGGACAGAACAGTAGGGCTCTGCCCTCTGTCCAAAGTTGAACTCCACTGCGCAATTCTTCACCAGGACATGAGGATAGAGGGCCTGACCCCCCAAGGCTTCCTTTTGGATTCGGAAGGCAATGCCCATCCACTTTCCATTCTTGGTAAAGGAAAGTTCCACGTCATTTCCACATTCAAAATCCTAGGAGAAAAAGCCAAAGGTATATGATTGCCAACTCTCGCCGTAGGCACTGGGAGTCACATGTGGGTGAGAACAGATGCAGGGAGTAGAATAGGGACAGCTTTCCAGATTTAATTGCATCCTTCCCCAGCATACAGTTAAGCTGGGCAGCATCAGTGAATATCTCAGAGCATGTCCAGCCCAAAGCCCTCCTTGCCTAAGGACCCCAAAGTTGGTGAATATGAAGCAGGTAAGCAAGACTTTTTTTTTTTTTTTTTTTGACACAGGGTCTTACTCTGTCCCCCAGGCTGAGTGCAGTGACACGGCTAGGGCTCACTCCAATCATAAACTCCCAGGTTCAAGCAATCTTCGCACCTCAGTCTCCTGAGTAACTGGGACTACAGGCATGTTCCACAACACCTGGCTAATTTTTAAGTTTTTTTGTATAGACAGGGTCTTGTTATGTTGCCCAGGCTGATATTGAACTCCTAGACTCAAGTGATCTTCCCACCTTGCCCTATCAAACTGTTGGACTTACAGGCTCGAGCCACTGTACCCAGCTTGAAGCAGGTAATTTTAAGAAGCTCCAAGCATTTGAGTCTTGTGCCTAGACTGAGATGAAGACGATGGAAAAGGGGATCCTGTCCTGTTCTGAAAACTGACGAGAAGCGGGGTGTAGTGGTTCACGCCTATAATCTCATCACTTTGAGAGGCTGAGGCATAAGGATCACTTGAGGCCAGGAGTTCAAGTACAGCCTGGGTAATAGAGAGCAGCCCCATCTCTTCAAAAACAAACAAAAGAAACCCCAAAAGGGCATTCTATGAACATAATAGATGAAGGAAAGCCAGAGCAGGACCTTTTCGAGCTGAGTTCAGCTTGTTGAACATGTTGCCTGAGTTTGTACTCCTTCTGATATATATGCCTGGGTGATCTGGGACCAACAGAGCTTAGGGACCAGTGGGGAATGAGACAAGGACACTATCATAATTCAGTAAGATGATCTACCTAGAAGCAAGTTGCTGAGATGGTTTCTCAGTTGTGTGTATAGAAGCCTAGCAGTGACGCAGAACATAAGGTCAGGTTGGCAGGGGCATAAAAGATGGGAAGTAATTCAGGTACAGCTGAAAAGCCATGCAAGGACCACATTCATTTATTCTGTAACAACTACTTACTGAATTGCTAAAGTTAGTAATTAAGATCCTGTTCTAGAAGGTGGATGGACGGCTTCAGTTCTACCATTTACTAACTTGTGGCCTTGGTTAAGTTATTTCATCTTGTTTCTTTATCAAAAGAGGCGGGTAACACTATTTTATACTGCCTATGTTTATTCTAAGTGTTAAATAGGCTAGTATATTTAACACACAATGAGTACACAGGAACGTGAGCTATCACTGCAAGATGCCAGGTACTGTGCTAGAAGTTAGAAGCTAGGACTGAAGTGATGGGGAGGGGACATGGCCTGCCTCAGCATTTGAGGGATTCTGCAGGAATCTGGACTTGATGCTGGTGGCAGAGCAGAGCGTCTGACTCATTTTGAATAGGGGAGCAGCCTGCTCAAAACTGTATTTTGGAAACATCGCTTTGGCTGCGGGATACAAAAAGCTCTTTTTTATTTAGTGTTTTTTCCTTTTTAAAATTGGTATTTTTAAAATGTTTGTTAAATACTTTTCTAAATGCCTATCTCAGAGACAAAAAGGCTCAAAGCTTGAGATTAGATAGCAGACTGAAGTGAAATACAAAGTTCAGTTTCTGATATAAAAGTATAAGTTATTTCTCTATTCAGGAGACCACCTTGAGAATTACCCTTTGAGAAGTGACTGAAGCACCGTCCCTTGAGGAGCTTCCTTATTAACCTCCTAAGTGCTCACAGGGTGCAGCTCAGTATCGGAGTCCCTCATGCCTGTTCATCTCTAAGCATGAACTCACATCAAGACCGTGGAGAACAGATATGCAAACATTGGCTGGACTCAATTTTGCCCCAGTCCCTGCTGTGTCTTCCTACCTGAGCAAAAGTGGCCCTGGTCATCTTTGCTCTGACATGGAAATAAACACTGTGGAGGTTAGCCTGCCTTATGGCCACCAGCTTCACTATAGGGACTTATCATAATGCACAGAAACTGGCACCCTCAGCCAACCAATCTGCCACCACTAGAGCCATCTGTCCAAGAGGCAAGTGTGGTTGTATTGTTCCTTCCTGCTGAAACACTCCTGTGTCAGTCCCAGGCCTGCAGACCCAAACTCCTGAAGCCTGGCATTATTCACAGCATGCCCCTTTTATAGCCAGGTATCTTACACCTCTTTCGATTGCCCTAGACTCTAAGTGTCATACTCCTTATGGTTTGCTGAAATGGGTTATCCTGTTCGTTCCACTTGGAAGGCTGTTTTACCTTTTTGTTTCGCAATCTGAAGACTTGAGACCTGTCACCCATGTCTTCTCCTCTTGTTCCATGAAACCAGTGATTTTTATACCCCCTCCAACTCCTCACCCTGAGCCTTTTGAAAGCTGTGGTATCTTCTGAACAAATGAAACTATACAAGGAATCTTAAGACTGGATGCAGAGATGTTCTGGTTGAAGCAAGAGTCAAGGCCTAGAGTTCCACACTGCCACACACCCAAAGAACCTCATACTCTCTTTTCTTTTCTTTTTTTTTAAAGATGGGGTTTCACCATGATGGCCGGGCTGGTCTTGAACTCCTGACCTCAGGTGATCCACCCGCCTCGGCCTCCCAAAGTGCTAGGATTACAGGCGTGAGCCACCACGTCCGGCCTCATACTCTCAAAGAATAGACTTTGGTAAACACTGTCACACAGTGACAAGTTAAATTACTGCAACCTGTTTGGAGTGTAGTCTTGGTGGTTGCTATCAGAATTTAAAAATATACCTTTGACTCAGAATCTCACTTTCAAGAGGAAATACAAATACATCCCCACAAGATTGCAAAATTGTATATGAAAAATGCTCACGCCAGCACAGCAAAATGTGCTCCAACAGGGAAGCAGGAGTGGCTACACTGCACAGGAGATCCATATGTGGAGCTACAAAAAGATCTCCAGGTTACTCTGGTAAATGGAATAAAGACAAGTAGCATTATCTGTTCCAGGAAACAACTTTCCGAGCCACTAACAGGAAGACTGGCTAAATTAAAGCAGGGTGCCCTGACCCCAGCATCACAATACTAGACAGCCATTAAACAGCCACTAAATACAAAGTCCCAAAAGTAACAACATGTCCACTAACAGGGGGGACCAGATTAGGGCATGTCCACTAAAGCGGGAACTAGGTTACATCAATCATGGTACAGCCACACAATGACTACAGACAATACAAAAGTACAAACAGGCTCTCTTGGTAGTGCTATAAAAAGATTCCCAAGACATATAAGTTAAGCAAAAAAAA
>NW_016107621.1:1069559-1078641 GCF_001604975.1 Cebus imitator
AGTAGAGACGGGGTTTCACCATGCTGACCAGGATGGTCTCGATCTCTTGACCTCGTGATCCACCCGCCTCGGCCTCCCAAAGTGCTGGGATTACAGGCTTGAGCCACCGCGCCCGGCCACAATGATTAACTATTAAGAAACACCTTTGGCCAGGCACGGTGGCTCATGAGGTCAGGAGTTCCAGATCAGTCTGGCCAACATGGTGAAACCCCATCTCTACTAAAAATACAAAAATTAGCTGGGCATGGTGGCACATGCCTGTAATCCCAGCTACTTGGGAGGCAGAAGAAGGAGAATCACTTGAACCCAGGAGGTGGAGGTTGCAGTGACCTGAAATTGCACCACTGCACTTCTGCCTGGGCAAGAATGAGCGAGACTTTGTCTCCAAAAAAAAAAGAAAGAAACACTTTAAATTGAGCTAGATCTATATATTGTCTGTGTGGACAGGGAAAGATGGTCAAGATTTCCTGTTAAATGGGGAAAAAAATGCAAGGTCTAGAACAATTTATAGAGAATAAACACAATTTTTATTTTTAAAATGTTCTATTAAAAAGATATTGAGGGTTGGGTGCAGTGGCTCATGCCTGTAATCCCAGGACTTTGGGAGGCTGGGGTGGGCAGATCACCTGAGGTCAGGAGTTCAAGACCAGTCTAGCCAAAGGTGAAACCCTGTCTCTACTAAAAACACAAAAATTAGCCAGGTGTGGTGGCATGTGTCTCTTGTCTCAGTTACTCAGGCAGCTGAGGCAGGAGAATCATTTGAACCTGGGAGGCGGAGGTTGTAGTGAGCTGAGATTGCACCACTGCACTCCAGTCTGGATGACAGAGCAAATCTCTGTCTCAAAAAAAAAAAAAAAAAAAGATATTGAGATCCTGAAATGGAAAGAAAGGCGGCTAAGAAACTGTTTCAGACTAAAGGAGAATAAAGACACATGGCAATTAGAAAGCAGTATGATCATAGACCATACCCTGAACTAGAAACTCAACTGGATAAAGAATATCATTGAGACGAGCAACAAAGTTTGAATGTAGAGAAATAATAGCATTATATCAAGTTTTAAATTTAATAACTACTGCCATTAACATCTTTACTCTTAAGAATCAGCTGGGCGCGGTGGCTGACACCTATAATCCCAGCACTTTGGGAGGCCAAGGTGGGTGGATCATGACGTCAGGAGTTCGTGACCAGCCTCATCAACATGGTGAAACCCCATCTCTACTAAAAATACAAAAATTAGCCAGGTGTGGTGGTGGGTGCCTATAATCCCAGCTACTCAGGAGGCTGAGTCAGAAGAATCACTTGAACAGATCATGCCACTGCATTCCAGCCTGGGTGACAGAGACTCCGTTTCAAAAAAACAAAAAAAGAAGACACACTGAGCCTGGCTCAGTGCTGTGCGCCTGTGGTTTCAGCTACTAGGAAGGGGTGGATGGCTTGGTCCCAGTTCTGGGCTGTAGTGTGCTATGCCAATCGGTTGTCCACAGTAAGTCTAGCACTGACATGGTGGCCTCCTGGGAATTAAGGACCAGTAGGTTGCCTAAGGAGGAGTGAACCAGCCAAGGTAGGAAACAAAGCAAATCAAAACACTCATGCTGACCAGAAGAGGGATCACCACCTGTGAAAATGCCACAAGACTCTGTCTCATTTATTAAAAAAAAAAAGAAAGAAATACACACCAAACTAATGAAGACGTGACGTATGCAACCTCCTCTCAAATGGGTCAGATGAAAACGCAGCTGACCCTTGAACAACACTGGCTTCAGGCTACACAGGTCCACTCACATGCACACTTTTTTCATTCAATAAATATATTGAAAATATTTTTGGACACTTGCAACAATTTGAAAAAACTCTCAGATCCCTATGACTAGAAATACAGAAAAAAAAATAAAGTTAGGCATGTCACGAGTACATAAAAACTGTAGACACTAGTCTATGTGTTAATTGACTGTTATGATATCAGTAGACTAATTATTAGTTTAGTCTTTTTTTTCCCTCATCTCAGTTTCCTGAGTAGCTAGGACCACAGGCATGTGCCACCAAGCCCAGCTAATTTTTATTTCTATTTTTGGTAAAGACAGGGTCTCCTTATGTTGCCCAGGCTGGTCTTGAACTCCAGGGCTCAAGGGATTCGCCCACCTTGGCTTCCCAAAGTACTGGGATTACAGGTGTGAGCCACTGCACTCAGCCAGTAGTTTATTTTTTGGGAATAAAAAACTATACGTGGATTTTTGACTGCATGGGGGTTGGTGCCCCTAACCCCTGCATTGCTCAAGGGTCAACCCATTGTTTAGGAACAAGTAAACCACTTTGACCCCTTCTGTACTAAACTCATGGGGTTCTTGGTGACGAAGGGCATTCTCCAATATGAAAAGAACTTTAAAAGGTAATCACATATTGGCAAAGTATTTCCTAACTTCAGAAACAAAGCATCAATGGAACCAATCCAGAAAAAGGTTTCTCATTGTCCACACACCTTCTTGTTGTATAACCAAAAGACTGGCAACTGGTGTTGAGGATTCAGGGCTTTGAGTGTTACCAGCTTGATAAGTGACAATAGTCCTGTCCTGATCATAAATCTGACAGGATTTGCTGGGCAAGGAGTCACCCATCTATAATCCCAGAATTTTGGGAGGCTGAGGTGGGCAGATTGCATGAGCTCAGAAGTTCGAGACCAGCCTGGGAAACTCAGCTCTACAAAAACCATCTCTACAAAAAATACAAAAATTAGCTGGATGTGGTGGTGCACATGTGTAATCCCAGCCACTTGGGTCGCTGAGACAGGAAAATAGCTTGAACCCGGGAGGCAGAGGGTATAGTAAGCTGAGATCATACCACTGCACTCCACCTTAAAAATTTATTCAGGTGGCCAGGCACAGTGGCTCGTGCCTATAATTCCGGCACTTTGAGAAGCCGAGGTGGGCAATCACGAGGTCAGGAGATGGAGACCAGCCTGACCAACACAGTGAAACCTGTCTCTACTAAAAATACAAAATATTAGCCGGGCGTGGTGATGTACACCTGTAGTCCCAGCTACTTGGGAGGCTGAGGCAGGAGAATCACTTGAACCAGGGAGGCAGATGTTGCACTGAGCCAAGATCACCGTCACTGCACTCCAGCCTGAGCAACAGAGTGAGACTCCATCTTAAACAAACAAACAAAAAAAACCACAAGAACTTTGAGATCACTTTTTACTGTGATACACAATTTACCAAAAAGAACTACTCACATGGAGATGTATGACACACATCGTTTTAAGTAGATTCTTGGAACAATTGAGCTCACCATAACAGCAGCAGAAGGTGGCTTCAAAATTATTATAGTATGTGCTGGTTAATTTTATGCAGCTGGCCGGGTGCAGTGTGGCTCACGCTTGTAATTCTAGTACTTTGGAGGCTGAGGGGTGGATCACCTGAGGTCAGAAGTTTGAGACCAGCCTGGCCAACGTGGTGAAACCCCATCTCTACTAAGAATACAAAAATTAGCTAGGCATGGTGGCAGGCGCCTATAATCCCAGCTACTCGGGAGGCTGAGGCAGAAGAATTGCTTGAACCCAGGAGGCAGAGATTGCAGAGAGGCAAGATTGTGCCATTACTCTCCAGCCTGGGCAACAAGAACAAAACTCCCTCTTAAAAAACAAAACAAAAAAACAAAAACTAGCACGACGTGGTGGTACACAACGGTAATCTCAGCTATTCGGGTGGCTAAGGCATGAGAATCACTTCAACCCCAGAGGTGGAGGTTGCAGTGAGTCGAGGTCGTGCCACTACACTCCAGTCTGAGTGACAGAGAATCTGTTTCAGAAAAAAAAATACAGTTGTGATTTAATACTGTACTATTATATTTGTTTACATTTCTCTCAACTGTGAATGGTACCACGTAGGGTCTGCAAGTGTTTGTGTGCATAAGTTTTGACGCATTTTAACTTTTTGTAACATATTTGTGAATATTTTATGGTAGTAAACGATAAGAGACTAGTATCTATATATATTTTACACATTCATGACATGCTTAACTTTTTCTTAATCTTATCAATATTTCTAGGCTATATGATTTGTCTGTTTTTTTTTTTTAATTGTTGCAAATCTCCAAAGAAGTTTCCAATATATTTATTGGGAAGAATCTGCATATAATGGAACCGGTACAATTTAAACACGTTATTCAAGAGTTAATTCTGAGTGTGTGTACACCATAAACATGAAAATCGTAAAGCAAATGTGGTAAATGTTAGAATCTGGATAAGGCTCTATGAGAATTCTTTATTCTCAAGCTTTTCTCTGAGTCTGAATTTATTCCAAAGTTAAAAAAAGAAGGGGCTGGGCACAGGGGCTCACACCTGTAATCCCAGCACTTTGGGAAGCCGAGGCGGGCAGATCACCTGGGGTCAGGAGTTTGAGACCAGCCTGTCCAACATGGAGAAACCCCGTCTCTAATAAAAATACAAAATTAGCCAGATGTGGTGGCGCATGCCTGTAATCCCAGCTACTCAGGAGGTTCAGGCAGGAGAATCACTTGAACCTGGGAGGCAGAGGATGCAGTGAGCTGAGATCATGCCATTGCACTCCAGCCTGGGCAATAAGAGCGATACTCCGTCTCAAAAAAAAAAAAAAAAAAAAAAAAAAAAAAAAAAAAAAAGGGAAGAGTACACGTGTATAGATATGAAGGAAGGCAAAACAATAAGCCTCAGAGGATGCATCCATCTGGGTGGTCACTTCCTCTGAGGCCTCACGGCACACTTCACAAATGGTATTAAGTGGTATTTACTGAGCACTTACTGTGTGTCAGGCATTATTGTAAGTGCTTTTAATAGATTAAGTTAATGACTCCACACAAAATTCTGAGGTGGGTGCAAAGACTCCCATTTAGAGGGAACTGAAAGATAGGGAGGGTAAATTGCCCAGGGCTGTGAGTGGAAGAAAGGACTGGGTCCAGGGAGTCCAGCCTAGAGTGGACAGCCATATTGCACAGCATGGTGACTCCTGGGCACTGCTCTCAAAGACTGAAGTATGGCAGCAGCTATTCTGTTTTACATCTCTACTCTTCCAGAAGGCAGTGCATTGTAGGAAGCCTGGCTCAACCAATGTGAGGGGAAGAAGGGGAGAAGTTCTGGGATAAGATGATGCCAACGTGGGGCAAGAGCCAATACCACTGCCTTCAAGAGCAGACAGGCCATTCCCTAGCAATGAAAGATAAGAAATTCCTATGTTTGTTTAGAAAATGTCACTCTGGCACCTAGGAACGGAGGAAGGCTATGCACACCTTAAGTTCCCAGACCTCTTCAGGGTGTCACCTGAAAACTTTGCACACAGACCAGAGGAGATGGAATGGCAGAATTTCGCACAAAATGACAGTAAACATTCCAGTCTGTCAAGCAGAGACAAAGAAGTATGGCGAGAGTGGCTGGATATGGGGCAGACAATGGATAGAGGTATCCTGAAAAAGAAGTCTGTAGCCCAACATCTGGTTCTGCCAACTCCCACAGGCTGCTAGCACTCACCGCAAAGCAGCCAATCACATCGTTCTCTGCAAACTTGTCTCCGTAGTTTTCAAACCGGCTATTGGTGGACTTCTTCCCAGTGCCTCCATAGCCATAGGAGAAAGGCTCTTCGCCTGACGGAAGAAATAGGCAAAGGCAGGTTAAACCTGCGATGGTCATAACAGCCTCGATGGCTGCCACATACTTTTATTTTTGAAGAAAAAGTCATTTCCTTTACTGGTTTTCTTAATCAGATGCCTCTTTTAAATAGGGGTGGGGAAGGGTGAAAGGAAGCCCTTTATGATGTAGAACTTTGGAGGGCTTGATGGGTTTCATTGTTCAGTCTGGGAGTATGAGCTCAACCAAATTACTCTGCACAGAAGGGAGAATCTGAAAAGAAAGGGAGGAAAGGAAGACAGGAGCTGGGATAGAGGAGGATGGCTGTTTGCTGAGATGCAACCCTTCCTTGTGACACCCAATATTCAGTCAAGTCTACTCATGGTAGAAATCAGTGAAGGGACTGGATTTTGCTTCTGGAGACCATGAGGACTGACCCCTGGGAAAGGTACTGGATTTCTTCAGGCTACAGAACTGGGTGCTTAAGTGATATGACTGAGATCCCAAGAGATTCCTAGGCAGAGCCCAAAGAGTATGTTGCTAGAAAAGCAGGGGCCAACAAGCACGAATGCCAGGCCGGGTTCTACTTTGAACCAGCTGTGTGACCCTGGATATGGTGCTGACCCTTCTGGGCTGTTTCCCCATCCCTATCAACTGCCACAACCTACATCTCAAAGTGGAGACAAAGATAGAATAAGATGACCTATGAGTCAAATAAAAAGTGCTAACACATATGGAAATGTAAACTGTATACTTTTTTTGTACTAACATTTCTACCTTTTTGAGGAAGTACAAACGTGTGGGGTACATGTGCAATTTTGTTACATGCACAGATTGCATAGTGGTCAAGTCAGGGCTTTTAGGGTATGCATTGCCTAAAAAATGTACATTGTACCCATTAACCAACTTCTCATCCTCCTCCCCCTTGGCACCCCGTAATCCTTCTGAGTCTCCACTATCTATTATTCCACTCTCTAAGTCCATGTGAACACATTTTTTAACGAACACTTATGAGTGAGGATATAACTACTTTTAAAGATTAGCCTTAAGTGGTCAGACAATTATGCACCAGGATAATAGCTCAAGTGTTAAAATAAAAATTTGCAATAAATTTGAATGAGCTACAAAAGAGGACTTGTTAAATAGTGCAACTATAAAATTGAAAATTATACAGTAGTCAAAGAGCTGTATTCGTTTACAAAAAATATGCCCATCATATATTAAAACAAGGCTATACAGAGTAGTCCTAGTGTGATCCAGTTTCAATATATATATAAAAAATAAATGTCTGGAAGACTACAGACAGAATGTTAACATTGGTTATCTCACAGGTTTAGGAAGGATTTTCATTTTTCTGTTTCTGTATGTCCTGAATTCCTATAAGCAATGTTTGGAATGTTTGTATGACCATAAACAGAAGGCAGAAGGTGTTGGCATTGGTCAGAATAATCAGTCACTTGGGACCAGAAGATCAATGAAGCCTGGGGACCCTCAAAATTCAAAACCTATCAATAGGCAACCCCTTCCCCTCTCCCAACTAGTCCTGGCCTCACTAGTCTCTGTTCCACTTTTTACTTTAGGTTAGGCTCTGGACACAAAATACAGACAGAATTTAATGGAGCTCGAGAACTTATTTGCTGCTTGGTTTGAGGGCAGGAGACACTAATCCTTTCTATAGAAAGGGAATAGATTTCCAAAGAGAATTTTGGATCCTTCTCCTAAAAGATAGAGGATAAGAATGAATTCTTCACAGAAAAGTTGTTTCATGACCATAGTCCTCTCAGTTGAATACAGCATGACAGAGACAGTGGCATATACCTAATCCTTATACCTTTTCCACTTCCATCTAGTTCTATTCTAAGTCTGACATTAGAAAGAGAAGCTTAGGAGCCTTGAGGATCCAAGGGTAGGGATAGTCACTCTATTCTCTGGACTGCTTAGCTGATCCCTCCTTACCTAGCTGGGTACTGCAGGAGTCCAGGGACCATCCGATACGGACCACGTGGGGGTCAGGCTCTGTAGATGGAAGGTGCTTCACAGAGATTTCCTCATTAATCTGGAGAAAGGGGACAAAAGGGCTCAGGATTGATTTCTCTGGAGGCTGCAGGTTATGAGGCAATACAGGATGGAAGCACAGCAGGCATTAAAAAACAGCAATGGCTTTTCTTGTTGGAGAAGAAGCATTTAAGCAGCTCTCAAGAGCCTGTTGAACCGAAGCCAGGGCTTCCAAAAGGATCCATAGAGTACAGGGCCACAGAGACAGGCATTTCAAAATACAGTTATCTTTTAGTTTAGGAGACTCTCGTAACATCTGGTAGAAAGATAAACTGGTGCAATGTCTTCAGAGGGCAACCTAGCAGTCTCTATGAAAGCTATAAATGGCTGGGGATGGTAACTCACACCTGTAATCCCAACAGTTTGGGAGGACAAAACAGGAGGATGGCTTGAGGCCAGGAGTTAGAAACCAGCCTGGTCAACATAGCAAGTCCCTATCTATAAAAATAAAAAAAATAAAAAAAAACCAAAACAAAACGCTGTAAATGCACATGCTCTGTAACTCAGCATTCTACAGATACACTACTATGTGTAAAAGTATGTATGTGTGAATGTGTTTGCAAATGCAACATTCTGTGCAGCATTGTTTATGTATAGCAACAGTTAAAAAGAGTCAAGCAGGCTGGGTATAGTGGCTCAGGCCTGTAATCCCAGCACTTTGGGAGGCCACGGAGGGTGGATCACCTGAGGTCAGACATTTGAGACCAGCCTGGCCAATGTGGTGAAACTCCGTCTCTACTAAAAATACAAAAAAGTAGCCGGGCATGGTGGCAGGCACCTTTAATCTCAGCTATTCGGGAGGCTGAGGCAGATCACTTGAAGCCGGGAGGCAGAGGTGGCAGTGAGCCGAGGTTGTGCCATTGCACTCCAGGCCTGGGCAACAAGTGAAACTCTGTCTTTAAAAAAAAAAAAAAAAGGCACGAAGCAGCACATTGGGCTAATGTACTGCTATGGAAAAATATCCAAGATACAGCATAAAAAAACAAAATGAAACAAAAAAACCTTTCTGACTTAATCTCCTATTAAGAGCCCAGACTGTCAAATAAGGCTACGTTATCTACCTGTAGCCTCATTGGTTTTTCAGATACACATTTTAACATCTCTGAAATCAGGATCCATCTTACAATAAATGTGGTAAGAAAGCACTGTGCAGGCTGGGCACAGTGGCTCATGCCTGTAATCCCAGAACTTTGGGAGGCCAAGCCAGGCAGATCATCATCGGGTGTTTGAGACCAGCCTGACCAACATGGAGAAACCCCATCTCTACTAAAATACAAAATTAGCTGGGCGTGGTGGTGCATGCCTGTAATCCCAGCTACTCGGGAGACTTAAGCAGAATTGCTTGAACCTGGGAGGCAGAGGTTGCAGTGAGCCGAGATCATGCCATTGCACTCCAGCATGGGCAACAAGAACGAAACTCCGTCTCAAAAAAA
>NW_016107621.1:1078756-1085145 GCF_001604975.1 Cebus imitator
AAAAAAAAAAAAAAAAAAAAAAAAGAAAGAAAAAGAAAAAGAGAAAGCACTGTGTAGTGTAGTTCAGTTGGCAGCGTTTCTCTATGAGAGGTACATAAAATAATGTGCAACTTACATCAGTGGTGTTGTGGTCAATAAAATATAACCCTCCGTGTCTCAGCTTCTATTTCTAAAGACTGGGCTAACAGTAACTGTTTCCAGACAGTACTGTGAGGATTAATGGAGATAATCCATGTAAAGAGCTTGGTACTGTATCTTATGCATGCAAAGAGCTCTGTACAGATCAGCTATCATCAGTAAGTTTGGATACACAAACCATATACAAGAAATTGTTGCCAAGGAAGTTTCCTTCAGGGAGTAGGATGGGGACTGAGAGGACATGAGAATAATCTGCTTGTTTTTATCCTGTACTCTTCTGTGCTGTCTAAACTTTTGTTAAACATGAGCATGTATTATTTTCATAAACATAACTTGATATGGAACTGTAGAGAGATGACAGCAGAGGCTGGCCTAAGCTGGCAGTTGTTTGCCCTGTTCTCCCTCTGGCCTCCCTTTAATAAGTGATAGCTGAGTTCATGCCTTCTAGATCACTTTTCCTCCAAACAACATTTTTTCTCAGTTCTACAACACATCACTACTACACCATTTGACTATGTAAGACCTGGGTCAAATCTCATCAAGGAAAAATCTGCTTGCTGAAGCAATGTATAGTTGGCCTGCTTTTCTGATATGATATTTAGCAATGATATAGTTCTCTTGAGTTCATCACGGTTTTGTTTGCTTGGACACAGTATTGCTCAATCCAATCTCTTTTGCAGTTGCAGCTGACCAAGGTGGCTGGTGTCAGGCTGTTACAATGGATGGACCTACTCTATGTCCCTACCCCTTCTCTTGCTCCTACTCACCTTCATCTCAAAGCACACACGGCCCCTTCTGACCCCATAGCTGGCACGTGCTCCTGACCACAGGTAGGCAAAGCCCTCAATTGTGAGTGGATAGCCACTACTCCGATCTCGGGCCACCTTGAAGTGGAGGTCGCAGTTATCTGTGAAGGAAAAGCTCACAGTTGGCTTATGTTTTAAAAGTCCCAAGAAACAAGCAGAGGGAAGTCCCCAAGTGCTGACCAGGAGTACACAAGCAAACACATCATGGGGGCAGTTTCAAAAGGAACCAGCACACCCGCAACCTCTCTCCCTTTGAGTATAAAGGATGTGGAGTACTGCAAATTGGCCTACATGACCTCAAAGAGGAACTGGGGTTCTTTATCTGATGGGATCCAAGGATAGGCTTTAGGGGGATCCTCAGAAATTGTAAACAAATGTCTTTGATAGGGAAGTGTATTTGCTAGGGAGAGGGTCCATATCCTAAGCAGTTTCAAATGAATTTTTTTATTTTTGAGACCAGGTCTCGCTCTGTCACCCAGGCTGGAGTGCAGTGGTATGATCTCAGCTCACTGCATCCTCTCATCTCTTGTACTTAAGCCGTCCTTCCACCTCAGCCTCCTGAGTGGCTAGGACTACAGGCATATGCCACCATGCCTGGCTGATTTTTATATTTTTCATAGACAAGGTTTTGCCATGTTGCCCAGGCCCAAACTAGATTTTATAATACAGAAAGGTTAATACCCACCACCATATACTCCCACCACCCCCCGTGTGTTAATTCTATCAATTTGGGAGCCAGACTTCTGTTTCCAATAGCTATCATCCAGGCATCTGACCCTGATCCACACCTGCCACCCAGACACCAATGCCCAGGTGCCCCATAGGCTCCCAATTCCTCTCATGGGCCGAGGACTCTCCTACTGTTGAGAGCCAGTAGGAGAGTCTTCTCAACCTTCAAAGAGCCAGTCATGCCTCCAAGAAAGCCTTTCCTGACCACCCTTCCCAAGAGGCGCTCTCCTTTCTCTGAAGGCTGACCACCGTGGTCTGCACATTTGCATTTCATCAGATGCTGCCTCATGAACCACTGCCACCCAACACTTCTCAAACAATGTTTAGCTCTATTCTGGGTAGATCTTGTCTTTGAGAGGTTGTGATATTAGTGATTGTATACATCTTTATCTCTTACTAAAGTATGCAGTCAGTACTTTATAAACATGAGCTCCTGTAGAAATATATCAATAAACTGTCGCTTATCCTCTGCTCTGTTGAGAAGTGCAGTGTTCTCAGACCTGATTGGGCTTCTGGGTGTCTGTAAAAATTCAGACTTAGACTCTACCACTCAGACTCTGACTTAGGAGATCTGAGTGAAAAGACCTTTATAATCATTCCTTCAAATGCTCAGGTGGCACAGTGAAGGTGAAAGCCACTTATCCAGTGGAAAGAAAACTGAACTGGAAGACAGACAGCAGGGCGGGCCACTATGTGCCTCAGAGGACATAGTGGCATTGGTTTCACCAGGAATGTGAGCAGCTGATGGAAACTGGGGAACTGGCTGTCAAAGAGTTAAGTTTCCCCAGCAGACTGAGATTCCCTTCCTGATTAGATGACCACCCCCGTGTGTACAGGGTGGTTCAGGGTTTTCCAAATTGCTCCTGTATCCACTGAGGAGTCTCACTGAAAATCCTTTGAGGTTACTACGGCAGAATTACTTCTTCCTGAAGGGAAGCTCAGAGAAGTGGACTGACTTGCCCAGGGTCCCACTACTAGAGCTGGGAGTAAGTCTTCTGTCTCCAAACCAGTACTCTTGCTCCAGAGTTAAGCCGTGTCTCACATGTGGACTAACAATACCTTTGGACGGTGCCAGGTAGGGATTCTGGTGAAAGTCAAGACACAATTTCCCCATACTGACTGTAAGGTGGAATTAGATGGGCACTCCAAAGACTTACATGTGTCAATAGCAACAAGGGTATCATCAAAGTCATCTTCATCCTCTTCAGCAGGAGGCTGAGGAGAGCGGCCCCTGTATTAGAAACAGGAGTTAAATCACACAACAACAACGGATGAGCACAAAGGAAAGAAAATGAATGTTCTGCTGTAATCTACAAATGCACTCCAGACTGCTTCCTGGATCTCAATTTCTTCCCACACAGGTGGGCAAAAGAACTCTGGAACCCTGCATCCTTGCAATGAGAGCAATGACTGTCTACTCCTAGGGTAGAGACAGGGATTGGAGAGGGCATACTCTGCTGAAGGAGGCATCAGATTCATTTAGGGAACTTTTCCACTCTTTTCTCATACCGTTAAGAGGGTGATCTACACCCTCTGCATGTTGACAGCCACTTCCACACTGATCTCTGTTACTGTTTGGAGGCTGTGGTATCCCAAAGGGTGCTGGCCAGGAAGGGGAATGTGCAAGAGCCTAGATAAACCCCAGTAATTACATCTATCCACGTACCAGGCTTCTTAAAATCCTACATCTGAAAGAATTTGAGATGACCCATTTTTTTCAGTGTCCTAAATTGTGAACGATACTCATTTTCCTACCAAAACACTAAAAAGGGGACTGTTAAAATATTGCTGGTTTCTGCTGTACAAGAATGAGGGAGAAGGGTAGAAAGGCAGAGTCTAACACTCAGGGTCCTGCCTGGACAGTCGGGTGGTCCCAGTCCACTGCATGCACAGATGGGGAGCCCATGCCCATCTGGTTGCTGACTCTCCCCGCAGCAGGCTTCCCTCTGGTGGAGGGCCCCTCTGGCCTCACCAGGCCAGGACTAACACGGATGAGCTATGCTCATCACATGCTAAGTCCACTCTAGGAAACTTTCCCTGCCAGCCCAGGATTAGAGCAAGTGTTCCTCCTCTGCTCTCCATCAGCAAGTAGCTTCTGGGCCTCTGCTCTGTGGGAGGCAGTAGAAGAAACCTATGTGAGGTAGGCTCCATGTCCTAACTTAAGTCATAGCTATGAGATCCAGGCTCTGTCTGAGAGCAGCAAGCTACTTAGAAAGTGGACTCTGCCAGATAGGAAATAGAATGTGTCAGATGACTAGTCCAGATGAATACAGTGGCCATTCCTAGTTTCCATAATTGCAAAAGACTTCAGACAGGAGCCATAGGAAGGAGGGAGGGAAGGGAAAGCCTTGGTCTGGAGGGAAAGGCTTGCCAGGGCAGGGAAATAATTAGAGCAGAGGCTGCTCCCTCTTCTGAGCTCCTGAAATTCACCTGCGTCCTTACTACTCACCTCAGAGATTGTGGCTTGTGTATGTGTCTGAGTCCCATTACTGGAACAACAGAAGGCAAAACCCACTGTCCATCTGTATGTTGCTAGTGTCCAGTCCAAGAGTAGGCACTTCATGACAACACTGTGAAGAGCTGACTAAATGAGTGGATGAATGGGAATAGAATGGGAAGAGGATGTATGTTTGGGAGCAGTCTTAGGAAATAGATCTTTCTTTCATCAAGGATATCAAGCAGCTGACTGCAGGGGCAGTAAGGCAAAAGACAGAAGAGGCAGGCTGGCCTCTCATACATGAAAGTCTAAGATATTTAGAAGTTACACTGCAGTAAGAAGGGAGGAACTGCGGGAAGGACCAAAAGTTTAGGAAAGCTGAATCTGGTAGTAAGTACAGGAAAGAATAGGAAGAAAGTGTGAAAGCAGAACCTCTACTCAGCCCCTACAAGTTAGTGCAAATGTCCCCAGCAAGCACAAGGCCATGGTTACACAGACCTGCCAGAGCAAGGGTGACTGCTGCCTCATACACCCACCTCCTATCCTCTCGGTGCTCGAAGTACCCTCGCCCCCGGTTTTCTTCATAAGGCCTCTTTCGACTCTGGAATTGCTGCCTGTCTGGCTTAAGTTGAGAAGCTTCAGGTGGGAGGAAGCTGGTTGGTGCTCCTTGCTTCATCTCTGTCTTCATTTCTATTGTCAGGACAAATTCAGATGGTCAAGACACTCACAAGCTCCCCAGCTATCACTTTTCTGGTCCCTTTTACCTTGGGAGATGTGAGCAGGATCCTCACTATAGTGATGAAGGCCTGGGCACAGGCAGCCTGCTGAGTTCAACAGAAGCCTGCTGAGCCAGCCAAGAAGGTCATACTGGAGAACAGGGCTAGGATCTGAGATGCCATGACCCTACATTCTCCAATTTCTCCTCCCAAAGAAACTCTCCACCTCAGTTCCTACAAAGCTTCTTCAGTCTGGCAAGGGAAGGGGAGAGGGTGAATTCAACAGAGTACTGTGATCCTGCAGCTAACACTACAGGCTTTAGTTACCCTGCCAACAGAGTCCAGAATTACTCTGATTAAGCCATCCCATAGGTGCAATAACCTATTCAAGTCTATCACTAACAGGAAGTCAGGATGGGATGCCGTGCTGTGGATCATGGGTATATCCTAGTCTCAGGCAGACTCCAGGAATCAGTGCCTAACTAGGAGCAAACCACAGATGCAGGCTAGCTTCATTTCTCCCACAGCATGAATCCCTGATGCTGAGGCTCATTCACATCTACTCATTTCTGCATTAAATCCCAGACCATCTTGGATCACTCCCTAGCTTAGGCATGTGGACCACATCTCTCAGAAAAGGCTCCTGGTTCTCTAGGGCAGGGATGGTGCTCAATCATCCTGAAGACAGCCTCCCTGGTTCCCAGCAATAGGTTGGGCTCACACAGGGCTCCTGATAAATGTCTGTGGATAATGGCACAGAAAATATTCTCCTGGGGCTGAAAGATCCTACAAGTCTCACAGAGCCTGACACAAATCTGCAGTTTAACCTACATTCATTAAAGTCCTGAGCCACTCACAAGAAACGGCTGGGGATTTAACTTTGTGGATGAACCAGAATGGAATCAGACAAAATCAACTAGATACACTAAGAAAAGGCACTGGGGCCACAACACAGTAAAAGCAGCACAAAACTGGGAGTCAGTATGGGCTCCATCAGTTCTCGATAGTGGGACACTGCTTCCCAAAAAGTAAGGCACATATGATAAGGAATGCTGCTTATTAACCTGAGAGGACTAGCCTGGGAGCAAGCTTCTCAGGTTCTAGCCCCAGCTCTGCCATCGGACAAGCCAATTTCCCAATCTATAAAGGAAGAGAGGCTGGGCGTGGTAGTTCACGCTTGTAATCCCAGCACTTTGGGAGGCTGAGGCAGGTGGATCATGAGGTAAGGAGATCGAGACCACCCTGGCCAATATGGTGAAACCGTCTCTACTAAAAATACAAAAAAAAATTAGCTGGGCATAGTAGCACGCGCCTGTAGTCCCAGCTACTAGAGAGGCTGAGGCAGGAGAGTCGCTTGAACCTGGGAGGCAGAGGTTGCAGTGAGCCAAGATCACGCTACTGCACTCCAGCCTGACAGAGTAAGATTCCATCTCAAAAATATAAAAATTTAAAAAATGGGGCGGGCGCAGTGGCTCAAGCCTGTAATCCCAGCACTTTGGGAAGCCGAGGCGGGTGGATCACGAGGTCAAGAGATCGAGACCATCCTGGTCAACATGGTGAAAC
>NW_016107621.1:1086735-1094951 GCF_001604975.1 Cebus imitator
TTTTTTAAATGCAGGACTTCTCAGAGCCTTTAATGCTCTAACGATCACAGTAAATTTCCAAGAGATGATACAGCATATGCTACATTTTCCAGACACATTTGGCTAAGGAACCTTTTTCTGAGAAGCCCCTAATAATATCCCCTGGAACAATAATCTTCAGAATAGGGGAAATACCAGACTAGACTTAAAGGCTCTTTCTGGCTTCCCCATTTAAGATTCTAAATAAGATTCAAATATTAATCTAGGGGTCTCAACTCTCCAGGGTTCTGATACTATCATTTCTTTTTTTGAGATGGAGTTTCACTCATTTCCCAGGCTGGGATGCAGTGGCACAGTCTTGGCTCACTGAAACCTCCACCTCCCAGGTTCAAGCAATTCTGCCTCAGCCTCCAAGTAGCTGGGATTACAGGCATCTGCTACCACGCCCATCTAATTTTTTTTTTTTTTTTTTTTTTTAAAAGAGACGGGGTTTCGCTATGTTGTCCAGGCTATAGTGCAGTGGCTATTCATAGGCGCAATCCCACTACTGATGAGCATAGGAGTTTTGACCTGCTCCGTTTCCAACCTGGTGGTCCCCTGCTCTCGGGAGGTCACCATATTAATGCCGAACTTAGCGTGGACACCCGACTGGCATAGTGCACTACAGCCCAGAACTCCTGGGCTCAAGTGATCCTCCCACCTCAGCCTCCCGAGTAACCAGGACTACAGGCATGTGCCACTGCATCTGGCTAATTTTTGTATTTTTAGTAGAGGTAGGGTTTCACCATGTTGGCCAGGCTTGTCTCAAACTCCAGACTTCAGGTAATCCTCCCACCTTGGCCTCCCAAAGTGCTGGGATTATAGGCATGAGCCACCACGCCTGGCCAATACCAACATCATTTTTATATAGATACCTCCCCTCTCCAAACACTTGGAAATAGGACTGAGATTTTTCCTTTAAAAAAATCTTGCCAGAGTGACAAAGTCTACATGAATTGCCCAAGAAAAAAGATGCATAGTTCCTCTAGGAAGACACACTCTAAGCAGAGGGTAAAGGCTCCATATACATTCTGTTTCCATCCAAAGAGATGAACCATGTGTATTTTCCTACCTGGGCGATAGGCCTGCTGCTGCTCCATTTCCAGTGGTCTCCTCTCGTAGCCTGACTCGTTTTCTTGTTTGATGACTTGGGTATCGTAGAATTGGTTCTGCCTGGAAATACTGTCCATGGCATCTTAAAACAAGATAAAAAATGGTCAATTAGAGGGGCAGTTCATAGAGAACCCAGGACCAAAGGGTCCAGAAGGCATCTGTGGGTCCAGGAGCTCAACTGAAGAGTGGTAAGAATAACAATATTAACTATTCATGGAGTACACACTATACTCCAGAGCCTGGGATACAGCTGAAGACAAGCCTGCCCCACTGAAGCCTTCAGTTTAGTGAGACAGACAAATCTTAAGCAAAAACACACACAAATTAAATGGTTGTGTTGAAGACTACAAAGTAGTTCCAGGAGCTAAGAAAGGGACCTGGAAGGCCGGGCACGGTGGCTCACACCTGTAATGCCAGCACTTAGGGAGGCCGAGGCGAGCGAATCACAAGGTGAGGAGTTCGAGACCAGCCTGGCCAATATGGTGAAATGCCATCTCTACTAAAAATACAAAAAATTAGTTGGGCATAGTGGCAGGTACCTGTAATCCCAACTACTGGGGAGGCTGAGGCAGGAGAATTGCTTGAACCCGGGAGGCAGGGCCCAGACTGCACCACTGCACTCCAGCTGAGGTGACAAAGTAAAACACCTTATCAAAAAAGAAAAAAAAAGGGCCGGGCGCGGTGGCTCAAGCCTGTAATCTCAGCACTTTGGGAGGCCGAGGCGGGTGGATCACGAGGTCAAGAGATCGAGACCATTCTGGTCAACATGGTGAAACCCCGTCTCTACTAAAACTACAAAAAATTAGCTGGGCATGGTGGCGCGTGCCTGTAATCCCAGCGACTCAGGAGGCTGAGGCAGGAGAATTGCCTGAACCCGGGAGGCGGAGGTTGCGGTGAGCCGAGATCGCGCCATTGCACTCCAGCCTGGGTAACAAGAGCGAAACTCCGTCTCAAAAAAAAAAAAAAGGACCTGGAAAACAAAAGTTAAGCTTTGACTCAAAGGATACATAGGTGATGACTCAGTGACGGGAATGGGGTTGGGATAACGTGTGTGAAAGCTCAGAGGCGGAACTAAAACCAGAAATTCCCTCCAGAACCTTGCAGCCAAACCCAGAAGGAACTTTAGAAACCCAGGATGGGCAACATACAGCTCTCCTCCCCAGGGGCTAGCTCTCTGTTAGAGCCCCAAGGGCTCTACTAGTGGCTATGCCAGGAGCCATGAGGCAGAACCAAAGGGAAGGAGAGACTATTCTGCCCCTTGCTGACTGATTGGATCCCTTCTCAGAGGATAAATACATCTGGGCACAAACTGAGTGCAGCCCGAAGGGAGAAAAGTCACAGGTCACATGGTTTGCTACAGGTCTGTTCACCAAGCCTGAAGGAGGGGTTCAAGGAGGCATGAAGGGGGCTCAAAGGACTTTGTTGTAGCAGGTAGGGGAGAGAGGAAGAATCAGCATTATCTTCTTAATTGGAACATGGGGACCCTTTCAAACTATTCTGCTTCTTCCAGGCTCCAAGTGCAGTGCTCTTCTTCCCACAGTCTCTTCTCCCCAGCATCTCTCCTCTGCCCACAGGGGCAGCCTCTCCTGGAGAAGCTATGACACTAGGGTCCTTCTCCACTCTCTAAAACATCCCCCTTCTAATAAAAGGCAGGCCCAGTGCTAAGCCTCTCACACGTGTGATCTCATTCATAACACCCCCCCAGGGGTTGGAGGGGCTGTGAACAGACAGTATTTGTTTATTAACTCCATTTTACCCACAAGGAAACCAGGCTCACAGAGATGAAGTGACTTGACAATATCGTTAAGCCAGATTTGAAACAAAGTCTGTTTGAGTCTAGGGACTACGCTCCAAAGCACCTAATTCACTTTCCTCTCAGACAGGACTCTCTGGCCAGACCTTCAGGTCACTACTACCGCACTACCCTTTCTTGCTACGCATTCCTGCCAGTCCCTCCTGCTCTAGACCTGCACACAGGGCCACTCCTTTCTTCACAAGTCTCTGCAATGGGAAGTCCCCTTTCCAGCACCTGAATTCTGAATAATTCCTAAGCTACTGTCTACCCCAAATCCACACTTGGGTTATCTCCCTCCAGGGAACCTTACCTCTTATGAACAAGTATCCAATGCCAATCCCAAATCCTGTCTCTTCTGTTATCTCATTTTTCTTCTCATTCCCTTAGCCCCAAGTCCCAGGATGCCCGCTTTTCAGAAAAACTGTACAAACTCTATGCCAGAATCCCTTCTACTTACTCCTTAACCTCTCCAGTCCCCACATTTCCAGTCCTACTAGAAAGCTGCCCTGAGGCCTGGAACAGTGGTTCACACCTGTAATCCCAGCACTTCAGGAGGCTGAGGCGGGCAGATCACTTGAACCCAGGAGTTCATGACCAGCCTGGTTGTTTGGAGAGACCCCTAGCTCGAAAAAGGAAGGAAGGAAGGAAGGAAGGAAGGGAGGGAGGGAGGGAGGGACGGAGTGAGGAGAACAGGAAGGGGGAGGGGGAAAAGAAAGAAAACTGCTTTTTTCTTTCTTTTTTGAGACAGAGCCTTGCTGTCACCAGGCTGGAGGACAGTGGCACGATCTCGGACCACTGCAACCTTCACCTTCTGGGTTCAAGCGATTCTCCTGCCTCAGCCTCCCAAACAGCTGAGATTACAGGATGGCGCCACCACGCCCAGCTAATTTTTGCATTTTTAGTAGAGATGGGGTTTCACCATGTTGACCAGGACGGCCTGGATCTCTTGACTTCGTGATCTGCCTGCCTCGGCCTCCCAAAGTGCTGGGATTACAGGCGTGAGCCACTGCGCTCAACCAAGCAGCTTTTCTCTAACTGAAGATTCAGTCCGTCCCATACCAGGGTTTCCTCTCCTCAGACAACCACAGATCTACCTGAACCCATTCCCAGAGTCCCACTTCCTGGCTGATGCAGAGGTTCCCTGCTGCTCCCTGAGGGCCCCCACTCCCTGGGTACACAAACAACTGCTTCTAGGAAACAACGAGATTTCTCTTGGAGATGCTCGGGTCCAGAAACACTCCGCGCACTCCACTCTGAGGCCTCCAGTGAAGTCAACAGGTCTTCTTTCTCTCTGCTCCCTACAGCCTGCCCCTCCCCATACTCGCCAAGCCAGCTCCATACTCCTTCAGTGCTGGATACAGGGTCCTGTCTCCCGCCACGTACTTCATCCACTTCGAATGTTACCAACACATCTGCCCCCACCCCACCCCACCCCCAGCACCCCCTGTTCGCCAAAAGCCCACAGTCAGCCCCAGGCCATTCAGCAGCAGCCTCGGAGTTATCTGTCCCCAGTCTTCCTAGCTCTAGACCCCCAGATCTCGTGTCCAAGGAAGCATCCTCTCCCCCGCCAGCCTCTGGACCTCTTTTAGGAGCCAACCAAAAAGTCCCCAGATCTCAAAGCGCCACATGTCCAAGCTGTGCCTGCCTCCAGCCGCGGAAGAGAGATGGGGTGCCCTCTGGTTCAATCTCCCGCATCCCCCTAAATGCTCACCAGCCAAACTCCAGAGCATTGAGTTCCTTCGATCCTCCCCAGCCACAGACACCAGCGCCTCCGCCTCACCCACCCACCCCCGTAGCAAACTGGAGAACTCCCAGGATCTCCTTCCTCAAAACTCTCCCAGGCCCGCACACCTAGACATTCTCTCCCCACCCTGGAAACACGGCTCCCCGCCCCCCAGCCCGCACGCTGGGCTAGCACGGCCGCCGAGCCCTCCGAGCTCCGAACCCCAGGACCCCGATTTTCGAGACCCTCATCAGCCCAAATACAAAATGTCTTGTTCTTCCGAGTCTCTCCCGCCCCAGAAACCAGCTTCCGGTCTCCGATCCGAGCCCTACGGTACGGAATCCTCCCCGCCACCCCGGCCCCTAACCCCCGAAACCCAGAGCCCCTCCCCCAGTGTCCCCCCTGCACCGAGTGTCAGGATCCACCCTCCGGTCGCGCCGGGGCCCTTGTCCCCAGATCCTTTTCAGCGGCGGGTGGCGGGATCCCCCGATCCTCTAGTCGTCTCCCCGACCTCAGGCGCTGGACTCCCGCGTCCCACAGCCCTTTCCTCGGCCCAGGCTCCGGGCTCCCCGGCCCCCGCCCCGCGCACTCTCACAATGTCCGTCCGGCCCCGAGTAGCCGCCGGGCTCCGCGTGCGGCTGCAGCCCGGGCGGCGGTGGCTGCGCGGTCCCCTCCAGCTCGGAGCCCCCCTCGGTCTCGACCTCCTCGTTGATGTGCCCGGGTCGCCCCGCTTCGTCGTCGGCCTCGAGCTCCCGCTCGTCGTCAGGCTCCTCGGCCTCCAACGCCGCCTGCAGCCGCTCAGCAAGCTCGGCCTTGAGGCCTCGAGTGTCCAGGCCGCGGCGCTGCAGTTCCTCGCGAAGTTCGTTCACCTTCAGACGGCGCACATCCATGGCCCGGGCCCCCGGGGCGGCCCCCGAGCCCGGCCCGGCCCCCCAGGGCTATGTCCCCCTTAAACCTTTCCTGTCAGAAGGCGAAGGGGGAAAGGGGGGGGCCCACTCCAATGGCGGCGGCGGCTCAAAATGGCCGCCGCCGCCGCCTCCCCCCTCACCCGTACCTCGTCCGGTGTAACACGAGTGCCAATTGGTCAGTGCTTGGGGCAACGGGCGCGGGCCCTGAGACCCAGCCAATCAGAACGCGGTTTTCAAAACAACGGTAACGAGAGGACCCAAGAGCTACCGGGAAGGAAGCGTTGGCCTACGTCGAAGCCGCGGCCGGAGCGGAGGGCGGGAAAAGGCAGGAGGCGGAGCGCGCGCTGATTGGGTAGCTGTCGCGCGCCTGCTGCCGTAAGGCCCAATGAAAACAAGGGAGTAACGATTTGGACCAATCGGCGGTGAGATCTCAGAATGAGCGTCCCACGGCCTTTCCTGCGTAGTCCTTTCATCAAACTAAGTGTCTCTGTAACACACATTCCGATTGGTCTATATCTCCCGCCCCTTGAGGAGTCCGAGCGGGTAAAACCACAAGAACCAATGAAACAGAGGGTCGGCAGAAACCCCTCCTTCCTGTTGCCTTTAAGAAACCGGAAAAAGATGAATTCACAGAGAGTCCGCCCCTTGCCGTTAGGGCGGTTTCAAAACAATCTGCCCACCAATCGAAGTTATTGTCTTAGCTCCTAAAGCTGGTAGAGATGGCTCGTTTTAGGAAAAGTTCACCAGATTGGCCGAGCTTTAGAGGATTGTCTCACAAATTTCGCTGTAGGAGGAGGTATATGGAATAGAGATTAAGTGGATATACAGTTCGTAATCTGGAAGGAACCCAGTTGCCATTAGGAAAAGCAAAATTTTGACTTCAGGGAGTCCCGAAGGTTTGGGTATAGAGGCCAGACTAACAACGGAAGGCAAGTTGTAAAGGACACGGCCTGCCCTTCCCTTGGGTAGTCCGCGGCCGCCTTCCTCTATGGTCGGTACCTGACGTGGAACGGGCGCTCTGCACGCGACCATAGAGCCTTCCCCTCCCGAAAGACCTCCAGAAGTTCACCGACCGCTCTCCCGAATCCTCTAATCGGCTGTTCCCGTAAATCGGGCTATCTGGCGTCTGTACCGACAAGCTCAAACCCGCGGATCCGTCATTAACGCTCGCGCTCATGAATACAAACGCCAGAGAGGTTCCCAGTGCCTAACGCTGCACCACCTGTCGCCTCTAACTCAGAAAACAAAACTCGAGTAAGACGCAATCGGGATACACGATGCAGACTCCCACTGCCTCCCGAGCCACACGTTAAGCCCGCAGAAGCCACACACCCTCTCTACTTAGACAAAGGCACACCCCGCAGAGATAAACAAACAGGCGTGCGTCACATCAGACGCATCCAGTTCTTTTTCTCTTTCTTCCTTTTTTTTTTTTTTTTTTTTTTTTTTTAGATGGAGGCTCGCTCTTGTTGCCCAGGCTGGAAGTACAGGGGCGCGATCTCGGCTCACTGCAACCTCCGCCTCCCGGCTGCAAGCGATTCTCCTGCCTCAGCCTTCCGAGTAGCTGGGACTACAGGTCCCCACCACCACGCCCAGCTAATTTCTGTATTTTTAGTGGAGACGAGGATTCACCATGTTGGCCAGGCTGGTCTCGAACTCCCGACCTCAAGTGATCCGCTCGCCTCGGCCTCCCAAAGTGCTGGGATTACAGGCGTGAGCCACCGCACCCGGCCCCAGTTCTGATCTGATTTGAGCAGGGCACCCAGCTGCAGTGTAGAGGTGCCCAGTACGGTCCGCAGAGGCAGGCGGCATCAAATGATAAAGATAACACAGGATAGCTGCACTACAAGCGAACACTACAGCAACCCAGACACACAGCACCTACTCAGCAGCGGGACAGACACTCACGTGGGCCCGGAGGTTCCAGTCCAGACACCCCGCCCCTCGCCCACGTCCGACTTCCTCTCTCTCTCTCTCTCTCTCTCTCTCTCCCCCTCCCCTCCCAGCTTCCCACAATGATTTGTTCTAAAAAAGTTTGTGGCCCGGATTGAACTGTCTCCCGTTCTCAAGAACCGCCACCAGAGGGCGTCCGGTGGCTGCCAAGGGTTCCTCCATTTGCTGCCGGCCACACCCGGGAACGCCTGCCCGCGAGTTGGTGCTAGACACGGAGGGTTGGTCTTGGCTAGAGGCTCTTTTGGATCTGTGATTGTCGGACGTGTTCTGTGCCTCTGTTTCTATGTCATTCTGAACGTTTGGGGCTGTGAGTACCTGTTGTACTCTACGTGTCTCTTGAGTATTTGTGTCACTTGACTCTGGGTCTGTGTCTCTTCCTATTCGTTTCGGATGTCTGCCTGAGCGTTTGTAAATGTTTGTGTCTGTGTAATTCTGTATGTTTGTGTTACTCTATGCGTCTGAATTTCAGTCTTTGTATTTGTGACCAGGTCCTCCCGGGTGTGTCCATTAATTCATGTGTCTGTTACTTTGCAGGGGACAGATGTGTGTGTCTGTGATCCTGGATCTGTATGCCAGTTCCTCACTAAGAGTTTCCGAGAGACTGCATCTCTTTGCTTGTGTGTCTTTTTTTTCTATGTTTATGTTCATTTCTACCCTCTCTAGTGAGGAAAGAATTCCAAGACCCCACCAAACGCTTTTTTTTTTT
>NW_016107621.1:1095328-1101117 GCF_001604975.1 Cebus imitator
TTTTTTTTTTTTTTTGATGAAGGAACTGAATTGCCATGGAATAGGGCCACGTTACAGCTAAAAGGAGATGAGGAGACAAAAGCTCATTGATATACAAAGTTTTATGTGACCTGAGCCCCTCTGGAGGCACCAGAGTCCACGGCCCTGTACTCAGAGGGTGAGGGATTGGCTCAGGGGGGCACTGTGGCCCGAAAGGTGGGAGATCCCCCATCCCCTGTGGGAAAGGAGGCATCCCTAACGCATTGCACAGGCTTGAAGGGGGCACACCCCCACAGGAGGTGAAGAGGAAGCAATGGTGGCTAAGAAGGGGAGGGGCACCCGGAAGACTGCTACAGTGTAGGGTTAGAACCTTGGAATTGCTCCTAATAGTCTAGACCTGTGGATCTTTAGAATCTTAGAAACTTAGAACATTTGAGTCTTAGAACTACAGTGCCTGGAACTATAAGATTTTAGAAATGTGGATTCTTGGACTCTTGACCATGGTCCTAGAGAGGTGGAATGCAGCATAGAACGTCCAGCATTAGAAATGATTAAAACTTTGGTGTCTCATTAGTCAAAGCAGGGTGTGAGAGTCTTAGAACTTAGATGCTTGGGATCCAGAATCTTGGACCAATGGAATCTAGAGTGCCTTGAAACAGAACAGACCATTAGAATCTTAAGAGTTTAATCGTCCAGAATCTTAGACACAGAGAATCTAAGATCTCAGAGTAAGTCTTAGAATCTATCACATCTTAGAACATTAGACCTTGGAACTTTTAGACTCTTGGAACTTTTGAATTGCAGATTCTAGAGCCTTAGACCCTTAGGATCTAGGATCTTATACAAGAGAATCTATTATCATAAAGCCTCAGAAACTATAATTGATCATCATTAGAATCTTAGAACTTGAGAAGATAAAATTTGGAAGGCTTATGATCTAGTCTTCTAGCCAGAGGTTCTAGATTTAGAGCCTTAGAACATCAAATTTTAGAATCGTTGGCCTTCGAACCTCCGTGTCTAGAATTTTAGAATCTAGAATCTTACACTATAAGGACTCTGAACCCTAGAAAAATAAAAATCTAGAATCATAGAGCCTTAGATCCTAAAATCAGAATCTTAGAGCTTTAGAACCTAAAATCTTGGAGCCTTATCAAAAATGTTAGAACCAGGAAATGTAAAACCACAGAATCGCAGAGCCTTAGAATAGTGGGTCTTAAGGTTGAGTGCGGTGGCTCATGCCTGTAATCTCAGCACTTTGGGAGGCCGAGGTGGGTGGATCACTTGAGGTTGGGAGTTTTAGGTCAGCCTGGCCAACATGGTAAAACCCTGTCTCTACTAAGAATACAAAAATTAGCCGGGTGTGGTGGAGCACACCTGTAATCCCAGCCACTTGGGAGGCTGAAGCAGGAGAAATCACTTGAGCCTGGTAGGTGGAGGCTGCAGTGAGGCGAAATTGCACCACTGCACTCCAGCCTGGGCAAAAAACCGAGACTCCATCTCAAAAAGAAAAAAAAAAGAATAGTAGGCCTTATAACCTTAGCACTTTAATGAATTAGAGACTTTGGAATTTCAGGTCCTTAGAACCAAAGACTCATAGGATCTTTGAAACATAGAATCTTTGAATCTAGACTCTTTAAACCTTAGAATCTAGAGTCTTGGAATGTTTACACCTGGGAGGGTCTCAGATATTGCAATCCAACCCCTTTCTTTTACAAATGGTGATGCTATGGCTTTTAAGGTGATGCCACTGCACAGAGAAGGGGAAGGACCTGTCTGGGATAGAGGTGGGATAGGTAGGAAGATAGGGTTGCAGGTGGGAATAAGGCCTGGGGTGGGAAAGTCGGGGGGGAGTGGAGTTTCCCCCAGTGGCAGTGCCTAGCTTGGATCCTGAGAGGGAGTCCCAGGTGGAGGGTTGCCTCAGGCGCCATCCTCCTGCCCTGGGGCTGCTGGGGAGCCCCTATCAGCAGGCTGAGGGGGGCTAGGGGCTGTGGAAGGGCAGAGGACATAGCGTCCAGCAGGATGGACCTCAGCTGCAGTGAGGCAGCTACAGGAATCCTTAGGGTCTGGCTGGGCTGAGGGGTCAGGTCCTCCAGCAGCTCCAGGGGGTTCAGGATAACCTCCACCCTCATCCATGTTGACATAGAGGATTTCATCAGGCTCCTGGGCAGGTGGCAAGGCCTTCAGTGTGTTCTCCAGATCTTCCCGCAGCTCTGTAAAACTTGGCCGGTCCTGCGGATTCAGCTCCCAGCACCGCGACATTAGGGCATACCTAGGGCAGCAAAATGAGGAGGGGGAGATTGAGCAGGGCTCAGAAGGGGAGCACTCTGGGAGCCTGGGGACATGTTAGGACACTCAGGGGACTGGGGGCGGGCATTTTAGAGGGCTGGAGGGAGCCTCAGCAGTTTGAGGCCATCTATGGGGATTTGGAAATTCCCGAGTTTCTGAGTTGGGTCCTGGTAGACTCAGGAGCTGGGAAGGGTCTTGGGCAACCTGTCTGGGTATAGAGTAGTATTCTGATGAGGGTTTGGTAGAACAGACCTTTCCAGCTCCCCAGAACAGACTCGCATCAAAGCCTGGCTATGCCACTTACAAGCTGTGCTGGTTTAAAATAGGTCCATACATTCTTTGACCCTCCTCCCTGCAAAAGACAGAGAATAAATCCCCGCCTTTTGAGCAAGGGCAGAACCTAGTGACTTGCTTCTGATTTGGCAGAAGTGATGGCATGTGTGACTTCTGAGACTAGGTCATAAAAGGCATTGCAGCTTCCTCGCACTTTCTTATGGGCTGCCACGTTGTAAGTAAGCTCAAACAGCACCACAAAGGGGTCCACATGGTAATGAACTGAAGCCTCCTGCTGCAGCCATGTGAGTAAGCCACCTTGAAAGCAATCCTCTGGGCCGGGCACGATGGTCATGCCTGTAATCTCAACACTTTGCGAGGCTGAGATGGGTGGATCACAAGGTCAAGAGTTCAAGACCCGCCTGACCAATATGGCGAAACCCCATCTCTACTAAAAATACAAAAAATTAGCTGGGCATAGTGGCAGGCCCCTGTAATCCCAGCTGCTCGGGAGGCTGAGGTAGGAGAATTGCTTCAACCCGGGAGGCAGAGGTTGCAGTGAGCCGAGATCGTGCCACTGCATTCCAGCCCGGGCAACAGATTGAAAATCCATCTCAAAAAAAAAAAAAAAAAAGACAGCAATTTTCTGGTCCCAACCTTCGGATGACTACAGCCCCGATGACATCTTTGTAACTTCATTAGAGATCCTGAACCAAAATCACCCTATTAAGCTGTTCCCAGTTTCCAACCTTCAGAAACTGTGTGAGATAATGTTTGTTTTTTAAACTACTCGATTTGGGGATATAGATAACATACACATCAGCTGTGCAAACTTTGACAAATAAATCACCTTCCCTGTAGGACTCAGTTTTCTCATCTGCAAAATGGGAATGATAATGATATCTATCTACATCATACGGCTGCGGTAAAGACCAAAGGATTTAATGCATGCCAGGTACCTAAAACAGTGCCTTCTGGTCAGTTCTATAAAAATGTTAGCTGTTCTACAGGAATTGGGTATGAAGAAAAAATGTTAGCTGTTCAGCCCGGGCGCGGTGGCTCATGCCTGTAATCCCAGCACTTTGCGAGGCGGAGACAGGTGGATCATCAGGTCAGGAGGTCAAAACCAGCCTGACCAACATGGCAAAACCCCATCTCTACTAAAACTGCAAAAAAATTAGCCAGGCATAGTGGTGTGCCCCTGTAATCCCAGCTACTTGGGAGGCTGAAGCAGGGAAATTGCTTGAACCAGGGAGGTGGAGGTTGCAGTGAGCTGAGATCACGTCACTGTACTCTAGCCTGGGTGACAGAGCGAGACTATACCTCAAAAAAAAAAAAAAAGAAGCTGTTATTTTTACTCCTCTCAGCTCTTGCAGTACCCAAGGTGGACTGAGGAGTCCTAGGCCCCGGGCTGTCTCCTCCTGACCCAACCAGCATCCTCTCTTTACCCTCAAAGTGCTGGCTAAATATCATGGCCTTCTCCGCGCGCTCCAATATTGCAAAGTTTGATAAGCACACCCTAAAGGATCCTGCGAACATCTCAGAGGAGACCTGAGTCTACAGAAGGTCAATAAAACAAACGAGGGTTTTGCAGAGAGTCCCGGGTGTTGAGGAGCATGTGGGGGAATCATGGTGTGCTCAGGAGTCTAGGATGAATTAGAAGTCTCTGGGAGGCAGGTCCCAAAGGCAGGGCCACCAGGTAAGACTGTGCTGTTATTCACTGCCCAGGGGTACCTGACTTGGGGATGGGGAGGCAGGGGGCTGATTCAACCTGCATTCCAGACACAGCCAAAGGAGGGAAAGGTGCCTTTAGCCGATTTGCACCCCACTGGCTAGTGGTGGCCCTACTCAGAGCATTGGTGAGGGGCAATGGGTCGCTCAGCATTCTCAGGGATTCTGTCCTGGTTACAGAGAGTCCTGGACCTGTGAGGGCCATGTGGGGGTAATCAGGGATTTGGAGTGAATTCTTGATTGGGGGGAACCTAAGGGTCCTCACAGTCCATCCAGACAGTCCGCAGGCTGCTTCAGGCGATTTCCCTGGCGCAGGTAGTCATAAATCTCGCTGTTCTCCACTCCCGGATATGGGGTTTGGCCTCTCGTGGCAATCTCCCACATCGTCACCCCGAAGGACCACTGTGAGGGGCAGAGGGGAGGGAATTAGATGGTCTCCCCTGTACAATCACCTCCCTCCCATACACAGGTTCAATGGGTACACCCACACTTATGTACACATGTTCACAACCTTCCTCTGGGAGCGTCACAAGTATTCAGAGAAACATACTTTGGCCGGGTGCAGTGGCTCACGCCTGTAATCCCAGCACTTTGGGAGGCCGAGGCAGGCAGATCGCCTGAGGTCAGGAGTTGGAGATCAGCCTGACCAACATGGTGAAATCCCATCTGTACTAAACCAACAAAAATTAGCTGGGCATGGTGGTAGGCACTTGTAATCCCAGCTACTCGGGAGGCTGTGGCAGGAGAATCACTTGACCTGGGAGGCGGAGGTTGCAGTGAGCTGAGATGGCACAACTGCACACCAGCCTGGGCAACAGAGCAAGACTCTGTCTAAAAGTAAGCATATGCACACACATATATATATAATACTTTGACACAGGTATACACATGAATAAGTAACTTTCGTGGATACATATACATGCTCACCCTCACATGCATTTACACACTTCATGAACACATGAGCTCATGTGTCGCTCTGCACACCCTGGCTGTCGACATTCTATGAATGTGCACATGTACACACAATTACTGCAGCTTCTCCTAACCCAAACTGTCTACATTGCCACCATGCACACATGGGTCTGTATCTATCCTGGGCATGCACACACCACTGCTCAGAGATACCCACCATACCCCAAGACATGCCCAGCCCACGTGGACAACCCTTTGCAAAGGGAAGCCCACATGTCCCTGGGACCCCTGCATCCACAGCTGCTCGGGCATGGTGTGTGGTGGTCAGGCCATGCCCTCCCATGGTTCCCCAATCTTGGCAGGGATGCATGTACCACATCGCTCTTGCTGGTGTAGACACGGTCAGCTAGACTCTCAATGGCAATCCACTTGACTGGCATCTTGGCGATACGTCCCTGGCGGTAGTAGTCCCCATTGTAGATCTTCTTGGAGAGCCCGAAGTCCGCCACACACACAGACATGTTCTCGTTCAGCCTGTTCGGATTAGGGAGAGGAATAGGGTCAGGGTTTCAGCCACCTCCACCAGGAAGCCTGCCCTGGCTCTCAGA
>NW_016107621.1:1101847-1107035 GCF_001604975.1 Cebus imitator
AGGCCTGACACAGTGGTTCAGTGGGCTTAAGCCTATAATTTCGGCACTTTGGGAGGCCAAGGCAGGAGGAGTATCACTTAAGGTTAGGAGTTCAAGACCAGCCTGGAAAACAAAGCAAGACCCTGTCTCTACAAAAAAATTTAAAAATAGCTAGGCATGGTGGCTCCAGCTGTAACTGTAGCTCCAGCTATTTAGGAGGCTGAGGCAGGAGGATAGCTTCAGCCAGGAGTTGGAGGCTGCAATGAGCTATGATCACACCACTGCACCCCGGCCTAAAGGACAGAGTAAGACCCTGTCAGAACAAAACAAAAAAGAAAAGAAAAGAAGGAAAGGGGAAGAAAAAGAAAAGAAGGAAAGAAAGAAAGAACAGAAGGAAAGAAAGAAAGAACAAAAGAAAGAAGGAAGGAGAGAGACCATCCACAGGACGTTCATATGCTGGAATATCACAAAGCAAAGAAAAAGAGCAAACTACCCCTACACAGATTAATCTCAAAAACACATGCTGAGCCATAGAAGCCAGATACAAAGCAATACAAACTGCATGATCCCATTTGTATGACTTTTCAGAAAAGGTGAAACTAGTGCTGAGAAGTCAGGATAGTTTTGGGGGTGGTGACTGGGAAGAGGAGAGTCGTGGAGGAGCCTGCCGGGGCTGAGAAATATTCTTTACCTTGATCTAGTGGTTACATGGGTCTGTTCCCATAAGAATTCATTGAGCTGAGCTGCACATATATGATGTGTATATTTTAGCCTATGTAAAATATACATCAATTTTTTTGAGATGAGGTCTTGCTCTGTTGCCCAGGTAGTAGTGAAGTCATACCATCATGGCTCACTTCAGCCTCAACCTCCTGAGGTCAAAGCAATCCTCCGACCCTGGTCTCCCGAGTAGCTGGGACCCCAGGCATACATCATCAGGTCCATCTAATTTATTTTTATTTTTTGTAGAGACAGGGTTCACTATGTTGCCCAGGCTGGTCTTGAACTCCTGGGAACAAGTGATCCTCCTACCTCAGCCTCCCAAAGGGCTAGGATTATAGGTGTGAGCCACTGCACCTGGTGGAGACTAATATTCTAATTCTGTGGTTCCATTCCCTCCACGCTCTACCCTCCCCTTACCCTCTATTCTGGCTTTCAGGGGATTTCTTTTTCTTTTTTTTGAGATGGGGTCTCGCTGTGTTACCCAAGCTGGTTTCGAGGCTCAAGCAATCCTCCCACCTTAGCCTCGGGAATGGCCAGGACTATAGGTCACTATTTCTCTCTCTCTCTCTCTCTTCCTTTCTTTTTTTTGACAGAGTCTCACTGTGTTGCCCAGGCTGGAGTGCAGTGGTGCAATCAATCTTGGCTCACCGCAACCTCCACCTCCCAGGTTCAAGAAATTCTCATGCTGGGATTACAGGCACGTGCCACCACACCCAGCTGAATTTTGTATTTTTAATAGAGAGGGGTTTCACTAAGGCTGGTCTCAAACTCCTGGCCTCACGTGATCCTCCCACCTCGGCCTCCCAAAGTCCTGGGATTACAGATGTGAGCCACCAAGCCCCACCTGGCCTATTTTCTGTTTGTCCATTGGTGGGGAGTTTGGTTTCCTTATCCAGTGTGGCCGCTTCCAAAGGGCAGCCCCAGGCAAGACACTCAGCATGGAGCAAGACAGAGATGAGGCTCACAGGTCCCCAGCCCCATCAGTCACCTCGGCCCCTTTGCTCACCTCATGCTGTGCACTGAGCCCACCTTCTTGTCTCCTCTCTCTCTGCATCCAAATACTCCTCCCAGACCTCAGTTCAGGACCCACCTCCTCCAGGAAGCCTTCCCAGATCCCCTTACTGACTTTCCTGGTCCTCAGTTCTGGCCTGCCTTCAGTGGGTGTCTAGCCCTGCTTCCATTCTAAGCAGGCGGGACGGAGCTCCCTCAGGGAGTGTGGGAGCAGTGGGGGGTGTCCCTGAAAGGCACTCACATGCAATTCCTGGCCGCCAGGTCCCGGTGTATGAATCTCTTGGTACTCAGATACTCCATGCCACTGGCGATGTCTGCCATGAACTTCACTAGCATCTGAGTGGGCAGGTACTGGGGGCGAAGGCAGGTGGGAGGAGGGTCAATAGAGGTCAGTAGGGTCCTTGACGCCGATCCCTCCTCCCTCTGTCCCTCTGTGCGTGCCTATCTCTGCCTGCAGTGGTTTCCCGTGGCTCTGACAATTCAACCCAGCCACGTTCCATGGCCTGAAAGGTCCTATAAACTTGCTCCAGCCTTCCTGTTTGACTTGATTGCCTATATTCTTGCCCTTGACAGACATTCCCACCAGACTCCTGTCTGGTCTTCAGATAACCCACGATTGTTCCCACCTCTGAGCCTTTGCCTATGTTGTGCATTTTATTGGGATTGCTTCCTGCCCAGATCTCCAGACATCTCCCCAGCCCCAAGTCCTTCAAGGTCACCTCCTTGGCAAGATCTTAGACATCCATCCAAATTAACTGCCTGGCCTCCTTATCATCCATCCTACTGTATTTCCTTCCTAGCATTTAAGTCATCTTGCTTAGGTATTTATTAGCTTGTTTACCGTTCACCTGCCCTGCTGGAAGACACGCTGCAGGAGAGCAAGCTCCTGGTCACTATGGTCTTCCCAGGATCTGAGCAGCACTGGGTACCTGACTGATGCTCAGTTAATATTTATAGACTGCATGATTAAAAGCCTCTCACCACTGGCTGGTCCCCAAGCCGGGAATAGAGGAGGAAACTGTGTAGGTCTCCATGTTTCATGAAAGGTAAGATGACCACAGGTGCCGGAAAGCTCTCTCGTTCAGAACCCTGGAAACAGACGCCTGAGTCCCACCCCAGGCAGCCCTGTTACTCCTGCTGGGCAGAAGGTGAAGCCAAGCCCCCTCCCAGCCAGACTCCAGCCTCTCCTCACTCCCCATCCAATCTGGCTGCCATATTGTTTAGGGGGTAGTGGGGGTAGCAAGGACCAAACTGCAGAGATGCCATTTCCAGCAGAGTTCCCAGGGACGTTTCTGGAGCCCTCCTGGGGACCTCAGCTATTTCTGGGAATGGTCAGAGGTCACATTCCAAGCTGAGGGAAAGTAGGAGGGGCAAGTTTGCTGACCCTGAAGGCGCAGGAAGCAGGAAGCCTGGAAGTCTTATCTTCCCAGGGCCGGAGGAAGGAGTCTTCCCTCTGCTATGGCCCCCATGGGGCCTGTCGACCCCTTGAATCTGCCCCTCCCTCACCGATGAGCCTCATGACGTTGGGATGGTCAAACTCCTTCATACAGACGGCTTCACTCAGGAAATCCTCCAGCTCTGACCTCGTGCAGATGGCAACTAGAGGGAGAGAGAAAGGTGGTTGAGGATGAGGGGAGGAGTTCCGCCCTCCACCTCCTCTCCATTACCATCATCATCACGCATCTTCATCGAACATGATTAGTAAGTACTAGGTGCCAAACTCACTACTTTATGTATATTAACTCATTTAATCTTCTCAGGTGCTACTGTTATGCTTTCCATTTTATTTTATTTTATTGGTTGGTTTTTTTGAGACAGGGTCTTGCTCCGTCACCCAGGCTGGATGCAATCATAGCGATCACAGCTTACTCAGACTCAAACTCCTAGGCTTGGGTTCCTGAGTAGCTGGGACCACAGGCACACACCACCATCCATATAATTTTTTTTTTTTTTTGAGATGGAGTTTTGTCCTTGTCCCCCAGGCTGGAGTGCAATGGTACAATCTCAGCTCACTACAACCTCTGCCTCCCTGGTTCAAGAGGTTCTCGTGCCTCAGCCTCCTGAGTGGCTGGGATTCAGGCATGCACCATCACGCCTGACTAATATTTGTATTTTTAGTAGAGATGGGGTTTCACCATGTTGGCCAGGCTGGTCTCGAACTCCCCACTCAAAAGTTCTAGGCTATGGGTAACTTGCTGTTAACTTTTCTGCTTTCTTCCTTCTCAGGGGCATAGGGAAGGGGCAGGGGGGTCCCACACGTGTGCACATGACTCACTCTTCATTGTCTTCACAGCCACCTTGAGGACGGAGTCATCCTGGTTGAGCTGGCCTTCCATCACGGCTCCAAACTCTCCTGTGAAGGGTCAGAGAGAGACGCTGACCTCAGAGGGCCTGGGGGGACTGTTCCTAGAGTTGGTAGGGGTGTGGAAATGCAGGATCTCAGAAGTTCAGAAGGATGTGTGTATGCTGCCAGCGGGGACTCACCTTCTCCCAGAGTCTTCCCCAGGGCCACCTTGTGCCGGTCCACCATCACATCCCGCAGCTTCTCCTTCAGCTCCTCACTGATGCCCAGGCTGTTCACTGCATACAAGGTTGGGGTGGACAAAGCCATGGGGCAGGGCTGACATTCAGGTGACATTCACCCACCAGTAGGGGGTAGACCCATTGTTGAAACACTGACATACTGCTGCATCGATTCAAAATTAGCTACTGCCCTGAGCACCCTGCCTCTTCCACCCTAGCTCCTCCTCTGGACCCCCTGAGCCTTCCCTCAAAGGGAACTAAAGGGTTAAAGCCTGGTCACACTCTTGCTCCAGTGAGCTCCCTGATGGGTCAGAGCCGTGCTGTACCAGTTTTTAAAAATATTTATTTTGCCAGGCACAGTGGCTCACACCTGTAATCCCAGCACTTTGGGAGGCTGAGGCAGGTGGACCATGAAGTCAGAAGTTCGAGACCAGCCTGGCTAACATGGTGAAACTCCATCTCTACTAAAAATACAAAAATTAGCCAGGCATGGTGGTGCACACCTGTACTCCCAGCTACTTCGGAGGCTGAGGCAGAAGGGTCGCTTGAGCCTAGGAGACGAAGTTTGCAGTGAGCCGAGACCATGCCACTGCACTCTAGCCTGGGTGTCAGAACAAGACTCTGTTTCAAAAAAAAACAAAAATAAAAATATTGTTTTGCCAGACACAGTGGCTCACACCTGTAATCCCAGCACTTTGGGAGGCCGAGGCCAGTGGATCACTTGAGTCCGGGAGTTTAAGACCAGCCTGGGCAATATGGTGAATCCCCATCTCTACAAAAAATTACAAAAATTAACTGTGTGTGGTGGCACACACCTGTTGTCCCGGCTACTTCAGTAGGCTGAGATTTGGAGGATCACTTGAGCCTGGAGGTGGAGGTTGCAGTGAGCTGAGCTCACACCACTGCATCCCAGTCTGGGTGACAGAGCAAGACCCCACATCTCAAATAAAAT
>NW_016107621.1:1108165-1109242 GCF_001604975.1 Cebus imitator
GACAGAGTCTTGTTCTGTAGCCCAGGCTGGAATGTATTGGCATGATCTCAGCTCACTGCAACCTCTGCCTCCTGGGTTCAAGCAATTCTCCTGCCTCAGCCTCCTGAGTAGCTGGCATTACAGGCATGTGCCACCACACCTGGCTAATTCTGTATTTTTACTAGAGGCGGATTTTACCATGTTGGTCAGGCTGGTCTTGAACTCCTGACTTCCTTATCCACCCGCCTGGGCCTCCCAAAGTGCTGGGATTACAGGTGTGAGTCACTGAGCTCTGCCCTTCTATGGGCAGCCATTTTCCGGATTTCTCTTACAATAGATTAGTTTTGAAATGTTATAAAAATGGAATCACATAGTATATTCTCTTTTGTGTCTGGCTTCTTTAGCTCAACATGATGTCTATGAAATAGTTACAATTTAGTTGTTGTTGGGTGTAATTGTAATTTATTCATTTTCATTTTACATAGTAATCATTCTCAGACAAATAGACACCAGGACACCTTCACATTGTTAGAATTACTGAGGACTGCCAAGAAGAGCCTTTGTTTAAGTAAGTTACATATATATATATATATATATATATATACATTTCTGTATTCAAAAATAAAACTGGCTGGGCACAGTGGTTCATACTTGTAATCCCAGCAATTTGGGAGGCCAAGGAAGGAGGACCACTTGAGGCCAGGAGTCTGAGACCAGCCTGGGCAACACAGCCAGACCCCATTCATTAAAAAAAAAATTTTTTTTTTTTTTGAAACCAAGTCTCACTCTGCAGCCTAGGCTAGAGTGCAGTGGCACAATCTCAGTTCTCTGCAAACTCCACCTCCCAGGTTCAAGAAATTATATTGCCTCACCCTCCCAAGTAGCTGGGATTATAGGTGTGTGCCACCACACTCAGCAAATTTTTGTGTGTGTGTTTTTTTTTAAGAAGAGATGGGGTTTTGCCATGTTGCCCATGCTGGTCTCAAACTCCTGGGCTCCTTCTCAAAATCAAACAAACAAACAAAAAGACTATCAGATTTAGTTAATTTTTTTTTCTTTTCTTTTGTTTCTTTTTTTTTTTTTTTGAGACAGACTCTC
>NW_016107621.1:1109504-1111022 GCF_001604975.1 Cebus imitator
TTTTGAGACAGACTCTCACTCTTGCCCAGGCTGGACTGCAGTGGCGCAATCTCAGCTCACTGCAACCTCTGCCTCCTGGATTCAATCGATTATCCTTCCTCAGCCTCCCGAGTAGCTGGGATTATAGGCATGCACCACCACACACAGCTAATTTTTGTATTTTAGTAGAGACGGGGTTTCACCATGTTGTCCAGGCTGGTCTCAAACTCCTGACCTCAAGCAATCCACCTGCCTTGGCCTCCCAAAGTGGTGGGATTATAGGCGTGAGCCACCACACCTGTCCTAATAGATGCTTAAAATAAGAATATAGAAGTGCAAGGTCCATCAGCTATCAGAGTGATGGACGGCATCATCCTACATCAGGGAGCCTCTGGAAAACTGCACTGAATGCTCATGAGAGAATGAGAATGCAAAAGGGCAAATAATGTCTTGGTAATAATATGAAAATAGATTTGACCTATGGACCCCCTGCAAAGGTCTCAGGGACCATTGGGGGCCAGTCTCACACTCTAAGAATGGCTGCTGTATGTCACTCAATTAAATCACTGGGACATTGTCACTTCTTCCTTCTCTTCTTAAATAAATGTCTTTCCCAGCCCTTTCCAAACACTCCCTGGGGCCCTGGCAGCCTTCTTGCTATGTGCTAGGAAGAGACCTAGCTCTTCCCTTTTGTTTCTGGATTTCAGTTTCCCTAACTGCAAAGATAAGATTCTTTTTTGTTGTTTGTTTTTTGAGATAGTCATGCTCTGTTGCCCAGGCTGGAGCTGAATCACTGCAACCTCTGCCTCCCGGATTAAAGCAATTCTCCTGCCTCAGCCTCCTGGGTAGCAGGGATTACAGATGCATGCTACCACGCCCAGCTAATTTTTGTATTTTTAGTAGAGACAGGGGTCTCGTCATGTTGGCCAGGCTGGTCTTGAACTCCCGACCTCAAGTGTCTGGCTGCCTGGACCTCCCAAAGTGCTGGGATTACAGGCATGAGCCACCACACCTGGCCAAAGAAGAGATGTGATTAGGCCTCTATGATCCCTCCTTAGCTGAGAGCTTCCGTGACTCTCCAATCTTCTAGTAGAGAGTCTATAGTTCTAAGATTTTATGATTTCAAAAGTATAAGGGTATAGAATATATGCATATAATTTTTCAGGCTAAGATCGATTCTACCTCTCCACCAATCTGTAATTCCAAGAGTTCATAGAGTGTGGCAGTTAAGAGTATAGATTTCAGGCCGGGCACAGTGGCTCACGCCTGTAATCCCAGCACTTTGGGAGGCTGAGGCAGGTGGATCACTTGCGGTCAGAAATTTGAAACCAGTCTGGCCAACATGATGAAACACCATCTCTACTAAAAATACAGAAATTAGCCGGATGTGGTGGCATATGCCTGTAATCTCAGCTACTCAGGAGGCTGAGGCAGGACAGTTGCTTGAACCCGCAAGGCAGAGGTTTCAGTAAGCCAAGATCCTGCCACTGTACTCCAGCCTAGGTGACAGAGCAAGACTCGGTCTTTTTTTTTTTTTTT
>NW_016107621.1:1111300-1119287 GCF_001604975.1 Cebus imitator
GACTCTGTCTTAAAAAAAAAAAGGCTGAGTTCAAATCCCAGCTATCTAATTTACAAGCTCCGTGGCCTTGGATAAGTGACTTAACCACTTTGTGCCACAGCTGCCTCATCTGTGAAGGGAAGGTGATAAGAAACCCACCTCCGGCTGGGTGCAGTGGCACACACCTGTTATCCCAGCACTTTGGGAGGCCAAAGCAGGTTGATCACTTGAAGCCAGGAGCTTGAGACCAGCCTGGCCAGCATAGTGAAACCCCGCCTTTACTAAAAATGCAAAAATTAGCCAGGCATGGTGCCAGGCACCTGTAATCCCAGCTACTCCCATCGAGAGGCCAAGGCATGAGAATTGCTTGAACCCAGGAGGTGGAGGTTGCAATGAGCCAAGATTGTGCCATTGCACTCCAGCCTGGGCGACAGAGCCTCCCTGCCTTCTTGGGTTGCTCTGAGGATTAAATGAGGTGATACATGTAGAATGCTTAGAAAAGAGCCTGCCATGTAGGTAGTGATAGGGTTGTCTGTCATCATTGCCACATCACCATCATCTTTTATTATTTATTTATTTAGAAATGGGGTTTCACCATGTTGGCCAGGATGGTCGAGATCTCTTGACCTCGTGATACACCCACCTCAGCCACCCAAAGTGCTGGGATTACAGGCATAAGCCATCACACCCAGCTTTGGTGTTTCTAAGATTTACTGTGTCTAAGATTCTATTCTTTGAAGATTCTTTGTGGTTCCACAATTCTGCTATTTCTAGGGTCTGTGGTTCTGAAATTCTAGTATCCCAAGACCTTCAGAAACTTTTGGCTCAGGCATCTACAGAAACCCAGCAGGCCAGATTCTCTACAGCCTTCAGCTCCAGACCAAGGCAGAAGGGCACAGGGTTCACTTACAGGTGGCCTCAGTGGTCCGGCGACTGTATGACTTGCGCACGCGGTACCTGACGACCAGTTCGCCTCTTTCCACTGTTGGCTCAAACACTTCTCTGGGGGGATGGGGAGAAGGTGAGGGCAGGGAAAAACCATCTGGAACCCCCTCCTCAACTAGCAGTTGAGCAAGCACCATCCCAGCCTCAAGCCCTGCCTGCCCTCTCCCTTAGCATTTGCTGAGCATGTCTTGGGCTCCCTTAGCATTTGCAGTGGGCAGCTACCTTCTGCCTTCCATTCATTCCCCACAACCCTTACCCTCATTCCTTTTTTTTTGAAACAGAGTCTCACTCTGTCACCCAGGCTGGAATGCAGTGGTACAATCTCAGCTCACTGCAGCCTCTACCTCCTGGGTTCAAGCAATTCTCATGCCTCAGCTTCCCAAGTAGCTGGGACCACAGGTGTGCACCACCACGTCCCGCTAACTTTTGTATTTTTTAGTAGAGATGGGGTTTCGCCATGTTGGTCAGGCTGATGTCCAACTCCTGACCTCAAGTGATCCATGATCCACCTGCTTCGGCCCCCAAAGTGCTGGGATTACAAGTGTGAGCCGCCATGCCTGGCTTCCCTTGGCTTCATTCCGATTCTTGGTCATTGCTCCTCCTGCACCAGCCTCCTCACTGGCCTCCCTGCCTCCAGCCTCTCCATCCCAGTCCACAGCCTCCCCTTGTAGTTCCAACTCACCCGTAACGGGTCTCCTTCTTTCGCCGGTGGACAAGGAAGAGAGCCAAGATGAGGACACAGGCAGCGGCCACGATTGCTCCTAGCAGTACATACCACCAGGGCCGCGAGAGGGCAGGAGCTGGAGGTTCCTTCACTATCAGGGGCACGAGGAACAGGTCATGGATGAGACCTTGGATCCAGCTCTCTGGGACCCAAAGGGGTGATGTGGGAGGGAGGCAGAAGGTCTGGGCAACGAAGTGCACATACTCGATGAGGTGTGTGATGGATGCATTCACATATTGTAATGAGCTGGGCTGGACGGGGCATGCAATGGATGTAATACAAGTGTGTGTTGAAGCAGAAGCGTGGGAAAGTTGTGGATGGGTGAGTTAAGATCGGGACAGAGGCTGGGCGTGGTGGCTCATGCCTGTAATCCCAGCACTTTGGGAGGCTGAGGCGGGTGGATCACCTGAGGTCAGGAGTTCGAGACCAGCCTGACCAATATGGCAAAACCCCGTTTAAAAAAAAAAAAAAATTAAAACAAACAAACAAAAATTAGCCAGGCGCGGTGGTGCACACCTGTAATCCCAGCTACTCAGAAGCTGAGACAGGAGAATCGCTTGGATCTGGGAGGTGGAGGTTGCAGTTAGCCAAGATCGGGCCACTGCACTCCAACCTGGGTGACAGAGTGAGACTCTGTCTCAAAATAAATAAATAAATAAATAAAAAGAGGCCCTGTGCTGCGGCTCACACCTATAATCCCAGCACTTTTGGAGGCTGAGGCGGGTGTATAACAAGGTCAAGAGATCAAGACCAACCTGGCCAACGTGGTGAAACCCTGTCTCTGTTAAAAATACAAAAATAAGCCAGGTGTGGTGGTGGGTGCCTGTAATCCCAGCTACTCAGGAGGCTGAGGCAGGAGAATTGCTTGAACTCAGGAAGCAGAGGTTGCAGTGAGCCAAGATCGCACCACTGCACTCTAGCCTGGTGACAGAGCAAGACTCCGTCTCAAAAAAAAAAAAAAAAAAGAAAGAGAGAGTGGGATGGATGTTTGAGGAGCGTGCAGTGAGTGTGGAATGGGAGGGAGAGATGGTGTGGAATGGGTTGTGAGTGTGCCAAAAGGGCTAGATGAACATGAGATGGGTGTGGAGAAATCTCAAACAGCAGGGGTTAGTGTGAGAAATGTTATGCTCGTGCAAGGAGCGTGGACTAGAGTGCAGATAAACAGGTGAGTGGGGAAGGTGGAGGAAGGACTAAGGAATATCTTTCAAGGAGTATGCGATGACTACAAAAGCGGTTTCTTTCTTTCTTCTTTTTCTGTTTTTGTTTGTTTGTTTGTTTGTTTGTGACAGGGTCTCACTCTGTCGCCCAGGCCAGAGTGCAGTGGCCCCATCTCAGCTCACTGCAACCTCCACCTCCCAGGTTCAAGTGAATCTCCTATCCCAGCTCCCAAGTAGCTGGGATTACAGGCATGCACTACCATGCCTGGCTAATTTTTGTATTCCTTTTTTTAGTACAGACAGGGTTTCACCATGTCTCCTGAGTAGCTGAGATCATGGGTCTGTGCCACCCGGCTAATTTTTTGTTTTTGAGACAGAGTCTCGCTCTGTTGCCCAGGCTGGAGTGCAGTAGCGCCATCTTGGCTCACTGTAGCCTCTGCCTCTCAGGTTCAAGCAATTCTTGTGCCCCAGCCTCCTGAGTAGTTGGGATTACAGGCTTGGGCCACCATGCCCAGCTAATTTTTGTATTTTTAGTAGAGACCGGGTTTCCCCATGTTGGCCAGGATGGTCTCAAACTCTTGACCTCAGGCAATCCACTTGCCTCGGGCCTCCCAAAGTGCTGGGATTACAGGCGTGAGCCACTGCACCAGGCCACAAGGGTTTCCATGGAGCAAAGAATGAGGGTGAAATAAATATCCAAAGGGGCGTGGTAAGCATATACAGGGTTGATGGCTGCTGGAAGAGTTGGGGGTTTGTGAAGTGGGAAGAGTATTCATGAAGTCTTAGGTACAAGGAATGAGCAAGGAACTTTATGGATGTAATTTCAGTGTGAGAGAAGAAGTGTGTGGTGAGAAGAGCAGATGAGGAGTATGGGATGCACAGAAAGGGGGTGTGAAAAGGCAGGGGTGGAATGACGTGTGTAAGAAATGGAGGTGGTTGCCGGGTGCTCACATCTGTAATCCCAGCACTTTGGGAGGCCCAGGCGGGTGAATTATGAGGTTAGGAGATCGAGACCAGCCTGGCCAACATGGTGAAACCCTGTCTCTACTAAAAATACAAAAATTAACTGGGCATGGTGGCGCATGCCTGTAATCCCAGCTACTTGGGAGGCTGAGGCAGGAGAATCTCTTGAACCCAGGAAGCGGAGCTTGCAGTGAGCCAAAATCACACCACTGCACTCCAGCCTGGTGACGGAGTGAGACTCTGTCTAAAAAAAAAAAAAAAAGAAAAAGAAAAAAAAGAAATGGAGATGGTTATGTGCTGAGTGTGCAAGGCGCATTCAGTGTGAGTGTGCAGAGAGCGAGATGGGTTGGGAGTAGTGAAGGGTGAGGGAATGATGTCTTTGGAGCGTGGGGTGAGCATGCAAGGAGAATTGGGTGCAAGAAAGTTGTGGTGGCATTTTTCAGCGTTTGCAGTGTGGAAGGTGTGTAAGTGCGTACAAGGTGATCAGGGTTTGTGGATGAGAAGTCTGTGTGTCAGTGGGCCTTGGGAGTCATGTGGGAGGAATGGCTTATAACAGGATGTATGTGAAAGGAGGGTGGAGCGAGCGTGGAAAGGGTTTGTGAAGAAAGGCAGGAAGGTATGTGACAAGTACTTAAAGCTGGTGGGTTGAGTTACAAAAGTGGGCTGTAATAGTGCCCAGAGGGTACAACAGGTGTAGGGGGAATGTTTGGGAATTGTTGGAGAAATATTTAAGAGGGATGGATGTGAGAAGGATACCTCATCCATCTGTCCATCTGTCCATCCATCCATCCATCCACCTTTCTACGCATACATTCATCCACTCACAAATCCATCCACCTGTCCATCCATCCACCTGTTCATCCAACCATTTATTAATTCATCCACCCACCCATCCATCCATTTATCCACTCACCATCCAGTCTTTAACTGTTCATCTACCTAGCCACCCATCTACTAATCCGTTGACCCACCCACCCAACCACCCTCCATATATCCATCCATCCATCCATCCATCCATCCATCCATCCATCCATCTGCTCATCCATCCACTCACCCATCTGTCATTCCCTGAGTACCTACAATGTGCTATGCTAGGCCATGCTGGGCACCTCCATCAAGGACCGCACAAACGCAAGAAGTAGGTTAGAGTGATGAATTTGAGAAACATGAAAGGGATGTGCAATGAGTATGAACGGTGACAGGGCCCCCACTAGGTGTGGCGGGTAGGGAGGGGGGAGAGGGGTTGTGGAAGCCCTTACCCAGCTGGTGGACTGGCTGTGCTTCCCCTGTGAGAATAAAGGACAGAGAGGAGACGTGCTCAGAGAGGACAAGACTGGCGTGGCACGGGTAAGGGAGTGAGGGCATGGCACAGGTAAGGGAGTGAGGGCGTGGCACGGGTAAGGGAGTGAGGGCGTGGCACGGGTAAGGGAGTGAGGGCGTGGCACGGGTAAGGGAGTGAGGGCGTGGCACGGGTAAGGGAGTGAGGGCATGGCACAGGTAAGGGAGTGAGGGCATGGCATGGGTAAGGGAATGAGGGCTTGGTACAGGTAAGGGAGTGAGGGTGTGAGGGTGTGGCATGGGTAGGTAAGTGAGGCCGTGGCACGGGTAAGGGAATGAGGGCCTGGCACAGGTAAAGGAGTGAGGCCGTGGCACAGGTAAAGGAGTGAGGCCATAGCATGGGTAAGGGAGTGAGGGCGGCTCTCAGTAAGGCTCAGGGCAGGAACAGTGCCTAGGTCGCAGTAACACTGTAAGGTACAGGGAGGAAGTCAGGGCTGTCAGGGAGAGACAAGGTTGAAGCGAGTTGGATATGGCTTTGGACTTACCTGGGTGCCAGGCCTGCAGGGGTACTGGGAGGCTCCAGGGTCCATCCCCAGCAGCAGTGTAGGCTGCCACACACACCGTCAGGTTGGCCACAGACCCGTCCCCCTGCAGCTCCAGGGTCACCTCTTGCCTTAGCCCTATGTCCATGAGCACCTAGGAGGTCCAGAAGTGGCATCGGGGTAGAACCTCAGCCCCCCAGCTATTAAGCCTCTACTCTTGGCCTCAACACCCCATCTCTTTCTCAAAGCCCTCTCCCCACCCTCCAACCCCCACCCTTCCTCGTCCTCCCCTTTAACCTGCATCCCTCCACCCACTTCTAGATTCCCTTTCCATCCTCTCTCCCTACGTCAGGCTACTGCTAACCCCGACATGCGTGCCTTTGTGCAAATCGGGAAAAGGTACCCCTTCCCCAAAGTGCTATACAACTGTCTGCTGTAAAATCCTTAAAGTAAATATGAGTGTGCTGAAATTCTTTTACAGTGCTTCATAAACAGACAGTCCCCATGCCCTCCCCTAGACCGCCTTATTCTCCCAGGATGTGAATGTGAACCTTCCCCGAATGTGCCCCACTAGGTATACAGCAATTGTGTACTACCCAGCCTGCACAACTGTCCATGTCTGACCTGATATCTCCTCCTCCCTGTCTCCCTCCTCCCCCAGCCACTCCACTCCAATCCCACCAGCAGCACCTACCTCTGGGGTGTCCTGGCCTTGATACGCCAGCCGGTACCCTAACAGGGTACCCTGCAGGGGTGCCCGGGGCTCTTGCCATTGCACAAAGGCCTGGCTCCCATTCCGAGTTGCACTAATGTTCTCAGGGGGGCCCAGGGGCACTGGAGGAAAGGGAAGAGGGGAAGTTGGCACTCCTACCTCTTCCTGACCCCCTCCCCTGTTCCCAGGAAGTGGGTGCAGGGTACTAAGGGCATGCACGTGGGCAGCTCATGCAGGCCTCCCATAAGCGGAAGCGTGGGGGAGAGGAGGGCTGGGAAAGAGGTCATTGAGGGGTCAGAGACTGGACGGGAAGGAGATCGAGGCCATGACAGGGAAAAGGGTGAGAGGGGACAATGGGGGTGGCACTGATGTAAGCGGGATCTAGTGGGGCAGTGGTGACGTCTCCCTCTCCAGCCCTTCTTACCTCCCTCTGGTGTCGCCACAGGAAGCCAGTGGGTCCAGGGTGAGGAGCCCTGGCTGCTGGTGCATGCCACGCGGATGTGGTAAGGGGTGTGAGGATGGAGGCTGCCCAGCCGAAGCTGGTGGGGGGGCACGGATGCTTGCAAGGTGAGGGGCTCCTCGGGGGGATCTGGTTCTCCTGCCTGGGTGCCCACCCCATCGTCTGACAGCACTGCCTGGGGAGAGGGAAGGGTGTGAAGACAGGATAATCACGCAGTCACACGAGATAGTCACACAGCTCCCAATGGTGATGGCCCCAATGTGACGGCACAACGTTGCAAAGGTCTGTGTGTGTGTGTGTGTGTGTGTGTGTATGTGCGTGCGTGTGTGTGTTGCAGCACCTTGCTAGGTCAACACTGGCACCTGGATTTGCAAAGCAACGAGCTCGTTTACCTGCACCGTGTGGTTCTGTCATCACTTCCAAAAGCCACCTTTGGCAAGACTCTAACCTCTCCGAGCCTCAGTTTTCTCCTTGGGCAAATGGGGCCTTAGAGGATCAAACGCCTTACAGGATTGTTTAAAGATTAAATGTAGTTATGCCCAAAGGATGCCACGGTGCAAGGCAGGTGGTGAGCACTGATAATAATGATGCATAGTGAGTGTATTGATGCTAACAATGCAGATAGACCAGGCGCGGCGGCTCACACCTGGAATCCCAGCACTTTGGGAGGCCGAGGTGGGTGGATCACTTGAGGTTAGGAGTTCGAGACCAGCCTGGCCAATGTGGTGAAACCCCGTCTCTTCCAAAAATACAAAAAATTAGCTGGCTGTGGTGAGGCTCGCCTGTAATCCCAGCTACTCGGGAGGCTGAGGTAGGAGAATCGCTTGAACCCAGGAGGCAGAGGTTGCAGTGAGCCGAGATCGCACCACTACACTCCAGCCTGAGCGACAGAGCGAATAATGAAAGCACGATACTGTGAGATCCCATTTATATGGCATTATACTACAGGCAGAAGCAATGTTCTAGAAGCAGAAGGGTAGTCATCTCTGAGGCCTGAGGGAGCCTTCTTGAAGAAAGAGTTTGTGTCTTGATTTGAAGGGTGGTTACATGGTGAATATGTGTGTAAAACAATCTCAAGGGTGTCCAACATTTTGGCTTTCCTGGGCCATAGTAAAAGAAGAAGAATTGTCTTGGACCACACATAAAATACACTAACACTAACGATAGTTGTTGAGCTAAAAAAAAAAAATCACAAATCTCATAATTTTTTTTTTTTTTTTTTTTTTT
>NW_016107621.1:1119452-1133843 GCF_001604975.1 Cebus imitator
TCTCGATCTCTTGACCTCGTGATCCACCCGCCTCGGCCTCCCACAGTGCTGGGATTACAGGCTTGAGCCACCACGCCCGGCCAATTTTTTTTTTTTTGAGATGGAGTCTCACTGTGTCACTCAGGCTGGAGTGCAGTAGTGACGTGATCTCAGCTCACAGCAGCCTCTGCCTCCTGGGTTCAAGCAATTCTCCTGCCTCAGCCTCCTGGGCAGCCAGGACCACAGGTGTGCACCACCACACCCGGCTAAAATCTCATAATGTTTTAAGAAAGTTTATGAATTTGTGTTGGGCCGAATTTGAAATCGTCCTGGGCCACATGCGTTAGACAAGTCTGATGTAGAGGTGCACTGAAGATTATGCATGTAACGAGTCTCATTTCGTCACCCAGGCTGGAGTGCAGTGGTGTGATCTCGGCTCACTGCAACCTCTGCCTCCCAGGTCTCCGCCTCCCAAATAGATGGGATTATGGGCGTGTGCCACCATGCCTGGCTAATGTTTTTGTTTGTTTTTTTGAGAGGAAGTCTTGTTCTGTCACCCAGGTCGGAGTGTAGTGGCGTGATTTTGGCTCACTGCGACCTCTACCTCCCAGGTTCAAGCAATTCTCCTGTTTCAGCCTCCCAAGTAGCTGGGGCTACAGGCATGTGCCACCATGCCCAGCTTTTTTGTAATTTTAGTAGACACGAGGTTTCACCATGTTGGTCAGGCTGTTCTTGAACTCATGACCTCAAGTGATCCGCCCGCCTCGGCCTCCCGTCCTGTCCCTAGAGTCTTCGCTCTACTGGTGGTAAGAATATCAGTAATGGTAACAATACCTCTTATCTGTGCACAGAGACAGTTTAGCCTAGCGCTGAGGAGCATGGATGCTGGATCCGGGGCTCAAATCCAGGCTCTACCATTCCCTAGCTGTGTGTCTCAGTCTTCTCATCTGTAAAATGGGATGACAGTGGCTCCCTGCTTCACAGGTTGACTGAATTAGGGCATATCAGCATTTAGAAGACTGCTTGTGCATACTGAGTGTTTGCCACTTATTATTTTTTTTCAGATGGATTCTCACTCTGTTACCCAGGCTGGAGTGCAGTGGCGTGATCTCCGTTCACTGAAATCTCCACCTCCTGGGTTCATGCAATTCCCTGCCTCAGCCTCCTGAGTAGCTGGGATTACAGGCACCTGCCACCATGCCCAGCTAATTTTTGTATTATTAGTAGAGACGGGGTTTCACCATCTTGGCCAGGCTGGTCTTGAACTCCTGACCTCATGAACCACCTGCCTCAGCCTCCTAAACTGAAGGGAGTACAGGCATGAGCCACTGCGCCTGGCCTGTTACTTATTATTTTATGTGCATTTCCTGGTAACAAATGTCAAGCTCTGCATAGAGGCACAGGCTCTCACACTTATTCCACCCTAGGAATGGCACACTCAGGATGGAGGGGCCACCGCTGCTGTATACACCTGTATAGCCTTGCCACATGGAACCACAAAACCCCCATAACCACACAACTCACAACCACGCAATGCAGCAGCCACCAGATTCCCTTCACCCTGGAGACCCCAGCCGCACCGTCACACAGTATGTCAGGAAGGAGTTTACTGCTACACGGTGTGGGCTCTAAAGCCAGATTCCTTGGACCTAAGTCCTGGGTTGGATGCTGTTTGCTGTGCGACCTAGAATGAGTGTCTTAACTTATCTGAGTCTCAGTTTCCATTTCTGGAAAATGAGCATCACAGTTCCTACTTGTCACAGTATAAGGTTTAACGACATGATGTATATAAACTGTTTTGCACATTATAATTATCAACAGCTAACATTTGTTCTCCTTCCTTCCTTCCTCTTCTCCTCTTTCCTTCCTTCCTTTCTCTTTCTCTCTTCCTCCCTCCCTCCCTTCCTTCTTTTCCTCTTCTTTCTTTCTTCCTCCTTTTCTCTCTTCTTTCTTTCTTTTAGGACTCTCTGTCACACAACGTGGAGTGCAGTGGTACAATCACAACCCCACCTAATTTTTTAATTATTTAGAGAGACAGGCTTTCAACATGTTGACCAGGCAGGTCTCAAACTCCTGGGCTCAGGTGATCCACCTGCCTCGACCTCCCAAAGGGCTAGTATTACAGGTGTGAGCCATGACACTCAGCATAGCTAACATTTCTTCAGTGCCAAGTATGCATCAAGCTCCCGGTCGAGCACATTCCTGGATGCACTCATTGACTTCACACTACCACCCGATGGGGTCAATTTCCTTTCTCAACCCCATTTTACAGACAGGGAAGCCCAGGCCCAGAGAGGTTCAGCAACTTGCTCAAAGTCACATAGCCTGCATGATGGGAAATGACACCACCATGAGACCTGGGGAGGAGTGGGGGCACATGGTGGATGTGAGGATGGAAGAGGGAGTGAGGCTGTCCCCATGCTCCTCTCTGACCCACAGTGACAGACAGGAAGAGGAACCTCTACCAGGACTCCCCATGCCTGCTCCCACTTCTCTTTTCCCTGTGACCCTCCCACTGGAACTCTTCAGCCCTAGCCCATGTGCAGCAGGAAGTGAGACCTGGAGAAGGAAGAGGACACACTTCTGCTTTCCTGGGGACACTTGGTGAATGTGGGCAGGGGTGCAGCTGATGCCCGACCTGGCATTTGAGGTCTTCCAAATCCAGCTGACCTCTGGGATTGAATCTCAGCTCTGGCTTTCTAGCCGAGGGGAGGGGAGGAGAGTGGGGAAAGGTCACTTCCCCTCTCTGGGCCTTAGTTCCTTACCTTGAAAACGGGAAGATTCATAGCCACTATTTTTTGTTTTTTTCTTTTGAGACAGTGTCCCACGCTTTCACCCAGGCTGGAGAGCAGTGGTTCAATCATGCCTCACTGCAGCCTTGACTGTCTAGATACCGTTTTAAGTCGGTAATTTGCATTCACTCATTGGATTTTTACACCAAGCATACCAGGTAGGTAGGCACTACCATTATATCCATTTTGTAGACGAGAGAACTGAGGCCCAGATAAATTAAGCCACCTACCCAAGCTCACATAGCCAGCAGGTGGTGGAGCCAGCATTTGAACCCAGGACATCTGGCTTAACCCCCAAGGCTCTACTGCTTCTCAGCAGTGGCCAAGAAGGGGTGGGTTCCCAGGGAAAGGATGGGGCTTGGGGGTGTGGGTGGAAAGAGGCCTGAGACTGAAGTGAGCCGAGTTTTGGGGTCTCACCTGCAGAGTGCAGTGGGTCAGGGGGTAGATGCCGCTCAGGCCTGGAGTCCAAGCCACCTCCAGCTCCGTGGGTTGGCGGGAGACCAGGTGGAGGTCACGGGGCTGCTGGGGGAGCACTGTGGAGAAACCAGAGGGACTGACCCTGGGGAATCTTTGCTCAAAGCTCTCTATCCTGCTCTCTGCCCCCACTCTGACCCCTGACCTAAGCCCCGCCCTCTGACACCCAGCTCCCCAGCTCCCAACCCTGTCACCTGTGATGGTGGCCGTGCGGGATGTGGTGACCCCCTTGGCGTTATGGGCTTCGCAGGAGAAAGAGGATGTCTTGTTCAGTCCTAGGGAGTCATATGAGGGGAGGACCCAGGATCAGAGAGGGGCAGGAAGGGTTCCTGGGCCAACACACGTCACTACACAATATACATCAGTCCCCTTTTATCTAAGGCGTCGCTTTATTTTTATTTATTTATTTATTTTTGAGACCGAGTTTCACTCGTATTGCCCAGGCTGGGGTGCAGTGGCGCGATCTCGGCTCAAGCAATTCTCCTGTCTCATCCTCCTGAGCAGCTGGGACTAGAGGCAGCCACTACCACACTTTGGCTAATTTTTAAATTTTTTTGTAGAGAAGAGGGGTCTCGCTATGTGAGACAGGCCAAGGCTTCACTTTTAGAGGTTTCAGTTACTCTTGGTCCAAAAATAGTCAATGGAAAATTCCAGATATAACTCCTAAGTTTTAAATTGCATGCTCTTCTGAGTACTGTGATGAAACCTCACGCCATCCTGCTCTGGTCCGCCTGGGATGTGAATCCCCTTTGTTCAGCATCTCAGTGCTGTATCTGATATCTTTCTGTGAGTCACTCAGCTATCAGATCGACTCTCCTGGTGTGGTAGTGCTGGTGTTCAAGGAACCTTTATTTTTCTAAATAATGGCATGGCCAGGTGCTGTGGCTTGTGCCTGTAATCCCAGCACTTTGGGAGGCCGAGGTGGGTGGATCCTTTGAGTTAGGAGTTTAGGACAAGACTGGGCAACATATTGAAACCCCCATCGCTACCAAAAATACAAAAGATCAGCCGGGCGTGGTGGCGGATGCCTGTAATCCCAGCTACTCAGGAGGCTGAGGCACCGTAATCACTAGAATCTGAGTGGCGGAGGTTGCAGTGAGCAGAGGTCGCGCCACTGCCCTCCAGCCTGGGGGACAGAGCAAGGCTCTGTCTCAAAATAAAAGAAAAAAAAATGGCCCCAAGGTACAAAATAGTGATGCCTGCAATTCCGATAGGTCAAAGGGAAGTCTTAAAGTACTTCCTTTTAAGTGAAAAGGTGAAAGTTCTCTACTTAGGAAAAGAAAATCACATACACAGAAGTTGCTAAGATCTACAATAAGAAACAATGTATCCGCGAAATTGTGAAGGAAAAAGAAAGTTATGCACAGTATACAAAGGGTTTAATGTTATTCATATGATGGAGGATAAGGGGAACTACTCAACATAGATGCACATAGAAACATAGACAACCCCCAGTCCCCCCCCCCACACACAATGTCTAGGAGGTAAGAAGGACCAATTTTTTCGTTTTTGTTTTTATTTTTAAGACAGGGTTTCACCATGTTGGCCAGGCTGATCTCGAACTCCTGACCTCAGGTGATTCACCCAACTTGGCCTCCCAAAGTGCTGGATTACAGGCGTGAGCCACTTGCCTGGCTTCATTTTGTTTTTTGAGACAGGGTCTTATTCGGTCACCGAGGCTGGAGTGCAGTGGCACAATCACAGCTCACTGCAGCCTTGACCTCCAGAGCTCAAGAGATCCTCCTGTCTCATCTTCCCGAGTAGCTGGGACTACAGGCGGTCACCACTCTTGGCTAATTTTTAAATTTTTTTGTAGAGAAGAAGGGAGTGGGGGAAGGTCTCACTATGTTGCCGAGGCTGGTCTCGAACTCTCGGCCTCAAGCGATCCTCCTGCCTCGGCCTCCCAAAGTGCTCGGATTGCAGGCTGAGCCACCTCGTGCCCAGCCCCGGGTCCAAGTCTCGCAAGTACGACTGCAATTCTGCGTGTTGTTTACGCGTGTGCTTGTGCATCTGTGACTGCGTTTCTGAGCTGGTATGTTTGTGGCCCTGCGTGTATCTGCGGAGGGTGTGTACGTGCATGTGTTATCTGTGTGCCTGTCTCTCGTGTTTGCTCCGTGCGGATGCGCCTATGTTTCCCACCGCGTTCACGGGGGAGGCTCTCCATCCGCCGACACAAAGTTTACTTTTCTGTGTCAGCGGAGGGAGTGGAATGGGACAAAGTCTGCAGAGGCCGGAAGGGGGTGGGTAGGGGAGCTCCTCATCCACAGCTTCCTAGGTGGCCGTTCCCAGCCAAGGTCAGGTGCCCGTGCCACAGCCCCCGCGTCCCCGCGCCGGCAGGAGAAACAGTACAGTCCCGGGCGGACGGCCCGAGAGGGGGTGGGGAGCCTGGGTCGGGTCCAGCCACCTGGCACGTGGGGCCCCGCCAGGGTCAGCGCGCGGGAGCTGGCGCTGCCGGCCAGAGAAGCCCTGGGGTGGGAGGTGGGTTTTGGAGTCGGGTCCGTTCCGACCGCAGCATTCCTGCCCCCGCGTGAGTCACTGGGGCACCTCCCCACCCCAGCGCTTCCGGCCGGCCTCCGGAGCTCGGAGCCAGAGCTGGGATCCCCCTTCCCAGGCCCCAACGGCCGCACCTTGAGTGAAGGGGACAGGAGGGTCTAGGACCCCTTCCCCTCCAGAGGGCTGCTGCTTTACCCCAGGAGGACAGGAGTAGTCTGACTCCAGATGTGCTTTCCAGATGTTCAGACCATCCCCCCACAACCCCTGCTCTCTGCCCCAGCTTTTCCAGAGAGAGAGGGATGGAAGGAGGAGGGACACACCCTGAGTCAGATACAGGGACAGACACACACAAACGGACAAAATTCCTTCACATAGCACCCCCCCAACACACACTCACAATGAATCACATTTAAACACACAGCGGCCGTTATTGGCACAGATTCACAGAAAATGCAGCACTTGATAAGTTAGTGGCACAAGATACTCAAGGGCTGATGTCACAAACACACAGTGACACAAAAACACCATGATTCACACATATACACACAGGGGCTGACACTGATGCACATTCATAAAGAGACACACGCAAACAAGCCAACGTGGGACAGACACATAAACACACAATCACATGTGTACACATTAATTACGAACACCTAGCAACATAATATACATCTAGGCTGATGCCGACACACAGAAGCCTAAACACCCTTGTATAGTGAGAGACACACACCAAGCAACAGCATACCTGGAGTCGAGGTGGACAGATAAATACACACCAAGACACAATGAAGGGTCATGTTGACCTGTTCAGACACAGACACACCGATGCGAACCAACACACAGCCAAGCCTTCATCTGCGCGGTAAGATGAAGCTGGATGCGCCCAGGTGGCTTCATGTTCACCAAGGCACAGACTGATGCAAAAAACACAGTTGCAATGGGTGTGGTGGCTCATGCCTGTAATCCCAGCACTGTGGGAGGTCAAGGGGGGCGGATCACGAGGTCAGGAGATCAAGACCATCCTGGCCAACATGGCAAAACCCTGTCTCTACTAAAAATACAAAAAAATTAGCCTGTCTGGTGATGCATGTCTGTAGTCCCAGCTACTTGGGAGGCTGAGGCAAGAGAATTGTTTGAACCCAGGAGGTGGAGGTTGCAGTGAGATGAGATCCCACCACTGCACTCCAGCCTGGGCCACAGAGTGGGATTCTGTCTAAAAAAAAAAAAAAAAAGAAACACAAGTTATCCGTGGACACATCCTGATTCTGCAGGGGAAGAGCAGCTCTCACAAGGACACAGGACACACTCACACCCATAGCTGCACACCTGTGGGCTGACACTACCACCTGCATACAGAGAAGTGTGGACCATAGCCCCAAATCCACAACCCCTCCATGCATACTCTACTTTTATACAGTGAGTCTCAGCTGTGAACACACAAACACAAAAAAGAGGGATAGGCACAGGCTGACACTGGTATACTGAGTCATGCACACACACACAGACCCTCACACATGGGCAGCCCCTAAGAAACGTACAGAGACATGCTATGGTGGCCGAGCGTGGTGGCTCACACCTGTAATCCCAGCACTTTGGGAGGCCAGGATGGGCGGATCACAGGTCAGGAGTTTAAAACCAGCGTGGCCGACATTGTGAAACCCCATCTCTACTAAAAATATAAAAATTAGCCAGGTGTGGTGGCACACGCCTGTAATCCCAGCTACCCAGGAGGCTAAGGCAGGAGAATGGCCTGAACCTGGGAGGTGGAGGTTGCAGTGAGCCGAGACAGCGCCACTGCACTCCAGCCTGGGCCACAGAGCAAGAATCCGTCTCAAAAAAAAAAAAAAAAAGACATGTTTTGAAGACCCAAACACACATTGGGACAGAATCCAAGCTGAAGGAAATATACTTAGTGACACACACACACACACACACAGACACACACACACACCACACATAGGACATCCACAGAAGTCCACCCTTGTCAAGGCACACCCTCACACAGAGGTTGTGTTTACAGATACACTAACACTCGGATCCAGAGCCACATGGATATCCAGACACCCCACCACCACCACACAGACAGGCACAGCCCCTCGCACCTGTGTAGCCCCCATTTCTCTCCCTCCCCTCCCCTTCTCATGGGACCTGCCAGGCTGACTCATGCCCCAGCTCCTGGTCCCCACTGGGCCACTCACTCAAGCCATGGGCCTGAGTCAGCCCTCTGGGGCCAGCACGCCCACCAGCTCTTCCTTGCAACTCAGGGTCACAGGAATGTTGGGAATGTGAACCCCTCCCTCCACCTTGGAGACCCCCAGGTGAAAGGCCCCTCATTCCAGCAGAGAGAGGCAGCAGGTTGGGAGCACAGGAAGCTGACGCCCTGCAGGCTGCAGAGTCCTCCCTTTACGGAGCCTCTGCCATCTCCTCCTGTCTTTCCTCCATCAATAGGGAAAATCCCCAGAGTCCAGGGTTCCCCGTCATGCCTGTGAACATTGCATAGCCCTGAGCTTGGTCCTGCCTCGTCTGTGTGGTGCAGAAAGGTATGGTCATCCTGAAGGAGAGGGTTTCTGTCGCTCAGACTTCCCTATCCTGTCTTTTGTTTTGTTTTGAGATGCATTCCTGCTCTGTCGCCCAGGCTGGAGTGCAGTGGCCCAATCTCAGCTCACTGCTACCTCTGCCTCCTGGGTTCAAGCCATTCTCCAGCCTCAGCCTCCCAAGAACCTGGGACTACAGGCGCCTGTCACCACGCCTGGCTAATTTTTGTATTTTTGGTAAAGACGGTGTTTTGCCATGTTGGTCAGGCTGGTCTTGAACTCCTGGCCTCAAGTGATCCACCTGCCTCAGCCTCCCAAAGTGCTCGGATTACAGGCGTGAGCCACCATGCCCGGCCTCCCTGTCCTGTCTGTGTCCATCTTGGGTCACTGTGACCTGTCACTTCCAGTGTATCTCATTCTGTCTCTCTCTGTCTCCCACTTTCTCCCTGATCTCTATTCCTTGGGTTCAGTCTCCCCAGGGGACCTGAGCTGGATATCTTTGCTTTGACCCAGGCCAGGAGGGCTTATTAGGGCAGGAGGTGGGCCAGTTGTGGCAGGAGGTGGAGGAGAGGAGGGCACAATTGATTCTGGTGTCCTGCTTGGGTCAAGGGCTGACAAAGGGGCACCAGGCCACACACATCGGGTCATGGAACAGCTCAGAGGAAACCCAGGACAAAGAATTCTATTCAGAGAGAGGCTGGGGTTAATAGAGGGAGAGAGAAGCAGAGACACAGACACACACACACACACACACACACACAGAAAGACACACAGACACCAAGAGACAGAAAGAGACAGAAAAAGGCATATGGAGAGAAACAAGATAGGCAGAGACAGACTCAGAGGGAGAAACACAGGGACAGTGAGGGACAGAAGGGCGGCCAGGAACTCGCGCAGAGGCAGTGATGCTCCCTTGCTTCTGATCCAGCCCTGCCCTGCCCTCTGTGTGGAGCTGACCCCATCCCTGGACTCACCTGGAATATGCAGGCTGCGCTGGGGGCCGTGACCTGGAGCTGTGGCCAGGGGCACGGCATCCTGCAGCCAGAGTAGATCCACGGGCTCTGGGGGTCCCTGGGCTTGGCAGCTCAAGTTGAAGGGGGTGTTGGCAGCCACAGTCCTGTCCTCAGGCTCCTCCAGGAAGTAAGGGAGGCCTGGGGGGGTGGGCAGTGGTAGAGGCTGGAGTCCCTCTGAGCCCCTTAGATGTTTGACCCACCACTAGGATGCTGTAAGCTTTGGGCAGCAAACCCACCCTGCAGGGTCATTGACCTGCCTATATCTGATCCCCAAGGATACCTGAGCCTAACCCCAACACATGTGACCCCAATATCTGATTCCCCCCAGGTCAGATCCCCCCCAAGACAGCTGAGCTCCTCATGTCTCTCTTCCAGAATGTCTGACAGCTCATCCTCATCTCATTCTACAGATGAGGAAAATGAGGCCACTGGGGTTGTGGGAGAGGAGTCCATTGCGTGCCTCTGATGCCTTATCTGAAGCCCAGAATGGCCTCCTGTGACCTGATCACGTCTGATGCCCAGGACATCCGACTAACCCCAGGAAGTCTTTTCACCCAGAACATATAATCCTCCCAGCCTTGCTCCCATAACTTATATGGACTCCCAGCTTCCTGAACCCCCAAAATTCTGCCATTCCTAGGCTGTATGTCACCTAGGGTCACCCTGAATCCTCCAGCATCCCTGATCACCCAGGATTCCTGCGTTTCCACAACCTATGAGCGCCATACGTCCTCTGACCCCTCGGGACCCCTGACCGCAGAGCTCACCCTCCAGCCCTACGTAGCCAGGCTGGGACACGTAGGACTGATCTCTCACAGATGCCAAACACTGGTACTGTCCTGCATCTGAAAGCTGTAGGGACTCGATTCTGACGGGCAAGAGGAGAGACAGAGAGATTTGGGTCAGAGCTGGACGCTGGGAGAGGGTCTGTCAGAATGGAAAGAGGGGTCAGAAGCTCATGAGAACGATGAAGTAGGTCCTATTATTATTATTTTTGAGACGGAGTTTAGCTCTTGTTGCCCAGGCTGGAGTGCAATGGCGAGATCTCGGCTCACTGCAGCCTCTGCCTCCCAGATTCAAGCGATTCTCCTGCCTCAGCCTCCCGAGTAGCTGGGATTGCAGGCATGCACCACTATGCTGGCTAATTTTGTATTTTTAGTAGAGACGGTTTCTCCGTGTTGGTCAGGCTGGTTTTGAACTCCTGACCTCAGGTGATCCGACCGCCTCGGCCTCCCAAAGCGCTGGGATTACAGGCGTGAACCTCTGCGCCGGCCAGTAGGTCCTATTATTAACTCAATTTGCAGAAGAGGAAAGCGAAACCTTGAGGTTCCATCACATGCTGGAAACCACACAGCTGACAAGGGGTCAAGCCGGGGTTCCCACCCAGGTGGGCTCTCTGCCCCTTGCATGATGGGGGTGAAGGTGGGACTCGGGGGGCGGCCGCATACCTGAGCTGGCTGAACAATATCCAGTCATCCTCCTCCTCTTCACCCAGGGGCACCTGGGTCTGGGTGATGTCTGCGATCTCCAGGATCTGTCCGTCCCGAAGCCAGTGCACCTCGGGAGGCTCTCCCCGAACCCGGACTTGGAGCTGACACCGAAGGGTCCCTGTGAGCCCCCGGGCACCTGTGATATTCCCTGGGTGGCCCACGAAGGGGCTTTCTTCAGCCTGTGTGCCTGCAGGGGAAATGGGAAAAGTTCGCTTAGGAACTTCCCGGCTCCTTCAGTTCCGGCCTTCAGTTCCACCCGGTCCCTGCCTGCCCACCACCCGCCAGGACCCCGCCAGGCCCTCAGGCCACATAGTTGCAGAGTGACCTCAGAGGGGGGTGGAGGGCGGAGGCTCTGAGGGGAGGATGGGAGCTTTCCCAGGGGACTGGGGTCCAGAGTCCATCCCGTCGGGGAAGGAGACTCAGGATCTGGCAGCCTCCCACGCCCTGGACTGACTGGCAGGGCCAGCCCCTGCCCCTCCATCCTCTCTTAGGGTCTCTAGAGACTTAGATTGCTTGGTGCTGGTGGATGGGGGGGAAGACATGGGGGCGGGAAGAGGGAGATCAGGGTGGAGGGGTAGGGAGAAGCCAGAGAAAGTCAGGCACGGGAGACAGAGAGGAGCAGAGATTCAGAGAGAGACAGAGATACGGAGGAGTCAGGCACAGAGAAGGTCAGGAGGCGAGACAGAGAGGAGCAGAGATACAGGGAGGGACCAAAGATGATGAAGAAATGGCCCTCAAGAGAGAAGACAAGAGGAGGGCAAACGGGGGAGACAGTCACAGAGGGAGGCTGAGAAGAGAGAGACTTAGAGAGAAGGGCAGAGACTATGAGAGAAACAGAGACCCAGAGAGAGCAGAGCTGGAGGCAGACAGAGAGACAAAGTGAGACACTACCCCCAGAGATGGAGCGGACTGGTGGGGCAGGGACAAGTTGGGGGGAATTGGCAGAGACAAGGGTTTTCCCCCAGGGCTCCAGAGCCCTCCTTGAGAGAGCAGAGCTGGAGGCAGACAGAGAGACAAAGTGAGACACTCCCCCCAGAGATGGAGCGGACTGGTGGGGCAGGGACAAGTTGGGGAGGAATTGGCAGGGACAAGTGTTTTCCCCCAGGGCTCCAGAGCCCTCCTCATCCCTCCACCCGGCCCAACGCCACCCGGCCCAACTCGGTGGCACTTCGGGAAGATTTCATCTTTCCCCGCACCCCCCAGCTCAGCTCCTCTCTCCTCGGCCCCCTTCTCAGGTCCAGCCCCCGCCCCTGCCCTGAGCTTCTTCTTGTCTGTCTGTCCTCCGGGTCCTCTCTTCTGTCGGCCCGGCCCTTCTCTTCCTCTCTGCCTTTCCCTCCCTTTGCTGCTCCTGGTGAGTCTCTTGAGTTTGTGTCTGCCTCTCTTGAAGTCCTTTTTCTGTTGTCCCAAAGAAACTCCCTAAGCCAGCCCAGGCCCCCCCAACACCTGCCACTGTCCCCCACCTCCTACCCTTGTCCCAGCCCCTCCGAGTGAGTCCCTTCCCCGAGGAGCCCCCCCCATCACTCACCCCTGGGGGCCACACAAGCCCAGCCGCACAGCACCAAGCACCAGGCCAGCGGGACCCTGCCCATCCTGGTGCACCGCCACGCCACGGGTGCCAAACTTTCCTCAGAAGTTGCTGGGCTCCCTGTAGGGGAGGGGGCAGGGCCGGGCTGTCCCCAGCCCTCCCCCCAGCTCCGGGCTCCCCGGATTTGGCACTGCCTGCCTGGCACAGTGGCAGGGGGGCCCTCTCCCCTGGCTCGGCTCACAGCCGCCTTCCCAGCACCCCTGCCTCCTTCTCTCACTCCTAGACTCAGGCAACCCTTTCTCCGCCCCTGGCTCCCCCTTTGCCTCCGCCCACCGGGGCCAGAGCCCAGGGGCCACCTGGACCATCAGGGGTTAACTCAGAGAGGAGCGGATCAGCCCTTTCTTAAAGGGGCCAGGAAGGGAGCCGAGGAGGGGGAAGGGGACCCTGGTGGCTATGTCCCAGTCCTGGGCCAGTGAGGCTGTGTGTCTCTCTATCCGTGCTCTGGGCGCTGTCCCTCTGGACTATGTGTCTCGTAAACATTCCTCCCGAACTCCACTCCCCTCTCTACTCAGCCCGTGACACCCCTCTCCCCGCCTCCACCCCCAGCCCAGCCCCAGCCAGGCCTCCTCGGCCCTCCACTCCCCCTCACTCTCACAGCTCTGCGGACAAGGACACACACACACACACACACACACACACACACACACACTCTCTCTCTCTCTCTCTCTCTCTCTCTCTCTCTCTCTCTCTCTCTTCGACGTCATTGACACGCAGAGGCTAGGACAGGCAGAGACATGCAGAGGGACCCAGACACGCAAGGGCACGCTGCTGGGCCACAGACACACTTAGACACGCCGGGCCAGGAGCTCGATTCCTGGAGAAAACTGAGAAACAGGAGCACACTGCTGGGTGGGCATCCATGGGGGACACTTACTTGGGGAGATGTAGATCTTCAGACGCACCAACACCCACGTGGTCACATGAATGGAACACCAATATATGGGCGACAGGGAAGGGGGCCCAAGTTGGAATCCCAGTGCTACCACTAACTGTGGGCTACAGGCAAGGGACTGGCCTCCTGAGCCTCAGTTTGTCCATCTGTAAAATGGGAAGAATAGAGTCGTTGGCTGGGCAGAGTAACTCACCCCTGTTTGGGAGGCCAAGGTGGGAGGATCGCTTGAGTCCAGAGGTTTGAGACCAGACTGGTCAATGCAGTGAGACCCCTAGCTCTACAAAAAGTTTAAAAATTGCCAGGCGCAGTGGCTCAGCCTGTAATCCTAGCACTTTGGGTGGCCGAGGGGGGTGGATCAAGAGGTCAGGAGTTCGAGACCAGCCTGACCAACATGGTGAAACCCCTTCCGTACTAAAAACATAAAAACTAGCCAGGCATGGTGGCAGGAGCCTGTAGTCCCAGCTACTCAGGAGGCTGAGGCAGGAGAATCGCTTGAACCTGGGAGGCAGAGGTTGCAGTGAGCCAAGGAGACACCATGCACTTCAGCCTGGGCCACAGAGTGAGACTCCCTCTCAAAAAAAAAAAAAAATTTAAAAATTAATGGGGTGTCACGGCGTGTGGCTGTGGTCCCAGCTACTATGGAGGCTGGAGTGGAAGGAGAGCTTGAGTCCAAGAGGTCGAGGCTGCAGTGAGCCTTGACCATGCCTTGCTCTCTCCCTCTGGTGGGAGTGTGCATCCTGGTCATTGCAGATCTGTGCCTGCATATCGGCTCTGTACCTCCCTTCCTGTGCCGTGTGTTTGGCACGTGGAGGGCTCTGCATGCCTGGATGTCTGAGCAGGAGAAGGCCGGCGTCCATGCCTCTGCTCTTGGCCACCTCTGTTTGGGTACTGGTATCCCTAGGGTGCATCATGGAGTCCTGTCTGTTTGGCCTCCTGACGTCTCTTCTGCCTGCCCCTTCCCGGCGCTGCGGCCTGATCCTCCCTTCTCCTGCCTCAACTCTTACTCTTTTCTCGAATTTAGCAACCAGAAGGCTGTTTCTTTTTTGTTGTTTTTGTTTTTGTTTTGTTTGAGACAAAAGTTTCACTCTGTCGCCCAGGCTGGAGTGCAGTGGTGCGATCTCAGCTCACTGCAACCTCCG
>NW_016107621.1:1134143-1135145 GCF_001604975.1 Cebus imitator
ACCTCTGCCTCCGGGATACAAGCAATTCTCATGTCCCAGCCACCTGAGTAGCTGAGACTACAGACATGCGCCACCATGGCTGGCTAATTTTTGTATTTTTAGTAGAGACAGGGCTTCGTCATGTTGGCCAGGATGGTCTCCAACTCCTGACCTCGTGATCTGCCCGCCTCACAGGTGTGAGCCACTGTGCCCCACCTTTTTTTTGAGACAGAGTTTCACTCTTGTTGCCCAGGCTGGAGTGCAAATGAGCAATCTCCACTCACTGCAACCTCCGGCTCCCGGGTTCAAGCAATTCTACTGCCTCAGCTTTCCTAGTAGCTGGGATTACAGGCATGCACTACCACTCCCGGCTAATTTTGTATTTTTACTAGAGACAGAGTTTCGCTATGTTGGTCAGGCTGGTCTTGAACTCCTGACCTCAGGTAATCCACCTGCCTTGGCCTCCCAAAGTACTGGGATTACAGGCATGGGGCACCACACCTGGCTCTGGCCTTTTTTTTCACAGACAGAGGTTTGCTCTGTCTCCCAGGCTGGAGCGCAGTGGTGCCATCATAGTCCACTTCAGCCTCGGCCTCCTGGGCTCAAGCAATCCTTCCCCCTCAGCCTCCCAAGTATCTGGGACTACAGGCACTCACCACTGTGCCCGGCTAATTTTTATGTTTTTTGTAGAGGCAGGGTCTCACCACATTGCCTGGGCTGGTTGGTCTCAAACTCCTGGGATTACAGGCGTGTGCAGCTGTGCCCAGGCACCTGTTTCACCTGTGTCTCATTTCAGTGATGGCCCCAGGATCCATCGTGTCCCCCAAGTCTGAGCCCTGGAGTCCTCCTGGACACCCTAATGCTGTACTTAGTTACCAAGTTCCATGGAGGATTCATTTTCACAAACCTCACTCCCACCTCTCCTGGTCCCTCCCCACAGTCTCACTCTGGTCCAGCCCATCCCCTCCGGCCTGGGCCTGAGCTCTTACCACCTCCCAGGGCTACTGGCCTTTTTTTTTTTTT
>NW_016107621.1:1137515-1139515 GCF_001604975.1 Cebus imitator
AAGCGATCCTCCCGCCTCAGCCTCCTGAGTAGTTGAGATCATAGGCGTCCATCACCATGCCAGACTAATTTTTGTATTTTTAGTAGAGACAGGGTTTCACCATATTGGACAGGCTGGTCTTGAACTCCTGGCCTCAAGTGATCTGCCAGCCTTGGCCTCCTAAAGTGCTGGGATTACAGGCATGAGCCACTGCACCTGGCCATGGGCTGCTGGCTTCTGTTGCTCCTTCCAACCTGTCTCTCGCTCCACAGTCAGAAGGCTTCTTCCCGATGTCAAACCAAACCCTTTCCCACCCCTGCCCCAGACCTTTCAGGAGAACCCTAAACTCCTTATGTCTATGTGACCGTCCTTTCGCCTCCCGTCTTCTCTCACTTTCTCACCAAAAGAGCCCCCCGCCAAGGCCTCGGAGCAACCTCCTGCAGCCCTGTCCCCAGCTCTACCATCCCTTCTCCATCACATCACTGTCTGGCCCCTCCCAGTCCAATCTAGGTCCCCATGTTCTTCACTCCCAGCACCCTGTCCCTTCCCTTGGCAACACTTTGCCTGGGTTGTCATTATACATTTATTGGCATGATTGTGTCTCACGTCTGTCTCCCCCACTGGCCTGTGGCCTCTACGGGGGCAGGGACTGCATGTATCTGGGGCAGTGCTGCATCTTCATCACCCTGTAAAAGCCCTGCCACAAAGGGGACAATTCCTCATTGTGGCTTTTTTCTTGAGACGGAATCTCACTCTGTCTCCCAGGCTGGGGTGCAGGGGTGGTATCTCAGCTGACTGCAAACTCCACTTCCCGGTTCAAGCACTCTGTCATTCAGACTGAAATGCCATGGTGCCATCATGGCTTGCTGCAGCCTCAAACTCCTGGGCTCAAGCAATCCTCCCGCCTCAGCCTTCCCGAGTAGCCAAGACTATGTGTGCAAGCACACCTGGCTAATAAAGAAAAAATGTTTTTGGCCAGGTGCAGTGACTCGTGCCTGTAATCCCAGCACTTTGTGGGGCCGAGGCAGCTGGATCACGAGGTCAAGAGATTGAGACCATCCTGGTCAATGTGGCAAAACCCTGTCTCTACTAAAAATACGAAAATTAGCTGGGTGTGATGGTGGGCACCTGTAATCCCAGTTACTTGGGAGGCTGAGACAGGGAGAATCACTTGAACCAGGAAGGCAGAGGTTGCAGTGAGCTGAGAACACACCATTGCACTCCAGCCTGGGTGACAGAGTGAGACTCTGCCTCAAAAAAAAAATTTTTTTTTTTTTTTGTAGACACAGGGCCTGGGAATATTGCCAGGCTGGTCTTAAACTCCTAGCCTCAAGCAATCTTCCCACCTGGGCCTCCTAAAGTGTGTGATTACAGGTGTGACCCCCTGGGCCCAGCCCCGTCTTTTTTCTTTTTCTTTTGGGGTGGGGGATGGTTCTTGCTGTCACCCAGGCTGGAGTGCAGTGGTACAATCCCAACTCACTGCAACCTCCACCTCCCTGGTTCAAATGATTCTCCTGCCTCAGCCTCCTGAGTAGCTGGAACTACAGGTGCCCACCACTATGCCCAGCTAATTTGTGTATTTGTAGTAGAGGCGGGATTTTACCATGTTGGCCAGGCTGGTCTCGAACTCCTCACCTCAGGTGATCTGCCTGCCTTGGCCTCTCAAAGTGCTGGGATTACAGACATGAGCCACTGCACCCAGCCAATGGTGGCATTTTTGAAGTGTGCAAATATGTGCAAAGGTCTGCTCACTTATTTAGATATGTCGGGGGGGGGCCCTGCTCACCCTAGGGCTCAATGGACCCAGCTGGCTGATGGCCTACTTGAACCTGTAAATTCATTCACTCGTGAACTATATGAACTATTTGCTGAGCACCTACTATGTGCCTGCAATTTACTTTGAAATGCATTTTTAAAAAATGAGACAGTACCAGGTACGGTTGCTCATGCCTGTAATCCCAGCATTTTGGGAGGCCGAAGTGGATGGATCAACTGAGGTCAGAGTTGAAGACCAGCCTTGC
>NW_016107621.1:1144329-1145828 GCF_001604975.1 Cebus imitator
TCTACTAAAAATACAAAATATTAGCTGGGTGTGGTGGCAGGCACCTGTAATCTCAGCTACTCGGGAGGCTGAGGGAGAAGAATCACTTGAACCCAGGAGGCGGAGACTGCAGTGAGCTGAGATCATGACACTGCACTCAGAGCAATCTGACAGAGTAAGACTGCCTCAAACAAACAAACAATCAAGCTACAAACCCCTTCCCACCCCAGTCTATTAGGTCCTCGGGTGTGGTGCCTAAGTCTGGGGTGCCAGGGACACTAGTTCACAAAACATAACAGCATCAACATTTGTTGAGGGTTGAGTGGGGTGCACTGGCTCGTGTCTGTAATCCCAGCTATGTGGGAGGCTGAGGTGAGAGAAGCATTTGAGTCCAGGGGTTTGAGACCAGCCTGGGCAATATAGCACGACCTCGTCTCTATGAAAAATGAAAAAATTAGCCCGGCACGGTGGCATGAGCCTATGGGCTCAGCTGCTCAGGAGATGGGATCACTCTGAACTCAGGAGTTCAAGGCTGCAGTGAGTTATGCTTGCATTGCTGCACTCCAGCCTGGGAGACAGAGAGACCCTGTTAAAGAAAGAAAGAAGGAAAGAAAAGAGAGAGAGAGAGAGAACAAGAGGGAGGGAAGGAGGAGAGAAATAGAAGGAAAGAGAAAGGTGGGGAGAGGGAGGGAGAAAGAGAAAAAAGAATGAAACAAAAAGAGAAAGAAAGAAAAAAGACAGAGCAAAGCAAAGCAGACAGCAGCACTGGAACCTAGCTGCCGCCAGTTTGATTCTGCGGTGAAGGTGGAGGAGGCAGCCGCATGCACTAAGTGCTGGGGTTTCTGGGGAAACATCGCCCCCTTTTGGTTCTGCGTTAGAGCTGCTCTCCAGTGAAGCGCCCTGAGATTGGAGAGAAAGAAAGAGAAGAGAAGGGAATGTGTGTCTGTAGCAGGGGCTAAGGGTCAAGAGGCCTTCCCTTAGTCCTGGACTTGCTCCTAAGTTTTCAAACTGCTTCTCCATGTGTCACCTCATTCGATTGTCCCAACCACCTTAGAAGGAGGCAGAATTAGGAGATCTGTGGGGCAGATGGGGCCTAGAGACAAAGGGCAAGAAAACACAAACCGAAAAGAAACAGAAAGAGTAAAAAGATGCAGAAAGGGAGGCTGGGCGAGGTGGCTCACACCCGTAATCCCAGCATATTGGGAGGCTGAGGCGGGCGGATCACCTGAGCTCAGGAGTTTGAGACCAGCCTGACCAACATGGTGAAACCTCGTCTCTACTAAAAATACAAAAGTTAGCTGGATGTGGTGGCGCATGCCTGTGATCCCAGCTACTCAGGAGGCTGAGGCAGCAGAATCACTTGAATCCAGGAGGCGGAGGTTGCAGTGAGCCGACAGCCCGCTGTTACACTCCAGGCTGGGCAACAGAGCAAGACTTACTCTCGGCCGGGCGCGGTGGCTCAAGCCTGTAATCCCAGCACTTTGGGAGGCCGAGGTGGGTGGATCACGAGGTCAAGAGAT
>NW_016107621.1:1147413-1148894 GCF_001604975.1 Cebus imitator
TGCTCTGTCTTCCAGGCTGGAGTGCAGTGGTGTGTGTGATCTCGGCTCACTGCAACCTCCACCCCCCAAGTTCAAGCAATTCTCCTGCCTCAGCCTCCCGAGTAGCTGGCATTACAGGTGCCTGCCACCACACGCAGCTAATTTTTTTTTTGTATTTTTAGTAAAGATGTGGTTTCACTAAGTTGGCCAGGCTGGTCTTGAACTGCTGACTTTGTGATCTCCTGCCTCAGCCTCCCAAAGTGCTAGGATTATAGGTGTGAGCCACCACACCTGGCCCTTGAGCTCTTTCTTTTTTTTTCTTTTCTTGAAAGCTCTTTCTTTCTTCTTTTTCTTCTTCTTTTAGAGGCAGGGCTGCTGTCACCCAGGCTGGAGTGCAGTGGTGCAATCATAGCCCGCTGCAGCCTCAAACTTCTGGGCTAAAGCAATCCTCCCACCTACGCCTCCTACCTGTAGCTGGACTACAGGTACATGCCATCACAAACTGCTAATCTTTTTTCTTCTTTTTTGGTGGAGATGAGGTTTCACTTTATTGCCCAGTGGTCTCGAACTCCTGGCCTCAAGTGACCTTCTTCTACCTCTGCCTCCCAAAGATTTTTCTAAAATGTCAATCTGGGCCCGGTGCGGTGGCTCATGCCTCTTATCCCAGCACTTTAGGAGGTTGAGGCCAGCGGATCACTTGAGGTCAGGAGTTCAAGATCAGCCTGGCCAACAGGGTGAAACCCTTCTCTACTAAACATACAAAAGTTAGCTAGGCATGGCAGTGCATGCCTATAATCCCAGCTACTCGGGAGTCTGAGGCAGGAGAATTGCTTGAACCCAGGAGACAGAGGTTGCAGTGAGCCAAGATCGAACCACAGCATTCCAGCCTGGGTGACAGATTGAGACTCTGCCCCCCGACAAAAAAAAATAATAATAAAATACCAGCCGGGCGTGGTAGCTCACGCCTGTAATCCCAGCACTTTGGGAGGCTGAAGCAGGAGGATCATGAAGTCAGGAGATCGAAACCATCCTGGCCAACATGGTGAAACCCCATCTCTACTAAAAATACAAAAATTAGCCGTGCATGGTGGCATGTGCTTGTAGTTCCAGCTTCTTGGGAGGCTGAGACACGAGAATCGCTTGAATCCAGGCGGCGAAGGTTGCAGTGAGCTGAGATCGTGCCACTGCACTCCAGCCTGGTGACAGAGCAAGACTCTGTCTCAATAAATAAAAATAATAAAATAAAATACCAATTTGACCCTGCCCTCCCCTGCTCAAAGTCATTCGATTGCTCCCCATGGCTCAGGAGAAGGCACCTAACGTATCACTAAGGCGACGAGGCCTGCAGACCTCTGCCTTGTCTTTCACTACGCCTCATACTGCAGTCAGCAGCTCCCAAACTTCGGGCTCCTCGACACCCCAAACGCCATGCCCATTGATACCTCCAAGATCTAGCTCTGCCTGTCCGCTGCACCCACCCACTCTTCCCTCTAGAACCCACA
>NW_016107621.1:1149641-1151340 GCF_001604975.1 Cebus imitator
CCCGGCCTTGTTTTTTTCTTTTTTGAGAGGAGTCTCGTTCTGTTGCCCAGGCTGGAGTGCAGTGGCGAGATCTCTGCTCACTGAAATGCCCGCCTCCCAGGTTCAAATGACTCTCCTGCCTCAGCCTCCTGAGTAGCTGGGATTACAGGAGCATGCCACCACCCCTGGCTAATTTTTTTTGTATTTTTAGTAGAGACAGCGTTCCACTATATTGGCCAGGCTGGTTTCAAACTCCTGACCTTGTGATTCCCCCACCTTGGCCTCCCAAAGTGCTGGGATTACAGGCGTGAGCCACCGCGCCTGGCCACACGCTGTTGTTTTTTGAGACAGTGTCTCTTTCTGTCACCCAGTCTGGAGTGCAGTGGTGTGATGTCCGCTCACTGCAACCTCTACCTCCTAGGCTCAAGCAATTCTCATGTCTCAGCCTCCTGAGTAGCTGGGATTACAGCTACTTGGCTAACTTTCGTATTTTCAGTAGAAATGGGGTTTCACTATGTTGGCCAGGCTGGTCTTGAACTCCTGTTCTCAAGTGATCAGACCGCCTCGGCCTCCAAAAGTGCTGGGATTACAGGCGTGAGCCACCGCACCCAGCCCAGAGCCCTTACTTCCTTTCCCAAGGCCTGGCAGGTGAAAAACGCTCTTACTTTGGACATGAGGGTATTTCATCAGGAGCAGCAGGGTATAGCCGACCGTGGCGCTGACTGTCATTGTCCCAGCAAACAGCAAATAAATGACTGTCATCAGCATGTTCTTCTCGGTGAATTCTGTGTGTGGGTTTTGTTCCTCCTGAAAGAAACCAGGCAGAGGGGCTGAGAGAACACAGGCTTCAGGAAGTAAATGTCCAGAACAGCCACATCTGGGGTCAGCACCACAAATTAAAGTTTTGTCACGGGTTTGTTTATTTATATATTTATGTTTTTATTATTTATTTTTTGAGATGGTGTCTCTGTCACCCACGCTGGAGTGCAGTGGCACGATCTTGGCTCACTGCAACCTCTGCCTCCCGAGTTCAAGCAATTCTCCTGCCTCAGCATCCCAAGTAGCTGGGACTACAGGCCTGCGCCACCACACCCGGCTCATTTTTTTGTATTTTTAGTAGAGACAGGGTTTCACCATGTTTGCCAGGATGGTCTCGATCTCCTGATCCACCCTCCTCGGCCTCCCAAAGTGCTGGGATTACAGGTGTGAGCCACCTTGTCCAGCCATCAGGGAGTTTAGATAAATTTTGGGAAGGTTGGGAAGTAGACTTTTTTTTTTTTTGAGACAAGAGTCTTGCTTTGTTGTTCAGGCTGGAGTGCGGTGGCACAATCTTGGCTCGCTGCAACCTCCGCCTCCCAAGTTCAAGCAATTCTTCTGCCTCAGCCTCCCGAGTAGCTGGGATTACAGGTGCCTGCCACCATACCTGCTTAATTTTTGTATGTTTAGTGGAAATGGGGTTTCACCATGTTGCCCAAGCTGGTCTCAAACTCCTGACCTCAGGGGATCCACCTGTCTCGGCCTCCCAAAGTGCTGGGATTACAGACTTGAGCGGCCACTCCCAGCCAGGAAGTAGACTCTTTTTTTTTTTTGAGATGGAGTTTCACTCTTGTTACCCAGGCTGGAGTGCAATGGCGTGATCTCGGCTCACTGCAACCTCCGCCTCCTGGGTTCAGGCAATTCTCCTGCCTCAGCCTCCTGAGTAGCTGGGATTACAGGCACG
>NW_016107621.1:1153372-1154583 GCF_001604975.1 Cebus imitator
TACAGGTGTGTGCCACCATGCCCAGCTAATTTTTGTATTTTTAGTAGAGACGGGGTTTCACCATGTTGACCAGGATGGTCTCGATCTCTTGACCTCGTGATCCACCCGCCTTGGCCTCCCAAAGTGCTGGGATTACAGGCGTGAGCCACCGCGCCCGGCCCAGAAGTAGATTCTTGATATTAGTTCTCTCTGGTTAAAATGTTTTTAAAAATGAAAGGGAATGACTACTAACAAAAACACAGAAAATTATAAGGGTTGGTGAAGACGTGGAGACTCTGAAATGCTTGTGCACCATTGGTGGGAATGTGAAATGATGCAGCCCTATGGAAAATTGTACAGCTGTTCCTTCAGACATCAAAAATAGGGGTGGGAGTGGTGGCTCAAATCTGTAATCCTGGCCCTCTGGGAGGCTGAGGCGGGTGGATTGCTGAAGTTCAGGAGTTTGAGATCAGCCTGGGCAACATAGTGAGACCTTGTCTCTACTAAACACACAAAAAATCCGCCGGGTGTGGTGGCATGTGCCTGTAATTCCAGCTAATCAGGAGGCTGAGGCAAGAGGATCGCTTGAGCTCAGAAGATCAGGGCTGTAATGAGCTATGATTGTGCCACTGCACTGCAGCCGGGGTGACAGAATGAGACCCTGTCTCAAAACACAAACAAACAAAAATTAGAATTATAGAATTACCACCGGGCATGGTGGCTCATGCCTGTAATCCCAGCACTTTGGGAGTCCAAGGCAGGCAGATCACCTGAGGTCGGGGGTTCAAGACCAGCCTGACCAACATGAAGAAACCCCATCTCTACTAAAAAAAACAACAACAACAACAAAATTAGTTGGATGTGGTGGTGCATGCCTGTAATCCCAGCTACTCAGGAGGCTGAGGCAGGAGAATCACTTGAACCCGGGAGGTGAAGGTTGCAGTGAGCCAAGATCACGCCATTGCACTCCAGCCTGAGTGACAGAGAAAGACTCTACATCAAAAAATAAAAATAAAAAGAGAAATATTATTCTTATATAATTAATAAAATGGGCTTTATTAACATAACTTGATATTGCAAGGCTTCCTAATAAATGACTGTAATTCACATAAAATTGTGAATTTACATAAAAGTATGGGGAGGCTAGCCGGGCGTGGTGGCTCAAGCCTGTAATCCCAGCACTTTGGGAGGCCGAGGTGGGTGGATCATGAGGTCAAGAGATTGAGACCATC
>NW_016107621.1:1157878-1159683 GCF_001604975.1 Cebus imitator
TTTAGTAGAGATGGGGTTTCACCATGTTGACCAGGATGGTCTCGATCTCTTGACCTCGTGATCCACCCGCCTCGGCCTCCCACAGTGCTGGGATTACAGGCTTGAGCCACCGCACCCGGCCAAGAGTTCTTTCTTTCTTCTTTCCTTCCATCCACTCATCCCATCATTTATGGAGTCCCACTGGGTCCTCTGACCCATGTAGTTTGGAGGTTGAATAGAGAGGGAGGAGGAAGGGAGGAGTATGGAACTGCACTGTTTTCCTTCTTTATCCAAGACACCTGGTCCAGACAGACCCTCCCTGTCCAATGCCAGCCTGTCATGGCCTCTCGGGCACTGCCCCTTGGGCATCTCCTGCCCTTGCCACACTGTGTTCCAAACTGGCCTCAGTATCTCTGCTCTCCCTGTTTCAACCCACCATCCATTCCCTGGCCAGAGCCCCCAGCCTCTCCCAGTCACCCCTTCCTCCCTATCCCCTGGCCCCAGCCCTGGTCCAGCCTGGTCCCCACCCTGGACTCCCAGTCTCCAGCACCACAGGATCCTCCCAACTCCGACTACAGCTCTTTCCTGCTTTAAATCAACTGTTCCCAAGAAAGTCAAAAGCCCAAACACTCTGGCGTGACTCACAGGCCCTGCGTGACTAGGGATTTCCCTGGCTTCTCAGCTTTGTTACTTAACCCACTAAGACTGCGCCGTTCTTCTCTTACTTCCTTAAAGGGGTTACGATCCCCTGTCTAGGCCTATGATCCCGCAGTTTCCTCTGTCTGCATCACTCTCACCCCCTTCCATCCCATTCTTGGTGAACTAACTCATTCATCCTTCACATCCCAGCTCAAATGTCACCTCCTCTGAGAAGCCTTCCCTGATTCTCTCTTTACCCTCGGACAGGTGCCTCTCACTTTAGGATTCTATTTCCTCCCTCTATTGTCTTGCTGCAGTACAAGCCCGCCTCTCCCACAGTAGGAGAGGACACCACGTCTGTCAACTCTGTGTACCTGGTACTCAGTACAGGACCAGGCATAAGATCGTTTTTTTAAAATTTTTTTGTGGAGGCAGGGTATGTTGCCCAGGCTTGTCTCAAACTCCTAGGATCAAGTCATCCTCCTGATTCAGCCCCTCAAAGTGCTGGGGTTACAGGTGTGAGCCACCGTGCCCAGCTTCATTCATCAGTTGAACGGATGAATGCTTCTCTCAAAGTCACGCCTTTGCAGGCGTTGGTTCTTCTGCCTGGAACACGTTTCCCACTCATCTTACGAGTCTCAGCTCCGACAGCCTCTCTTCCAGGAAGACTTCCTGAATCTCCCTCACCAAACAGGCTGGGTCAGGCACCTCCTCCAGATCCCTAAGGTCCCAGGGCTTCCCTCGTCCTGGCCCTGACCCCTCTTGCCCTGATCCCTCCCTATCCCACCTCGACCTTTCTCCCTCTGCTTCCCCATCTTCGCCTGACCACTCTGGGTTGTCACTGTGTGGTGAGTCTGTCTCCGCACTGGCCTAGGTACTTCCCCAGAGCACCTAGGTGCTGTCTTAGTCCTGGCAGCGCCCAGCACGGGTCTCCTGCTTTCTGTTGTAACACAGAGAACCGGTTTTTTTGTTCAAGGGCTTGCCCACCAATTCCCAGCACCTCGAAAGCTCTCCGGCATCTTTCTGAGCCCTCAGGGCTTTACCTGGATCACGGCTGGTGATCACTGACAGGAAAACCTGGTGAAAACCTGGTGATTAGTGAGTGTCCACTCTGTGCAAGGCCGTCCTCACTCAGTCACTCAATCCTACATGACGGGCACTGCTTTATTTGTTTGTTTGTTTTTGTT
>NW_016107621.1:1160198-1167107 GCF_001604975.1 Cebus imitator
TATTTTTAATAGAGACAGGGTTTCGCCATGTTGGCCAGGCTGGTCTGGAACTCCTGATCTCAAGTGACGCATCCACCTCCACCTCCCAAAGTGTTGGGATTTCAGGCATGAGCCACTGTGCCCGGCCGATGGGCACTGTTATCACCCCATTTTACAGATGAGGAAACAGAGGCACTGAGCCGTGTGCAAATCACACACCAGTAAGTGGTGGCAGGCTGTGCGTAGAGTGCCTACCAGCCCTTGACTTACCATGGCCGTCGAAAGTCCGTTCCAGCATCGCTATGGTTCCTCGGCCGCTGAACTCCTCAGCCTGACCTCCCAGGGCTTCCCGCACAGCCTCCTGCCCAACCAGGACCACCACGGGCCGCCAGGGTCCCAGGCAGACGGTGAACACTGGTCCATACTTCTTACTCAGCTGGGGGCAGGGAGGAAGAAAGAGGAGGGTGCTATGTCCTCTTCCAGCCAAGGTGTCTCCCTCATGGCCCCTGTCATTGGAGGAGCCTCCGGGTCTAGCTTCAGCACCCTCTACCCAGAACCTGCCCCCATCCCAGCAGAAATAGCTCCCTCGGGAGGCTCAGTTCTCTTTTTGCACCAGGTTCCCAGTCCTCCTCCTCCAGTGCATCCTTCAGTGGCATCCCCTGACTTCCTGCCATTCCCTTGTTCCCTCGATTCCTGCTGAACCCTCACATCTGACATTGGGCAATCCAGAAGCAGTGTTGGTCTCCCCTAATTCCCTATGATCCCCCCACCACCCAAATATCCAGCCAACCCTTTCAGTCACTCCAAAGCCGTCAAATTCTGGAGCAGACACTGCTGAGTATCCACCCCATCTCTCCCCCAAGACCACACCCCTTTTTCTACATCCTTGAAATCACCCAGAATCTTTTTGAATGGGGAACTTCAGGTCTCTTCCCACTCCCACCTGCTATCCCATAAGGCTGGGGCTGCCTCTGCCTTCTTTCTTGCCTCCCCAGTCCCAGGAACTCCCAGCTGAGCTCCACCCATCCTCCCACCCTGCATTCATTCTCTGCAGACAGATTCCTTCAGTGGGATCCCCTCTCTGAGCCTGCAACCCTCCAGCCTCCTCTCTGTCTCCAACTCCCCCCAGAGAGTCTCCTCCTTTTCTTCTTTGCCCCCTCTTCAGCATACCCCACCTGTATGGCTCCAGCTACCTCTCCCTCTGGGACAAGCCGCCAGCCGCAGCAGCTTCTCCTTGGCTGGAGGACTCCTGTCTCTCGAAGCCTCGGTCCCAGTACATCACCTTCCCAGCATTCTGCAGGCAGAGGTCTCTGCCCCTCCTCGCCCTCGTCCCCCACCGCACGATCCTGTCTCCCGGGCACCCGTCCGCTTCTCAGCCCTGGACAACCTGCACCTGCCCCCAGCCCAGGTCACCCGCAGCTCCTTTGCCTTGGGACCCCTGCCCCTCCCTCCTCCCTAGGACCCCGAAAAGTCCCTCGCCCTGACACTCAGGTGTGTCCCCCAGGAACCCCCGCCCCTGGCCAGGACGCTCCCAGGGCCCCTCACCCGCATGAGCCCCGAGTACAGCGCCCCGGGCCGTAGCTGCAGGAGGTTCCCCAGCAGCGGCAGCGGCGTGGGCCCGGGGGGCAGGTGGCCTCGAGCCCGAGTCCCAGACAGCGCCAGCGTCAGCAGCAGGAGCAGCGCCAGGGCCAGCAGCAGCGTCCAGGTGCCGGTCGCCTCCATCTCGGCAGGTCGGCTCCTTCTCCTCTCCCAGGCGCTCCGCGCGGCTGGGCCAGTCAGGGGCGGGAGCCGGGCGTCTCCCTCCCCAGCGAAGTCAGGCGCGGGGCGGGGCAGCCAGCCCATCCCCCTGCCTGCTGGGCAGGCTTATCTCCCCGCCGCCGGGTTTCTCCCGAACCCACGCCGCCGCCTGATGTCAGTGACTCACAATCCAACGATGCCTCCCAGGTCACCCGGGTTTACGTGGGACTCGGGTGGCGGAGACAGCACCTTGGGCCCCCAGATAGGGAGTAAGCAAACAGAAAAACCTGGAAGCCAGAGACTTTGGCCGCCTGGAGGCTGCCCCACCCTGCGCCCGGCGGTGACCCCGCGCCGCCCTCCCCAGCTCCTGCCTCCCTCATTGTTCGGGTGTGGGTTCGTGTGTGCGTGCGCGTATGGGGTATCTTTGAGCCAATTTTCTCCAGTATCTTACATCTTCACGAACCAGGAGAAGGGACTTGACCTGAGGTCCAAGGAGATAAATCGGTTGGCCCCAGGTCAACTTGGCTGAGTGGCAGAGTTAGGATTTCTACTTGGGCCAGTCACAATGATTGAGTCATTCATTCATTCACTTAGAGACTTAGAGGCAGTTTGCAGCGCGGTTAGGACAGTGATGGCGGAAGCAAGACTGCTTGAATTCACAGCCCAGCTCCTCCGTGCCTCTGTTAACCTTGTAAAACGAGGCTAGTTTTCAGGATTAAATAGTACACCCGTGCAAACCATTTAAAGCAGACGCAGGTGCAGATAGGGCAAGCGCTGAATAGATGGTGGCTAATATTTCTGCAACTAACAGTTATTGAGGTCTTACTGTAGACAAGACCTTGTTCTAGACCTAAGGATGCAGCTGTAAGTGATGGAGAGAAGGGCTCTGACCTTCCTGAGCTCATAGCCACATGCAGATGAAACTGAAGACAATTTCAGGAAGTGAAAAGGCCTGTCAGGGGGGTGGGCGTCTTCAGAAAGGAGGCAGAATGTTATTGTTGGGTTGGTTCACTGCTGTATCCCCAGCATGTGGTGCAGTGCCTGACACGCAGTAGGCACTCAATAAATATTTGTTGCATCAAATATTGAACGTAGGTGATGAGATTGATGAAGTCTGCATGGCCTTCTTGCAGAGTCTAGGAAAAGACTTTGCATCTTATTTCTATGGCACACAGCAGCTGTCTGGAGGGGTTTCCAGAAGGGCAGTTACTCTGTTTGCTTTGCATTTTCATTTCATATTTTATCATAAAAATATTAAAATTTCAAACAGAATGTGAACACCTGTATACCCATCAGATTCCACATTTTATTATCTTTTCTTTGTTACCTATCTATTCTTTGTGTTGTTTTGTTTTTGTTTGAGATGGAGTCTTACTCTGTCACCCAGAGTGGAGTGCCATCGTGCGTGATCACGGCTCACTGCAATCTCCAACTTCTGGGTTCAAGCTATTCTCCTGCCTCAGCCCCCCAAGTAGCTGGGATTACAGGCGTGCACCACCTGCCTGGCTTTTTTTGTATTTTTAGTAGAGATGGGGTTTCACCATGCTGGCCAGGTTGGTCTCAAACTCCTGACCTCAGGCTATCTGCCCGCCTCGGCCTCCCAAAGTGCTGGGATTATAGGCATGAGCCACAGCACCCGGCCTGCAATCTTACAAGTTTTATTCTAGTCCAGAGCCCTTTCTCTCAGAGCATAACCAGAGTGCTCCCTGGAGTCTGGGGAATCCTTGACCGCCATCTCCTCTAGCACTGATTCTAGTACTGATTCTAGCCGCTGCCACCCCAGGGGTGTGCCCTGAAGCCTAAGAAGGAGGGGTGGGGAGGCTCACATGCTCTTGCTATGAAGTTCTCAGTTCCTCCTTTGCCTTGTTCTGGAAGGCTTCTTTTTCTTTTCTTTTTTTTCTTTTTCTTTTTCTTTCTTTCTTTTTTTTTTTTTTTTTTTTTTTTTTTTTTTTTTTTTTTTTTTTTTTTTTTTTTTTTTTTTTTTTACAGCATCTTGCTCTGTCCCTGGGCTGGAGTGCAGTGGTGCGATCTCGGCTCACTGCAACCTCCGCCTCCTAGGTTCAAGCATTTCTCCTGCCTCAGCCTCCCGAGTAGCTGGGATTACAGGCGCCCTCCACTATGCTCAGCTGTTTTGTATTTTTAGTAGAGACGGGATTTCACCATGTTAGGCTGATCTTGAACTCCTGATCTCAGGTGATCTGCCCACCTCGGCCTTCCAAAGTGCTGGGATTACAGGCATGAGCCACCATGCCCGGTGTTCTGAAAGGTTTTTGTTTGTTTGAGACGGAGTCTCGCATTGTAGCCCAGGCTGCAGTGCAGTGGCGCAATCTTGGCTCACTGCAACCTCTGCCTCCTGGGTTCAGGAGATTCTCCTGCCTCAGCCTCCTGAGTAGCTAGGATTACAGGCACCTACCATCACATCCAGCTAATTTTTTGTATTCTTAGTAGAGACAGGGTTTCACCATGTTGGCCAGGCTAGTCTTGAACTCCTGACCTCGGGATTTGCCTGCCTCAGCCTCTCAAAGTGCTGGGATTACAGGCATGAGCCCCTGTGCCCAACCCCTGTAATGTTTTTAGGAGGTCCCAAATCCAACCTTGAGCCTCTGCTAACTCTGTTCTATCCCTGCGAGAACTAACAGGCATCTCAAACTTCATGGATCCAAAAGAATTCCTGATTCCCCCACCTCCTGCAAAATGGGCTCTACCAGCTTCCCACCCCACCTGGGAATACTTTCTCTCATCTCCTTCCTTAAGATATCACTGGCTAGATTTGGTGGCCTGTGATAATACAAAATTAGCTGGGCATGGTGGTGCATGCCTGTAATCCCAGCTACTCAGGAGGCTGAGGCAGGAGAATCACTTGAACCCCGGAGGCGGAGGTTGCAGCGAGCCAGGATCTCGCCATTGTACTCCAGCCTGGGCAACAAGAGCAAAACTCTGTCTCAGAAAAAAAAAAAAAAAAGAAGAAGAAGAAGGTATCACTTGCCAGTCTCCGTGGCTCACACCTATAATCCTAGCACTTTGGGAGGCCTAGGCAAGTGGACTGCCTGAGCTCAGGAGTTCAAGACCAGCCTGGGCCACACGGTGAAACCCGTCTCTACTAAAATACAAAAAATTAGCTGGGCGTAGCAGCATGTGCCTGTAGTCCCAGCTACTCGGGAGGCTAAGGCAGAAGAATTGTTAGAACCCGAGAGGTGGATGTTGTTGGTGAGCCGGGTTTGTACAACTGCACTCCCACCTGAGCAACTGAGCAAGACTCCGTCTCTTAAAAAAAAAAAAAAAAAAAAAAAAAAAAAAAAAAAAACAAAAACTTATCACCATCTTTTCACTTGCTGATGACAACAAAATATAGGAGGAGGGAAAAATATTAGTTTCATTAGACAACACATCCTCTGGGTTATCAGATTCTGCTCATGTTCACTGACTTTGCAGCCGTCTTTCCCCCATTGCAGTCATCTTTTTGCATAAAGTCTCTCCTCGCCTGAGACCACATCTGTTTTTATTTGACAGGGCTAACCTTGATTTCTCCCTTTGACTTTAAACCCAGTTTGCCAGCAAATCCTGCTGGTTCTACCTCCATATACATCCCAAATTTACCCATTTCCTCCTTTCTCCACCACCCTGATCCAGCTGACACCAGCCCTGATCCAGCTGACACCAGCCCTGATCCAAGTTACTGTCATTGCTTGCCTGGATTTTGCAGTAGCCTCCCCACTGAGCTACCTGCTTCCTGTCTGTCTCCTTCTCCCCCTCCTCCACAATTCACTCACTGGATGGCAGCCAGAAAGGGCTTTTTAAATGTAAGGAGGAAACTAATCTAAGGCCAGTGTGGTGGCTCACACCTGTAATCCCAGCACTTTGGGAGGCCAAGGCTGGCGGATCACCTGAGGTTGGGAGTTCGAGACCGGCCTAATCAACATGAAGAAACCCCGTCTCTACTAAAAATACAAAATTAGCCAGGTGTGGTGGTGCATGCCTGTAGTCCCAGCTACTCAGGAGGCTGAGGCAGGAGAAGTGCTTAAACCTGGGAGGTGGAGGTTGCCGTGAGTTGAGATTGGGCCATTGCACTCCAGCCTGGGCGACACCAGCGAAACTCTGTCTCAAAACAGCAACAACACAACAAAAACAACTAATCTACAGTGGGAGGGAAAAGGGATCAGTACAGACTCCAGGGAGCATTCTAGTTTTGTTCTTAAGAGAAAGGTCTCTAGCCTAGAATAAAAATAGCAAGACTGTTGACCAGGCCCAGTGGCCAAGGCTGGTGGATCACCTGAGGTCAGGAGTTTGAGACCAGCCTGGCCAAAATGGTAAAATCCTATCTCTACTGAAAATACAAAAATTAACCTGGCACAGCAGTACATGCCTGTAGTCCCAGCTGCTCAGGTGGCTGAGGCAGGAGAATCACTTGAACCCAGGAGGTGGAGGTTGCAGTGAGCCGAGATTGTGCCACTGCACTCCAGCCTGGGTGACAAAGCAAGACTCAGTGTCAAAAAAAAAAAAGCAAGACTATAAAGATTGAGCCTCATGTTTGAAGATGACCAAGATTGCAACAGTCTGTAGATTAAAAAAACTTAAAAGTTCTTAAGAGTTTAAAGATTCTGGCTGGGTGTGTCGGCTCATGCCTGTAATCCCAGCACTCTGGGAGGCTGTAATTCCAGCTACTCAGGAGGCTGAGGAAGGAGAATCAAGTGAACCTGGGAGGCAGAGGTTGCAGTGAGCCAAGATCATGCCCCTGCTCTGCAGGCTAGGTGACAGAGCAAGATTCAATCTAAAAAAAAATGAAGAAGATGCTTTTCAGACCCGGAATTCCAGCAACCAAAGTGAAGGCCACCACCCACCGAGGAATAGGATCAGCAAGAGAACATAGCTTCTTCATCTCCCAGTCCCGTGACTTCACCCTGCATTCTTCAACCCATCGTCTCTTTTGGCGACCCTAGATGAAACCTCTTCTCTCCTGCGACCCAGTGTCTCCCTATGTTGATTTCCTGTGTGCATTGGGCAAAGAGCCTATTACAGTTATAACTGGGTTACAGCACAGAAAGAGGTTTAATTGTAGGGTATGGTGGTGCATGCCTGTAATCCCAGCTACTCTGGGATAAGAAGATGGGAAGAAATCTCACATCCATCTCCCCTAAGAGTTTGGGGCTAGGGTTTTCAAGGGTTTTGGAGTGGGCTGAAGGGTGGAGATCATTG
>NW_016107621.1:1167250-1168518 GCF_001604975.1 Cebus imitator
CTCCTGAGTAGCTGGGACTACAGGCACGCGCCACCATGCCCAGCTAATTTTTTGTATTTTTAGTAGAGACGGGGTTTCACCATGTTGACCAGGATGGTCTCGATCTCTTGACCTCGTGATCCGCCCGCCTCGGCCTCCCAAAGTGCTGGGATTACAGGCTTGAGCCACCAAGCCCAGCCAGGAGTTATATTCTCATGCTGATCCCCATCCTCTGTAGGGAGTCTTCAAACTGGTTGCTGGGATTGGGGTCCAAAAAACATCTGATGTGATTCTTAAAAACATCATGATTCTAAGGTCTGAGATGCTGTCTATAGGAACAAAGGTGATACAAATAATTTTTTTTTTTTTTTTGAGACGGAGTTTTGCTCTTGTTGCCCAGGCTGGAGTGCAATGGTGCGATCTCAGCTCACCGCAACCTCTGTCTCCCAGGTTAAAGTGATTCTCCTGCTTCGGCCTCCCAAGTATCCGGCATTACAGGCATGTGCCACCACACCTAGCTAATCCTGTTTTGTTTTGTTTTGTTTTTTGAAACTGAGTTTTGTTCTTTTCACCCAGGCCGGAGTGCAATAATATAATCTCGGCTCACCACCACCTCCGCCTATGGGGTTCAAGCAGTTCTCCTGCCTCAGCCTCCCTAGTAGCTGGGATTACAGGCATGTGCCACCACGCCTGGCAAATTTTGTATTTTTAGTAGAGATGTGGTTTCTCCATTTTGGTCAGGCTGTTCTTGAACTCCCGACCTCAGGTGATCAGCCCGCCTCAGCCTCCCAAAATGCTGGGATTACAGATGTGAGCCATCACGCTCAGTTTACAAATGAATTTTTAAATAGTCTCAGGACCCTAAAGTCAGAAATCCTACGGATAGGAACAGAGGGCGTGCAAATAGTATCTAGAGCTACATGGCTTTTAGCAACAAGGAGGTGGACCAAAGTGCAGCAATGATTAATGCTTAGTTATCTTTCTTTTTTTTTTTTGAGACAGGGTCTTACTTTGTCACCCAGGCTGGAGTTCAATGGCTTGATCTCAGCTCATTGCAACCTCCGCCTCCCAGGTTCAAGCAATTCTCCTGCCTCAGCCTCCCAAGTAGCTGTGATTACAGGTGCCCACCACCACACCTGACTATTTTTTTTGTATTTTTAGTAGAGATGGGGTTTCACCATGTTGGCCAGGCTGGTCTTGAACTCCTGACCTCAAATGATCTGCCCTCCTCAGCCTTGCAAAATGCTGGGATTACAGGCATGAGCCACTGAGCCTGGCCCACTTCTTTT
>NW_016107621.1:1169427-1174362 GCF_001604975.1 Cebus imitator
CAATGGCGCGATCTCGGCTCACCGCAACCTCCGCCTCCTGGGTTCAGGCAATTCTCCTGCCTCAGCCTCCTGAGTGGCTGGGATTACAGGCACGCACCACCATGCCCAGGTAATTTTTTGTATTTTTAGTAGAGACGGGGTTTCACCATGTTGACCAGGATGGTCTCGATCTCTTGACCTTGTGATCCACCCGCCTCGGCCTCCCAACGTGCTGGGATTACAGGCTTGAGCCACCGCGCCCGGCCTTTCTCTCCCCTTCTTAATGACTTTAACAGCAACACTTCTTTATTTTTCTTTAAGACAGGGTTTTGTGGCCAAGCATGCTGGCTCACACCTGTAATCTCAGCACTTTGGGAGGCCAAGGCAGGCAGATCACCTGAGGTCAGGAGTTCGAGACCAGCCTGGCCAACATGGTGAGACCCTGTATTTACTAAAAATACAAAAATTTCCCTGGGGATGGTGGCATGTGTCTGTAGTCCCAGCTACTCAGGAGGCAGAGGCAGAAGAATTGCTTGAGCCCATGAGGCAGAGGTTGCAGTGAGCTGAGACTGTGCCACTGCACTCTAGCCTGGGTGACAGAGCAAAACTCCATCTCCAAAAAAAAAAACAAAACTTTTATCTGAGGGATGAAAGTCCTTTTAATTACCAGGCCCAGAGAGATATTAAAATGAGACTGCAGTCACGTCCTCCACCTCACTTTGAGCTATGTATTCATGTCTTTAAACGGCTTGCTGTTGCCACAGGTAGCTATAAATTAATCTAATAATGCCACACTAGACACTATAACCCACACCCTATAGCTTAACGATGTATAGCCAATTAATTATCAATGACATTTTTGTAAACCAATAAGAATTCCTGACAAGCAACTTTTTTTTTGAGGGGGAGGGCGGGGAGTCCTTGAGTTTTTCTGAGACAGGGTCTTATTCCATAGCCCAGACTGGAGTGCAGCGGCAGCTTCACAGCTCATTGCAACCTCAACCTCCGGGCCCAGGTGATCCTCCCTCCTCAGCCTCCCAAGTGGCTGGAACCACAGGCATGCACCACCATGCCTGCCTAATTTTTGTTCTTTTTTTGGTAGAGACGAGATTTCACCATGTTGCCCCATCTGGTCTCAAAATCATGGGCTCAAGCAATCCACTTGTATCAGCCCCACTTCCTGTTCTCCTTTTTTTCGGCATTTAAAAATCCACTTGTGGCTGGGCATGGTGGCTCACACCTGTAATCCCAGCACTTTGGGAGGCGTCGAGGCAGGCGGATCACGAGGTCAAAAGTTCGAGACCATCCTGGCCAACATGGTGAAACTCCGTCTCTACTGAAAATACAAAAATTAGCTGGGTGTGGTGATGTGAGCCTGTAGTCCCAGCTACTCGGGAGGCTGAGGCAGGAGAATCGCTTAAACCCAGGAGGCAGAGGTTGAGGTGAGCTGAGATTGTGCCATTGCACTCCAGCCTGGCGACAGATCGAGACTCTGTCTCAAAAAAAAAAAAAAAAAATCCACTTGTTCGCTGGGCGCAGTGGCTCACACCTGTCAATCCCAGCACTTTGGGAGGTCGTGGTGGGCAGATCAGCTGAGGTCAGAAGTTGGAGACCAACCTGGCGGACATGGTGAAACCACATCTCTATTAAAAATACAAAAACTAGACAGGCATGGTGGCGTACATCTGTAATCCCAGCTACTTGGGAGGCTGGGGCAAGGGAATCACTTCAACCTGGGAGGCAGAGGTTGCAGTGATCTGAGATCGTGCTATTGCACTCTAACCTGGAGAACAGACTGAGACTCCATCTCAAAAAAATATATATATATTCTACTTGTAGGCTGAGGTGAGAGGATCATTTAATCCCACGAGTTCGAGGCTGTGGTGAGCTATGGTCTTGCTGCTACACTCTAGCCTGGGAAACAGAGTGAGACCCTGTCTCAGACCAAAAAAAAAAAATCCACCCACTTGCCAGTACTGCTAAATCAGAGTGCATACTCAGGGCAACTTGAATCTATGCTTCTGAGTTGCAACCCTCAAGCTTGGCCCAAATAAACTCTCTACTTATATTAATTTTGCCTTGGCTTCTTTTTTTTTTTTTCGGAGTCTCCCTCTGTCGCCCAGCCTGGAGTGCCATAGTGCTATCTCAGTTCACTGCAACCTCCGCCTCCTGGGTTCAAGCAATTTTATAGTTTTAGTAGGGACAGGGTTTCACCATGTTGGCCAGGTTGGTCTCAAACTCCTGACCTCAGGTGTCCCACCCACCTCGGCCTCCTAAAGTGCTGGGATTACACTGCACCTGGACAAATTTTTTTTTTTTTTTTGAGATGGAGTATTGCTCTGTCACCCAGGGTGGAGTGCAGTGGCATGATCTTGACTCATTGCAACCTCCACTTCCAGGGTTCAAGTGACTCTCCTGCCTCAGTCTCCCGAGTAGCTGAGACTACAGGCACGCACCACCACACCCAGCTAGTAGAGATGGGATTTCACCGTGTTGACCAGGCTGCTCTCGAACTCCTGACCTCAAGTGATCTGCCTGCCTCTGCCTCCGTAAGTGTGCTGGAATTACAGGTGTGAGCCACCATGCCCGGCCTGGAAAAACACTCTTTTGCATACTTAAAAACGTTATGCACACAGGGCTCTGGATTGCTGATTTTAACTCCTGGGAGGTGCTTCAGGGAAGGCTTTGGCACCACCTGTCCATCCATTTCATCTTCCATCTGATCAGATCTCAAGGTTTTTTTTTTTTTTTTTTTTTTAAGATGGGTTTTCACCATGTTGGTCAGGCTGGTCTTGAACTCCTGACCTCAGGTGATCCTCCTGCCTTGGCCTCCAAAATGCTTAGATTACAGGTGTGAGCCGCCACGCCCGGACTCCAGGTGGTTTCTAATCTTTTCCTGTTAGAATCAGTTCTGCATCTATCTCTAGGTTTAGAATTTCTTCATTTCAAATGTCTGAGTCCCGGGTTCTGGTTTCTTCTTCGTCTAGCATTAGGCTTTGATCTGCCCGCTTCTGCGCTCCCTACATTCTGGCTCTTTCCCCTCCCATCTCGGCCCCACCCACTCTCCTCTCAGAGTCCCAGGCCTCCAGGCTTGGCTCCACTCCACCCGCCCCTCTGCAGCCAGAGGATCTTGAAAACAGCGGGCATCTAAGATTCTTTGTCTAACGCTGGTTTCCCCTCCTAACCCAAAGTGGGGCGAGTGGAGGCACAGGGCTTGTCTGCCTTCCCTAGGCCTGTGTGCCTGTGCCTCACACCGCCAGGAGATCAGGAAGACACAGTCATTCCATGGGCTGAAATGTACCCTTCTCAACAACTGGCTTCTTGCTCACAGGTTGAGAGCTATTTGGCTGATGAAAATATGTGGATCAGCCGGTTAGTGGAGACGGGAGAGTGGAAAAGGGGTGATGGGTAACCCTAGGAAAAGAGGCAGGAGTGGGAGCTTAACAGTTTAGCAGGGACATGTTTGGGGGGTGGGATGCAGAGGAGCGTGGAGGCCCAAGCTTGAGGTCTGGGGGTGGGAACCTGTGTTTTGGAAACACAGGGGAACCAGAGTTACTGGAATTCAACTCTTTGCCCTGCAAACACCACTGCCTCTTTTTTTCTTTTCTTTTTTGACACAGAGTCTCACTCTGTCGCCCAGGCTGGAGAGCAGTGGTGCGATCTTGGCTCACTGCAACCCCTACCTCCTGGGTTCAAGCGATTCTCCTGCCTCAGCCTCCTGAGTAGCTGGGATTACAGGTGCCTGCCACCAGGCCCAGCTAATTTTTTGTATTTTTAGTAGAGACAGGGTTTCACCATGTTGGCCAGCCTGGTCTCAAACTCCTGACCTTGTGATCTGCCCACCTCAGCCTCCAAAAGCACCGGGATTACAGGTGTGAGCCACCACGCCTGGCCAATTTTTCTATTTTTAGTAGAGATGGGGTTTCACCATGTTGGCTAGGCTGGTCTTGACCTCCTGACCTCAGATGATCTGTCTGCCTTGGCCTCCCAAAGTGCTGGGATTACAAGCATGAGCCACCATGACTGGTCTCAAAGTAGACCGATGCAACCCGCGTTCCACCTATGTCCATGCCAAACCACAGGAATGACAGCCTGTTCTTTCTCCCTGAGTCCATCCTCCTCGGCAGCGGATTTCTTGTAAGGGAGTCGTGCTGCGGGAGCACCCCACTGCATTTTTGACGTGACTTTGGTCAAGTGGTCCAATCTCAGTTTTCCTCATCTGTAAACGAGGCTTGTAACTGTACCTATCCTCCATTAATTCTCTGAGGGAGAGACTAACATATCATCTCCATCTTCAGATGAGGAAACTGAGGATCAAGGACCTTAGATCGCCTACCCGGAGTCACACAGCCCCTGTGTCTGTGGCTCTGGGATGCTCCTTCTCTCCTTCTCCCACTGCCGTCTTCCTCTGGGGACATTGTTTTGCTCCACGCCTACCCTCCAGCACGCCCAGAAAAGAGTGGTCCCTCTGGGCTGTGATGATGAAGAAATGAATGAGTGCACTCTACTCTGAGGTCCACCTCTCCATCTCTCAATAGGACCCAAACCATTACCACATGCTCATCTGCCTCCACCCTGTATGGCTCTGACTTGCTGCACCAGGCACATACGCCCAAGGGGTGCCCCAGCCTGGGGCAGGTCACCCCTTTGGGCTTTTGGAGGGTGGGGTGGGGAGAGAGGAGGAGGATGGTCCAGAGATAGACTGAAAACCCTGGAGGTGAGGGGTTTGTGGAGAACCAGTGAGGGGGAGACGGACAATCATTCTTCCTCTCCTCCTCTTCCTCCTCCTCCTCCTCTCTTCCCTGGGTTCCGGTCTTGCGCTGGCTTGGGATGTGTGACCTTGGGCAGATGACTGAACTCCTCATCAGCAGGTCAGGGATGATAGGTGAATTCAGTCCTCAGAGGATTATGGGGATCATTTTTTTTTTTTTTTTTTTGAGACGGAGTTTCGCTCTT
>NW_016107621.1:1175418-1177084 GCF_001604975.1 Cebus imitator
AGACGGAGTTTTGCTCTTGTCTCCCAGGCTAGAGTGCAATGGCACCATCTTGGCTCACTGTGACCTCCACCTCCCAGGTTCAAGCGATTCTCCTGCCTCAGCCTCCTGAGTAGCTGGGATGTTGGGTGCCCGCCACCACACCGGGCTAATTTTTGTTTTTAGTAGAGGTGGGGTTTCACCATGTTGGCCAGGCTGGTATTTAAGTCTTAATTTATCTCAATATTGCCTTGTTTCTCTCTGTGGTACTTTTGCATATGTTTTGTTAGATTTATTTTGAAGAGTTTGATGTTTGATAGTTTTAAGTGCTACTTTAAAATTTCATCTGCTAATTGTTGCTTTCATCTAAAAATACAGGCCTGGCTAATTTTTTGTATTTTTAGTAAAGATGAGGTTTCACCATGTTTGGCCAAGCTGGTCTCAATCTTTTGACCTCGTGGTCTGCCCACCTCAGCCTCCCAAAGTGCTGGGATGACAGGCGTGAGCCACCGCGCCTGACCCCATCACCTTTGTTTTACAAAATGGGGTCTAGGGCAGTCAGGAAGTGACTTGCACAAAGTCATCCGCCCAACAGGTGCAAGGTGAGAGGGGAAATGGGAGGCGTGGGTGGGAACCTCTCCCTGTTGACATTCTGATACGTAGGACTTGGCACAATTTATTTTGAAGATAAAGAAATACCTAAGATAACCAAGCTATGTGCCAGGTTGAATGAGTCCCTTAATCTCTTGGGAAGTTTCTCTAGGAGACAGGGGTATGGCTGAGATGACCTCGGGAAAGCCTAAACCAGAAGCTCAGCACTTTGCATTCTCTTCCAGTGCCTGAAGGAGCCCTGGCTGGACAATGTCACAGGATTGGTAGACATTCCAGGAAAGTAAAAGTTATCAGTCTGTGTCCTGACCACAGGTACAGACTGACTGCTGATCTAGGCCTTGGAACGAATCTTAACCCTGGACCAGGAATGGACCCTAGCTCCAGCCGCAGGGGGAGCAGCGAGAGCCGGGGCAAAGACCAAGACAAAGGCAGTATATAGTATGACGGGGAAGTGTGAGTTGTTTAGGCCAGAGTGATTCTCTAACTCTTGTTGCCACATAAAAGTCACTGCAGGAGTACAGAAGGGAGGAGGCCGAGGCTGCGGAACATTTAGGTATGGGGTCTTCCTTTCATTCCATTTCAGAGAAACTGGATACTCTGATGTATTATTTTCCTTTCCTTTCCTTTTTCTTTTCCTTTCCCTTTTCCTTTTGAGATGGAGTTTCGCTCTTGTTGCCCAGGCTGGAGTGCAGTGGTGTGATCTCAGCTCACTGCAGCCTCTGCCTCCCGGGGGTTCAAGCAATTCTCCTGCCTCAGCATTCTGAGTAGCTGGGACTACAGGTGTGTGCCACCATGCCGGGCTAATTTTGTATTTTTAGTAGGGATGGGGTTTCTCCATGTTGGTCAGGCTGGTCTCGAACTCCTGACCTCATGTGATCCACCCTCCTCAGCCTCCCAAAATGCTGGGATTACAGGTGTGAGCCACCATGCCTGGCCTAATTTTTGTAATTTTAGTAGAGACACAGTGTCACCATATTGGTCAGGCTGGTCTTGAGCTCCTGACCTCTGGTGATCTACCTGCCTTGGCCTCCCAAAGTGCTAAGATTACAGGTGTAAGCCACTGCACCCAGCCTTTTTT
>NW_016107621.1:1178309-1180168 GCF_001604975.1 Cebus imitator
TTTTCCTGAGATGGAGTCTTGCTCTGTCGCCCAGACTGGAGTGCAATGGCACAATCTCGGCTCACTGCAGCCTCTACCTCCTGGAATCAAGCGATTCTCGTGCCTCAGCTGCCCAAGTAGCTGGGACTACAGGCACACTTCAGCGTGCTGGCTAATTTCTGTATTTTTAGTAGAGATGGGGTTTTGCCATGTTGGCCAGGCTGGTCTTGAACTCCTGACCTTAGGTGATCTGCCCACCTTGGCCTCCCAAAGTGCTGGGATTACAGGCATCAGCCATTGTGCCTAACCTGACTGTGACCTTTCTGTTCTCTTGTTAGAAGCATGCTTGTGATTATCTTGGGTCCACTGGCTAATCAAGAAAGACCATTCCATCTCAAGGTCTTTAATCACTTCTGCAAAGCCTTGTTTATCATATCGGGGAACATATTCCCACAGGGTCTGGGCGTTAGGGTGTGGACATCTTTGGGGCTGGTGAGGGGGTGGCATTATTCAGCCTACCACGCCTGGATCTAGGAGATTTAGGAACCTCAGTCTTGTATTGAATTCCTCCAAGAACCAGACTCTGGGATACCTTTGGGGAGAACTCTGTTTAGTAATTTTCTTCCTCTCTCACAGTTGTTCTGTTTAGTTTATCACTATTTCTTTTCTTTTCTTTTTTTGAGATGGCTTCTCTCTCTTGTCACCCAGGCTGTAGTACAGTGGTGGGATCTCGCCTGTGAATAGCCGTTGCACTCCAGCCTGGGCAACATAGCAAGACCCCGTCTCTAAAAAATAAAATAAAAATAAAAAAAAAACAACCCTTACTAACCAGTCCTTATCTTCCACTAATTGCCCATATATTTACCTTCCCACACTTTGCTGTCACCGGGAGCTCAAAGTTCCAAAGTTCTTTTCCTGTATCTTGTCATTATCTACAAAGTTTTTTTTTTTCTTTTCTTTTCTTTTTTTTTTTTGAGATCCAGTCTAACTCTGTTGCCCAGGCTGGAGTGCAGTGGTGCGATCTTGGCTTACTGTAACCTCTGTCTCCTGGGTACAAGCGATTCTCCTGCCTCCGCCTCCCAAACAAATTTATTGTTCTTTATTAAGATGCTAGGTAAGCTTCAGTTCATTGGCAGAAGTAGGGCCATGTGCAGCAAAGCCTTAACTCTGCAGGCATGGGTGCTTAAGCCTTGAACATTCCAAAGAAAAACACTAGCCCTTGTCCAGTGCCTTAACACTGTAAGCCCTTGGAATATCCTGCCTGATAACAGTATCTGTATACATTTGGGTGTTGTCTGTGCTAATGACATGACTCATGGTAAGTGTCTGTTTTTGTGTGCCTGCAGCTCTGGGCAACACTGTATTAGTTTGACCTCTGCGGTCTGGAGATTGAAGAGTTATGTCACTTGGGTGCTCTATGTCTATGTAACTGATCCCCCATGAACACCTTGGACACCAAAGTGTGGGTGAGCTTCCCTGGTTGGAAGTGCTCCATACTTGTCATACCTTCTTGCTGGGGAATAAAGCCCTGCCCACACGACTCCACTGAAAGAGAGTTGGTGGAAGCTCATAGGTTCTCTCTCAGACTCCGTCCTGGGAGTCTTTTTCCTTTGCTTATTTTTTTTTTTTTTTTTTTTTTTGTTTTTTTTGACAGAGTTATGCTCTCTTGCGTAGGCTGGAGTGCAGTGGTATCACTGCAACCTCTGCCTCCTGGGTTCAAGAGAGATTGTCCCGTCTCAGCCTCCTGAGTAGCTCTGACTACAGCTGTGTGCCACTGTGCCGGCTAATTTTTTTTTTCTTTTTTTTTTTTTTGAGATGAAGTCTTGCTCTTGTCACCCAGACTGGAGTGCAATGGTGAGATCTTGGCTCACTGCAACCTC
>NW_016107621.1:1180513-1188929 GCF_001604975.1 Cebus imitator
TGTTGACCAGGATGGTCTCGATCTCTTGACCTCGTGATCCACCCGCCTCGGCCTCCCAAAGTGCTGGGATTACAGGCTTGAGCCACCGCGCCCGGCCCTAATCTATTTTTTTACCGTAATAAATGTGAGTATAATAAGTTTTCAGAGGTAAGTCCCTCTAGCAAATCGTTCAACCTGAGGGCACAGGCCAGGACCCAGTGTGATGGCTGAGAATCTTAGACCCTGAACCCCTTTACTGCACCGTTTGATGGACTTAGACATCTTAGAGCCACTGGGTCTTAGTATTGAGACTCGGCATATTGGAGCGGAGACTCCCTCAGTGATGATTTTGAGGACCTGAGATCTAGAAACGGGAAGTGCCTTTGCACAGGGTTACCGAACAAGTCCTTGGCAGGAGAAGGATGAAGGATACGGCTCTGTCGACATTTCTGAACCACAGCACTTCTCAGACCCCGTTCTGCATGTAAATAAATGCCAGGGTAACCCCTGGAGTGCCAGGATCATGCTAGCTATGCATAGAAATTCAGAAAAAAGATGAGCTGACATTTTGGAATAGAAGCACCTTAGAGCTGCGGTATTGCAGACATAAACACCCTAGTCCTAATGCTAACACCACACCACTTTACAGTCATACACTTTACAGACGTCTGCACTCAGGAATCCCGTAGTGGCAGTCGACGGATATTTGCTAAGCCTCATTCCTCTCACTCTTGCTATAAGCTCTCTCTCTATTGCCGCGTAATCCCCCTTAAAACCCCAACACAGTGGGTTTGGAATCTCCAGGACACCGGTGAAGAAAGTGAGTCTTGGAGAAGTGAAGTCACTTGCCCAGGGTTCTTTTTTTTCTTTTTTTTGAGACTGCTCTGTCTCCAAGGGTGGAGTGCAGTAGCACGATCTCAGCTCACTATCTGCCTCCTGGGTTCAAGCAATTCTCCTGCCTCAGGCCCCAAAGTAGCTGAGATTACAGGCACCTGCCACCACATCTGGCTAATTTTTGTATATTTAGTAGAGACTGGGTTTCACTACGTTGGCCAGACTGGTCTGGAACTCCTAGCCTCAGGTGATCTGCCTACGTCAGCCTCCCAAAGCACTGAGATTATAGGCATGAGCCACCTCGCCTGGCCCCAGGGTTCTTTGTAAAACTTAATGTGGCCCAGGGAGAACTTGATTTCTTCTGAACCTGTTCACCTCCCAGTCATCTTGGTAAATGGTGTTACCACACCCTGATTGCTGGAATTAGAGACCTAGGAGTCATTCTTTTATTTTGAGTCTAACCTTTTTTTTTTTTTTTGAGGCAGAGTCTCACTTTTGTCTCCGAGGTTGGCGTGCAGTGGTGCAAACTCAGCTCACTGCAACATCTGCCTCCCAGGTTCAAGTAATTCTTGTGCTTCAGCCTCCCAAGTAGCTAGGACTACGGGCATGTGCCACCATGCCTGGCTAATTTTTTTATCTTTAGTAGAGATGGGGTTTTGTCACTTTGGCCAGGCTGGTCTTGAACTCCTGGGCTCATGCCAGCCTCCCACCTTGGCCTCCCAAAGTGCTGGGATTACAGGCGTGAGCCACCATGCCCAGCCTGTTTCTAACTTTATTATGAAAGTGACATTCAGATATCTACAAAAGTAGGAAGAACAATGCCATAAACTATCACCTAGTTTCACTGATTATCAGCATTTTCCTCAGCTTATTTTATGTATTCCTACTTTCCTAAGCATTTTAAATAATCCCAGATATTTTGCCCCATAAATATCTCAGTATGCATTGCTTAATGATGAAGATTTTAGCATTACCAGCCAGGCACAGTGGCTCACGTCTGTAATCCCAGCACTGTGGGAGGCCCAGGCAGGCGGATCACCTGAGGTCAGGAGTTCAAGACTATCCTGGCCAACATGGTGAAACCCCTGTCTCTACTAAAAATACAAAAATTAGCTGGGTGTGGTGGCACATGCCTGTAATCCCAGCTACTTGGGAGGCTGAGGCAGGAAAATTGCTAGAACCCAGGAGGCGGAGGTTGCAGTGAGCAGAGATCGAGCCACTGCACTCCAGCCTGGGTGACAGAGTAAGATTCTGTCTCAAAAAACAACAACAACAAAACAAACAAACAAACAAAAGATTTTAGCATTATCATCATGCCATTATTCCAGCTAGCAAAAATAACAATCTTTTAATTTCATCTAATAGTCCATATTTGTACTTCTCCAATAATCTTAGAAAAGTCATTTTTGGTTACTTTGTTCAAAATAGAATGCAAAAAAGCCCCGAGATTGCATTTGCTTGTTATTTTCCCAAAGTCACTTAAAAAAAATGTATCAAGATAGAGTTGACATAAAACAAATGCCTCATATTTATTTATTTATTAAGATTCTCCCACCTCAGCCTCCCAAGTAGCTGGGACTATAGGCATGTACCACTGTGCCTGGCTAGTTTTTTTTTTTTTTATTATTATTAAGAGACAGGGTTTTGCCATGTTGCCCAGGCTGGTCTCAAACTTCTGGACTCCAGCAGTCCTCCCCTTGGCCTCCCAAAGTGCTGGGATTACAGGTGTGAGCCACCACGCCCATCCACTGCTCATATTTAAATAAGCATTTCCATTATTTCCCCCAAATTTCCTTGCATTTCTTGTAATCTCTCCCACTTATACTCCCATCCCTATTTTCCAAGCAACCACTGATCTGTTCTCTATTGCTATAGATTGTACTTTCTTGAGTCTTATATAAATGGAATCATACAGTATGTTCCCCTTTTGGGGGAGGAGTCTGTCTTCTTTCACCCAACATAATTATTCTGAGATTTATTCATGTTGCTGTATATATCAATAATGCATTCCTTTTTTATCTCTGAGCAGTATTCTATTGTATGGATGTACCATAATTTGTTTTTGTTTGTTTCAAGATAGAGTCTCACTCTGATGCCCAGGCTGGAGCGCAGTGGCATAATCTCAGCTCACTGCAACCTCCGCCTCCCAGGTTCAAGCGATTCTCCTGCCCCACCCAGCCTCCTGAGCAGCTGGGATTACAGGCATGAACCACCACACCCTGCTAATTTTCTGTATTTTTTAGTAAAGACAGGGGTTTCACCATGTTTGCCAGGCTGGTCTCGAATTCCTGACCTCAGGTGATCCACCTGCCTTGGCCTCCCAAACTGTTGGGATTACAGGCGTGAGCCACCATGCCCGGCCACCACAATTTGTTTATCCATTCACCTATTGATGAATATTTGGGGTGTTTCCAATTTTTGGCTATTAAAAATGCAGCTTCTATGAACACTTGTATACACGTTTTTGTTGGTGTTTGAGACAGGGTCTTGCTCTCTCACCCCAGCAGGAGTGCAGCGGTGCAATGACAGCTCACTGCAGCCTTGACCTCCCAGGCTCCAGAGATCCTCCCACCTCAGCCTCCTCAGTAGCTGGGACCACAGGTGGGCGCCACCATGCCTGGCTAATTTTTAGTTTTTTTGTAGAGATGAGGGTTTCCCCATGTTCCCCAGGCTGGCCTCTTGAGCTCAGGCGATTCACCCACCTCGTCTTCTCAAAGTGTTGGGATTACAGGCAGGAGCCACCTTGCCCTGCCAGAAGTTTTTATATGAACATATATTTTCATTTCTCTTGAGTAAATATCTAGGAGGGAAGGGGCTGGATCATAAGGGTATGTTTAATTTTTGAGCAACTGCCATACTGTTTTCCAAAAACGATTGTACCATTGTACATTCCCACTAGCACTGCACGAGAGTTCCCTTTTCTCCGTCTCTCGGCCAACACTTGATATGATCCATCATTTGGATAGTTGTGTGGTGGTATCTCCTTGTGGCTTACCTTTGACTTTCCCTAATTACTTACGACATTGAGCATTTTTACATGGGCTTTTTGTCATCTGTGTGTCTTCTTTGGTGAAGTGTCAAATCTTTAATTTCCTATCTTTTGTCCTGCAGTGTGCCATTCCAACTGAAATCAGGGAACCCATTTCAATGGCTGACATGAGCCAATACCAGCCATTACAGGGCTTTTCAAAGACGCTAGTGCTTTTGATGCCAGTGTAACTCTCAATGTCATTGCGAAAAGCACGTTTCCTTAGGAGATACTCAGTCTTTGTTTGTTTGCTCTGTCGCCCAGGCTGGAGTGCAGTGATGCAATCTTGGCTCACTGCAACTTCTCTCTGCCAGGTTCAAGTGGTTCTCCTGCCTCAGCCCCCTGAGTAGCTGGAATGAAAGGCACACACCGGCACACCCAGCTGATTTTTGTATTTTTAGTAGAGATGGGGTTTCATCATGGTGGCCAGGCTGGTCTCGAACTCCTGACCTCATGTGATCTGCCCACCTCAGCCTCCCCAAGTGCTGAGATTACAGGCATGAGATACCACACCTGGCCTCAGTCTTTGGATTTCTTCCTCTACATTATACCAACAAATCTATAGCATTAACAACTTCATTTAGTTTAGTCCAACAGAGCAACTAATCAGAACAACTTCTAGAAACTTGATCTAGCACGATATCTAGGATCTCTGTGTTTCCATACCAATACACACAGCCTTATAAAGCACCATGTGACAAATTATCTGGTTTAGCATGTGCAGAATCCTTTCCCACTTATAATCATTTAATGTCAGGGCTGCCGCGGCTGCTACAACTCTTTTGGTCAGTGCCCTGGCCCCCTGGCTCACTCTTTCACTGAATATTGGTGTCTGAGTACGTTATTCATCTGTCATGCAGCCGTGGCGGTAGCAGCATGTTAGGTGGGCCCATCTCCTCCCTGAGAGGAGTACTCAAGTGCCAAAGGTGGTGGATGGAGCAGGGTGATCCTAGCCCCCCTGTATGACGTGCTTGGACACTAGAGGGGTGGATCTGGGCCAGGTGGGTCTGTCCTCAGGTCCCTCAGTGGTTTGTGGGCACTGACTGGGGTAGGCAGGAGTGGGTGATCCCAGGTTCTCAGCAGATGCTCAACGGGGCCTCCCGAGGAGGACAGGGTTGCTTTCAGTGACTGTGGAGCATTGCTTCTCCTCCAGGTGGCAGTCATAAACCTCTTAGCAGTTTTCAAGTAATTGGTTTTCAATTAATTTATAGTTAATACAATACATTGTTATTAACTATAGTCACCATTTATATAATAGATCTCCTGTACTTATTCCTCCTGACATTTTGTATCCTTTGATCAGCATCTCCTAACCCTCTCCACTAACTCCTGGTAACCCCTGTTCTAATCTTTGCTTCTGCGAGTTAAACTTTTTTTACACTCCACATATGAGTGAGATCATGAACTATATGTTATGTCTTTCTTTCTTTCTTTTTTTTTTTTTTGAAAGAAAGAAAGAGAAAAGGGGAGAGAGAACAGGAGTCTTGCTCTGTTGCCCAGGCTGGAATGCAATCTAAAAATAGGTATTAAAAACCTCTTTTATGCCGATAATTGTGCTTAACAGCGGAGACAGGAAGGAATAAGGGAAGAAAATAACAAACAGCCAACCAATATTTCATTTAAATCTGTGAAATTCTATGCAAATGCTGAAGAGTGATTTACTTCCAGTTATGTGGTCACTTCCAAAATAGGTGTAATATGATACTGAGAAAAATGTATGTTCTGTGGACCTGGGGTGAAGAATTCTATAAATATTCACTGAGTTTACTTGTTCCAGGTCTCAGTTCAAATCACAGATGTCCCTGTTAATTTTCTATCTCGTTGATCCGTCGAATATTAACAATGTGGTATCAAAGTCTCCCGCTATTATTGGGCAGGAGTCCAAGACTCTTTATAAGTCATTAAGAACTTATCTTATGTATCTGGGTGTTCCTATATTGGGTGCATATATATTTATGATCATTGACTCCTGTTGTTACATTGGTCCTTTTACCATTATGTAATGTCCTTCTTTGTTTCTTTTAGTCTTTGTTACTATTAAAGCCTATTTTGTCAGAGAGGAAAATTACAACTCCTGGGTTTTTTTGCTCTCCATTTGATTGGTGAGTCTTCCTCCAACCTTTTGAGTCTTTGTGTGTCCTTGCTTATGAGATGGATCTGGATACAGCGAACTGATGGGTTTTGACTTTTTATTCAATTTTCGTGTCTGTGTCTTTGATTGGGGAGTTTAACCCATTTAAATTTAGGATTAATATTGATATTTGTGAGTTTAATATTGTCATTTAATACTAGCTGGCTATTTTGCACATTAGTTGATATAGATTCTTCATTATGGAGATACTCTTTACCTTTTGGTAAGTTTTTGGGATGACTTATACTGGTTGTTCCTTTCTGTGTAGTGCTTCTTTCAGAAGCTCTTGAAAGCAGGCCTGGTGGTGATGAAATCTCTGAGTGCTTCCTTGTTCGCGAAAAATTTTATTTTTCCTTCATTTATGAAGCTTAGTTTGGCTGGATATGAGATTCTGGGTTGAAAATTCTTTTCTTTGAGGATATTGAATATTGACCCCCACTCTCTTCTAGTTTGTAGGGTTTCTGCTGAGAGATCTGCTGTGAGTCTGATAGGCTTCCCTTTATGGGGTAACCTGACCTTTCTCTCTAGCTGCCCTTAGAATTTTCTCCTTTATTTCAACCCTGGTAAATCTAACGATTATGTGTCTTTGGGTTGCTCTACTTGAGGAATATCTTTGTGGTGTTCTCTGTATTACCTGAAATTGAGTATTTTCCTGCCTTACTAGGTTAGGAAAATTTTCCTGAATAATACCCTGAAGAATATTTTCCAGCTTGGATTCATTCTCTTCATGACATTCAGGTACACCTATCAAATGTAAATTAGCTCTTTTCACATAGTCCCATATTTCTTGGAGACTTTGCTCATTCCTTTTTACTCTTTCTTCTCTAATCTTGTCATCTCGTTTCATTTCATTACGTTGGTCTTCAACCTCTGATATCCTTTCTTCTGCTTGATCAATTCGACTGTTAAAACTTGTGCATACTTCGCGGAGTTCTTGTATTGTATTCTTCAGTTCCATTAATTCACTTATATTCCTCTCTAGATTGTCTATTCTTGTTAGGATTTTGTCAAACCTTTTTTCAATGTTCTTAGTTTCTTCACATTGGGCTAGAACATGTTCTTTTAACTCACAGAAGTTTCTTATCCACCTTCTGAAGCCTAAATCTGTTAATGGAACGCACTCGTTCTACATCAGGCCTTGTTCCCTTGTTGATGAGGAACTGTGATTCCCTGTAAAGGGAGAGGAATTCTGATTTTGGGTATTCTCAGCCTTTTTACGCTGGTTTCTTCCCATCATTGTAAATTTATCCACCTGTTGTCTTTGTAATTACCGACTTTCAGATTAGGTCTCTGAGTGGACGTCCAACTTGTTGATTCCCAGCGCTGGAATCTGAGCAACCCACTGTGCCGGCCAAAACAGCGACGTTAAGATTCATGGTGCTTTTCTGCCTGGGAATCTCCAGTCTGGCTTCCTTCTTGAGTCCCTTTTTCAATCAGCTGAATAGGCTACTCTGCCTTCCCGGAGCGCCAAGCTTCGACCAAAAGGGGACCCAGTCCTGTTTACTCTGCACCAAGAACCACCACACCGGGGCACTGACAAAACCGCGCCGGCCACAAGAGTCACGCTGGCGACTCGTGGGGCTCCTCTGCTGGGAATCTCCTGGTCCGTGAGCAACAAAAATTCATCTGAAAGTGTGGCATCCTCACATTCTCTGCGCTTTCACTGGGAGCTACAATCCTGAGCTGCTAGTAATCAGCCATCTTGGATCTCTCTCCCATGAACTACGGTATATGTCTTTCTGTGCCTGACTTATTTCACTTAATGTAACATCCTCCAGGTTCATCCCTGGTGTTGCAAAGGACAAGGTTTTCTTCTTTCTTAAGGCAGAATAGAGTGTGTGTGTGTGTGTGTGTGCGTGCACGTACACATGCATGCATACTACATTTTATTTATCCATTCATTCATCTGTTGATGGACACTTGGGCTGATTGCATATCTTGGCTGTGTGAATATGCTACAATAAACATGGGGTGCAGATAGCTCATGGAGGAACTTTATAGTAACTAAACATTCTTTAAAAAGAAGAAAGATCTCAAATCAATGATATTAGCTTCCACTTGAAAAAAAAAAAAAAAAGGAAAATAACCCCCAAAGGTGATAAAAGAAAGAAAATGATAAAAATAACAGAAGAAATCAATTAAATATAAAACAAAGAAACGACACGGAAAATCAATGAAACCAGAAGCTTATTAGCTGTGAAGATTAATAACATTGATAAAGGAAAAAACAGAAAAGAAATAGTTTACCAATATCAGGAAAGAGAGTTGAAATTATTATAGAGTCTATAAATATTTAAATAGTAAGGAAAATTATGAAAACTATGGCAAAGGCTGGGCGCGGTGGCTCAAGCCTGTAATCCCAGCACTTTGGGAGGCCAAGGCGGGTGGATCATGAGGTCAAAAGATCGAGACCATCCTGGTCAACATGGTGAAACCCCGTCTCT
>NW_016107621.1:1189094-1199780 GCF_001604975.1 Cebus imitator
CAGGAGGCGGAGGTTGCGGTGAGCCGAGATCGCGCCATTGCACTCCAGCCTGGGTAACATGAGTGAAACTCCGTCTCAAAAAAAAAAAAAACTATGGCAAAAAGTTTGGCAACTTAGATGATTTGGATGAATTCCTCAGAAGACACAAACCACAAAAGCTCACTAAGGGAGAAATAGATAACCTGAACAGCCATATAGTTATTTTAAAAATTGAATTTGTAGCTAAAAACTTTTCTACAAAGAAAACTCTAGGCCCATATGACTCTACTAGTGAGTTCTATCAAACATTTATGAAAGAAGCATTATCTATTCTATACAAACTCAGAAAATTAACAGGAAGTACTATTTTCCATCTCATTCTATGAGGCCGGTATCACACTGATCTCAAAACCGACAAAGACGTTACAAAAAAGGAAACTACAGACCAATACCCTTATGAACATAGATGCAAAAATACTAAACAAAATTTTGGCAAATTAAATTTAACAACATAAAACAAGTGTACTACATCATGGGATAAACACAATGGAAGTGGGTTTAACCAGGAATGCAAGGTTGGTTTAATGTTTGCTAATCAAGGTAGCTCAGCATATTAACAAGCACATATATATATATATATATATATATATATTCATTATATTAGAGACTTGAAAAACATTTGATAAAAATCCAACATTCATTCCTGATTAAAAATTATCTGCGAGCTAGAAATAAACAGAATTTCTCACCCTGACTAAAACATCTACAAAAAAAGTCTGCAGCCAACATCATACTTAAAGGTGAAAGACTTAATGGTTTTCCTCTAAAATTGGGAGCAAGTAAAGAATGGTTGTTCTTACCATTCTGATTCAAAATTGCACTGGAGGGTTTATCTATTATTCCACTCTCTGTGTCTACATGTACACATTGTTTTGCACCCACTTATGAATAGGACGTGTGATACGGACTTTCTGTGCCTGGCTTCTTTCACTTAAGATGATGATCTCCAGTTGTATCCATGTTGCTATAAAACACATGACTTTATTCCTTTTTATGGCTAAATAATATTCAATGGTGTATATATACCACATTTTATCTAACCATTCATCTGTTGATTCCTTATCTTTGCTATTGTAAATAGTATTTGGACCACATTTCAAGTACTTAATTAGTGGCCACATGCAGCAAGTGACTACCGTATTGGACAATGTAGCCCTAACCCACTGTATGACCTTGGGTAAGACTCTCAAACTGTCACAGCTTCGCTGTCTCCGTCTATGAAAGGGGGATGGCAACAATACCTCCCTAAAAGGGTAAAAAGACTGAGTAACTGTGTGTTAAGCACTTCATGCCTCCCCCATCAGTGCTTCCCCCTGGGGCTGGAATATGGAACCAATCTTAGATGACACAGCACAATAAGACTCACGTCCTAGGGTCAGAAAAGTCCATGCTGGCATCTCTTCAGGGTCAGAAAAGTACAGCTTCCACCTCTTAACAATCATGACTGTTTGTCCACTCCTCCTTGGTCAAATAAACTTCCGGGATCAGAGTCCTGGATCTAGCAAAGATTTTGCTTAACATTGCAAGAAAGATGTGGCTTCATAGCCAAAAGTCAGGCATCGGATGAGACAGGCAAACATGGACACATTCACTATCAAAGTTTGCAAATAGGGACTGACCCTGCCAGAGGCTATGTGAGTGCAGGCTCACAGTGAAGATAGAAATAGAGATATATGGGAGTCCAGCAGACGTCAATCAAAGTGGACCCAGTTTCTGCACACCTGGAGCTCAAGAGTCTCCATGGGAAAAACAGAGACACAAAGTTAGAGAGAGATAGAGCCAGAGAAACTTCCTGCACTGTGAAGATAGTCAGAGGCATGGAAGAAACTCCTCAGCACTAGTTAGAATGATCAGAAACCAAGAGGCCCTGACTGCTGCACCTGCCAGGTCTCAGTTTCTGTCTCCCTCCAACTGACCACCTTTTCCTCTGAGGCTCACCAGTTCTGCGACTCTTGCCCCTCCTTCTGTTTCTCCTGTCACTTCCACCTATGGCTGTGACAGAAGGGGAAGATGAAGGAGGGAATGCTGGACATAGACCTTGAGCATCTTCAGGCTTCCAAAGAGAGGGGCTAGGAGATGCACCAACACACAAGCACAAATACACCAGCACACACAGATACATGCAATTGGTTTACATATTGCTAGGTTACTGTTTGCTATGCTACAAAGGCAGTGGGCCAAATTGGATTAAATTGAACGATTCCTTCTTTTGGTCAGCTTCTCAATTTTTTAGTTTTTATTTATTTATTCGTTTTTTTGAGATGGAGTTACACTGTCGCCCAGGCTGGAGTGCAATGGTGCAATCTCGGCTCACTGCAACCTCCGACACCTGGGTTTAAGCAGTTCTCTTGCCTCAGCCTCCTGAGTAGCTAGGATTACAGACAACTCCCAAAACGCCCAGCTAATTTGTGTGTGTGTGTGTGTGTGTATTTTTAGTAGAGACGGGGTATCTCCATGTTGGCCAGGTCTCAAACTCCTGACTTTAGGTGATCCACTCGCCTCAGCCTCCCAAAGTGCTGGGATTGCAGGTATAAGTTGGGCTCGGCCCAATTTTCTTTTTTGAGATGGAGTCTTGGTCTGTCACCAAGGTTGGAGTGCGGTGGCACAATCTCAGCTCATTGCAGCTTTTGCCTCCTAGGTTCAAGTGATTCTTCTGCCTCAGCCTCCTGAGTAGCTAGGATTACAGGTACCTGCTACCACGTCCAGCTAATTTTTGTATTTTTAGTAGAGATGGGGTTTTGCCATGTTGGCCAGGCTGGTCTTGAACTCCTGACCTCAAGTGGTCTGCCCTCCTCGGCTTCCCATAGTGCTGGGATTATAGGCACGTGCCATCATACCCAGCCACCTCTCAATTTTGAACATACACTACCACCACCTCCACAACACACAAATGTAAATGCATTTTCATAAATGAAACTGTATACATACAAGGAAGCTCCCATACATGCAAGGACATACACAGAAGCACCCCCAGATTCAACCACAGAAACACACATGAGCACATTTGCATAAATACAAACACCCCTTTACATATGAAAATCACGGAAGCAAATACATGGCATGGACAAATGCATGCAAGCATAAACAGACAAAGCTAAGTAAAAAAGTGCATGCTCACCCATGTTTACAAAAATACACATGCACATACCCACACAGCCGCACATTTACATGCTCAAGTGGACTTTGGCATCTCTGCCACCGTATCCCTGCCAACATCTAGAGAGTGGGTAAAGGGATAGGGATCAGGTCGCTGGGTTGCCCGAGCAGGAACTCTGGGTTTCCTAACACCTTTTTCAAAGCTAAACTCATGCCCCTGCACAATGATGAGAAAGGAGGCGGGGAGTGGATGAAGTTTCATAACTGGGTGGAGAGGCAGGTTCAAGATAAAAGGCTGAGTTGGAGGCTGCAGCGGGGTGCAGGGCAGTCAGACCAGGACCATGGAGCTCAGCGTCTTCCTCTTCCTTGCACTCCTCACAGGCCTTTTGCTTCTCCTGGTCCAGCGTCACTCTAAGGCCCATGGCCGCCTCCCACCAGGCCCCCGCCCTCTGCCCCTTTTGGGGAACCTTCTGCAGATGGACAGAAGAGGCCTACTAAAATCCTTTCTGAATGTAAGACACAGATGAATGGGGTCTGTGGGTGGACAGCTTCTTTCCTCAGTACTTGGGGATCCTTCACCAGACAGAGTGAGGCAGCCTTCCAGAGTCGGGGTGGCACGGGGATGGTTGGTGAGTATGGAGTGGGGTGACACATGATGGGTGGTATTATTAGGAGAAAAACATCAGTCAAATTAAATTTAGTGGAGTGTATTTGAGCAAAGAAGTGACTCAAGAATTGGACAGCACCCTAAACCAGTAAAAAGGGACCACACGGCAGTATGGGCAAGCGGTATTTACAGACAGAAAAAGAAAGTGACATACAGCCTGACCGGCCACAGCTCACAGCTTGGATACAGCCTGAGCAGTTTTCAGCCTGTGATGGATTGACAGCTAAGCTGCTCTGATTGGCCAACACTTGGCTACTTGTCACAAGAATATACTCCTTTGTGTCAGGTACAGTGGCTCATGCCTGTAATCCCAGCACTCTGGGAGGCCGAGGCGGTGGATCATCTGAGGTCAGGAGTTCAAGACCAGTCTGTCCAGCATGGCAAAACCCTATCTTTACTAAAAATACAAAAATTAGCTGGGCATGGTGGCACTTGCCTGTAATTCCAGCTACCCAGGAGACTGAGGCAGGAGAATCACTTGAATCCAGGAGGCGGAGCTTGCAGTGAGCTGAGATAGGGCCACTGCATTCTAACCTGGGCAATAGAGTGAGCCTCTGTCTCAAAAAAAAAAAAGAAAGAAAGAAAGAATATACTCCCAAGTTAGGTTGCAGTTTTCACTCCATGTAGAGCTTTAGGTCAAATTTAATTTAATTAAACAATTCTCCTCTTTTGGTCACCCTCAAAATTTTGAGGGTGACCAAAATCTTGGGTGTCACCATTACTTCTTTCACCATCATAAGGGACCTGTTGGTCTCCGTATGGAATTCGCAATGGGTAATGTCAAAGTAGTTGGGTGATTCTTTATGGTTTCTTCAAGTTTTTGTTATTCTTACTGTAATGAGGCCATTGGATGTACAAAGAATGGCTGCATATGAGCATTTAAGACTCTTTTTTTTTTTTTTTTTTTTTTTTNTTTTTTTTGAGACAGGGTCTGACTCTATCACTCAGGCTGGAGTGCTGTGGCACGATCACGGCTCACTGCAGCCTTGACCTCCCAAGGCTCAGGTGATCCTCCTGCCTCAGCCCCCAAGTAGCTGGAACTATGGGTGATGCCATCACGCCCAGCTAATTTTTGTACTTTTTTCTCTAGAGACAGGGTTTTGCCATGTTGCCCAGACTGGTCTCAAACTTCTGGGCTCAAGCAATCCCTGCCTTGGCCTCCCAAAGTGCTAGGATTACAGGTGTGAGCCACTGCATTCCGGCCAAGACTCTTGAGAAAATACAACACATCAGGGAGATGATTATGATGGCAATCAGGAGGGTAATAAAAATAAACTGAAGTCTCCACCTTACCAGGAGTCTCCATGAATCAAACTAATCAAAATCAAATAATTTAAAGTTCAGGCAAACAAGACAGTTAAATAGTATTAGAGTCCAGTCGGTCATAGACTTTGTTCAGGGTATGACGGTGATTAAGGACCAAAACTTGCTATAAAACAACCTGATTTAAAGAGGCATTCATTTTTGTAGTTGGCCTGGTAACACATGTCATAGTATCCTAGAGACCCTCTAGAAGAAATATTCAGAGTGGAAAACCTTGGGACAGCCAGGCTTGCTGTATTAGTCTGTTCTCACATTGTTGTAAAGAAATACCCAAGACTGGGTAATTTTTAAAGAAAAGAGGTTTAACTGACACAGTTCCACATGGCCGGGGAAGCCCCAGGAAACTTACAATCATGGTGGAAGGTGAAGGAGAAGCAAGTACCTTCTTGACAAGGTGGCAGGAGAGAGAGAGAGCACAGAGGGAAGAGCCTCTTATAAAACCATCAGATCTCGTGAGAACTCACTCATTATCATGAGACCAGCATGGGGGAAACTGCCCCCAGGATCCAATTGCTTCCTACCAGGTCCTTCCCTCCACACGTGGGGATTACAATTCAAGATAATATTTGGGTGGGGACACAGAGACAAATCATATCACTTGCCATCACCATTCAAGCGATTTTCCTGCCTCAGCCTCCTGAGTAGCTGGGATCACAGGTGTGTGCCACCACGCCTGGCTAATTTTTGTATTTTGAGTAGAGACAGGGTTTCACCATGTTGGTCAGGCTGGTCTCGAACTCCACTGCACTCCAGCCTGGGTGGCAGAGCTAGACTCTGTCTCAAGAAAAAAAACAAAACAAAACAAAAGAAACAAAAAGTCCAATTCACAGAGAGAGAGAGAGAGAGAGAGAGAGGGGGAGAGAGAGAAAGGGGGGGGGGGAGAGAAACCAGAGAAATAGAAAGAAACAAAGGCAAAGAGAAACTAAGGCAGAGAAAATTAGACAGACAAACAAGGCTCAGGAGAAGATCTTCAGAGGAATGAGAGAAGACAGGTAAGTGAGACCCAGAGACAGAGGCTGCAGCAGCCTGATGTCCTTGACCACCCCCCTCCAGCTAGAGTTGCATTATGTAGACTCAGGTCTCAAGTGCCTCTTCTTTTCATCGTTTTTCACATATCACAACAGTATCATGCTATATGTGAATCAATGGACTTAGTTTTCTCATTAAGAGTAACATGGCTGGGAATTATCTGTGTTGTCACAAGAATTTTCCAGGTGTCATTTACAACTACCTGTGGACAAGGTGAGGTGCTTCCCTCATCTTAGAAGTAGGGAACGGTGATGCTCAGCCTGGGGAAAGCACTTGTCCAGCGGCACATAGCTGGGAAAAGGGCAAAAAAAGAAAAAAAAGAAAGCTTCTGTGAATATTTTGTTCATTTTTTGGTGAAAAAATGAACTCTTTGGTTGAGATGCCAGGGAGAAGTGGCCAGACTCAGGGGTATGGGTGGGGGTGATATTCAAAATATTTAATCAAACATCTCTACTGTTTAGGGCACCAGCCAATCAGAGCAGACCCTGGCTGGGCCACCAGTTAGCCTAAGCTTGTCCAACCTGTCTTGTTTTGTTGTTGATGTTCTGATTTGTTTTGCTTCGTTTTAGGTTTTCAGCAGCCTGAAGCCATAGTTTTTTCGTTTTGTCTCTAGTGATACACGGAAAAGAGGGGATGGGGAAGGGGCTTCATTGGCCCAATCAGAAACAGAAACCAAGAACCCATGACTGCATTCTCTCCCCTGGACACCATTAACCCTTAGTTGCTGGGTCCTGGGAAGGAGAAAGGGCAGCGTTGGGAGGAGGTGGATGTTGGGGAGGGGCTAATTACCAATCTGCTCTGTAAGCGTTTTGATAGTTTTACGACTGAGGGGTGTGCTGACTAACAGCTACCCCGGGTGTGGATGTGATTGGCAGTTCCGAGAGAAATACGGGGATGTCTTCACCGTACACCTGGGACCGAGGCCCGTGGTCATGCTGTGTGGAGTGGATGCCATACGGGAGGCCCTGGTGGATCAGGCTGACGTCTTCTCTGGCCGGGGCAAAATCGCCATCGTGGACCCAGTCTTCCAGGGTTACGGTGAGGGCCTCAGAGACGCTGGGAGAGGGCGGGTGAGGGGTGCATCAGGGAAGGGATGATACAGGGGGAAGAAGGACTCAGAGCCTTCCAACTTCCTCTGCAACCCACACCTGCCCCACACCCCAGGCGTGGTCTTTGCCAGTGGGGAGCGCTGGAAGGTGCTTCGGCGATTCTCTCTGGCCACCATGAGGGACTTCGGGATGGGAAAGCGGAGTGTGGAGGAGCGGATTCAGGAGGAGGCTCAGTGTCTGGTGCAGGAGCTTCGGAAATCCAAGGGTGAGTCCTTGGGGATGAATAGGAAAGAAGACAAAGAAACACTGAGAGATGCAGGTGCACGGGAATAGAAAGACAGAGAGGTACACGCGGGCAGAGACAGAGTTAGATGAAACAGACAGAGGGATAGGGACAGAGGGAGAGAGGGAAATAGAGAGGGACGGGGGCGGGTAGGAGAGAAATACAGAGAGCCAGGGAAAGAGAGATGCCAAGTGTATAGTCTCCAAGAATAACTCAAAGAGGCTGGATGCGATGGCTCTCGCCTGTAATCCCAGTGCTTTGGGAAGTTCAGATGGGATGATTGCCTGAGGCCGAGAGTTGGAAAACAGCCTGGGAAACATAATGAGATCCTGTCTCTACAAAAAATAGAAAAGAAATGAGCCAGGTATGGTGGTATGAGCCTGTAGTCCCAGCTACCCAGGACGCTAAGGTGGGACTACAGGATCACTTGAGCTGGGAAGTTTGAGTCTGCGGTGAGCTGTGATTGTGCCACTGCACTTCAGCCTGGACAACAGAGCAAGATCCTGTCAAAAACGAACAAACAAACAAACAGACCAGGCGCGGCGGCTCACACCTGTAATCCTAGCACTTTGGGAAGCCGAGGTGGGCAGATCACTAGGTCGTGAGTTCGAGACCACACCTGACCAGCGAAACCCTGTCTCTACTAAAAATACAAAAATTAGCTAGGCATGGTGGCACGTGCCTGTAATTCCAGCTCCTCAGGAGGCTGAGACAAGAGAATTGCTTGAACCTGGGAAATGGAGGTTGCAGTGGGCTTAGATGGTGCATCGCCTGGGTGACAGAGTGAGACTATCAGGGAGGAAGGAAGGAAGGAAGGAAGGAGAAAAGAAAAGAGAGAAATACACACACACACACGGGGGGGGGGGAGAGAAACCAGAGAGAGAGAAAGAAACAAAAGCAAAGAGAAATTGAGGGGGAGAAAATTAGAGAGACAGAGAAGGCTCAGGAAAAGTTCTGCAGAGGAATGAGAGAAGGCAGGCAAGTGAGACCCAGAGACAGAGGCTGCACCAGCCTGATGTTCTTGGGCGCCCACAGACCACCCTCCCTCCAGCCAGGGCCACGGCTGAGCCTGGTGTACACAGGTATCAATTAACAATTGCCAAACAGTTCCCAGAAGACTGGAGAACCCTAGATGTGGAGAGAAGAGACAAAGAGGGAAGAATAGCTAGGGGTAGGAAACGGTTTTTTTAATTTGTTTTAAATTAGAGACGGGTCTCTACTGCCCAGGCTGGCATGCAGCAGCACCATCATAGCTCACTGCAAACTCCTGGGCCCAAGTGATCCTCCCATTTCAGCCTTCTGGACGCCTTCAGCTGGGACTACAGGCATGTGACACCATGTCTGGCTGCATTTTAAATTTTTTTGTAGAGACAAGGTCTCCTTATGTTGCCAACGCTGGCCTTGAATTCCTGATCCTTTTGCCTCAAGCTCCCAATGTGCTGAGATTAGAAGCGTGAGCCACTGTGCCCATTAGGGACTTTTTTTTTTTTTTTGTCTGAGACGGAGTTTCACTCAGTTACCCAGTTGCCCAGGCTGGAGTGCAGTGGCGCCATCTTGGCTCACTACAACCTCTGCCTCTTGGGTTCAAGCAACTCTCCTGCCTCAGCCTCCCAAGTAGCTGGGATTACAGGCTCCCACCACCACGCCCGCCTAATTTTTACTAGAGACGGTTCACCATGTTGGCCAGGCTGGTCTCAAACTCCTGATCTCGGGTAATCCACCCACCTCCGCCTCCCAAAGTGCTGGGATTACAGGTGTGAGCCACTGTGCCTGGTAGGGCTTTTTAATTTATATAAGCAACTGATTGAACACCTACTCTACCCAGCCCCTATCCCTGCGACTTAACTGTATTCGCTCATAGAGTCAGAGGTGGGGCCTGAGAGGAGGTGCAGAGTGAGAACCAGCTGCATGGACCCTATAGCTGAGTTGCCTGGGTCTAAATCCTGGCCTCAGTAATGAGTAGCTGTGCAACCTCGGCCAAATTACTCAGCCTCTCTGTCTGCCTATCTATAAAACGGAGCTAGTAATCGAATTGCAGCTGCTTCACAATGTTGTAGTGAGTTCAGTGAAATTATAAGTGCTGGTACATATGCATGCTTGTGAGTCTTAGCTGTTATGGTTATTCTCATGTTTATCATTACTGAGTGATGTCAGACAGTCACACAGAGACAGGTGACAGCCAGATGTTCCCCAGGCCCTTCAGTCTGTGTCCTTGACCCGCTGCTGCTTCCTAGGAGCCCTTGTGGACCCCATCTTCTTCTTCCATTCCATCACCGCCAACATCATCTGCTCCATCGTCTTTGGAAAACGCTTTGACTACCAAGACAAAGAGTTCCTGAAACTGCTGCACTTGTTCTACCAGTCTTTTTCACTTGTCAGCTCTTTATTCAGCCAGGTCAGAGAGAGGGAGAGGGAGGGTGGGGGCGAGGTGAACATCCAGGGCATGCAATAAAAGGAGGCCCAGAAATGCAGCTTACAGATGGAAGACAGGCAGAGGCCACATGGAGAGGCGGGGACATGGAGACCTGGAGGGAGGGGAGATGGTGAGACAGGGATGGAGGGAATGGGCATGATAGGGAGGCAGACATGGAGTCAGAGACTGAGAGAAGGAAGCTGAGCAAAACAAGACAAAGAAGGGCAGAGATAAAGGGATCCTGAGAGACAGAGCTGATGAGAATGAGTGTGAAAGGCAGAGGGAGAGAGACAGAGAATGCACCAGGCATTGGGCTTGGTCTCTAGTCTGCTCCGGGATGTCATTCTGTTTTGTTTTGTTTGAGACGGAGTCTCTCTCTCGTCCAGGCTGGAGTGCAGCGGTGCCATCTCCGGTCACTGCAACCTCCGCCTCCTGGGTTCAAGCGATTCACCTGCCTCAGCCTCCTCAGTAGCTGGGACTGCAGGCTTGTGCCACCACACCCGCTCGGCTAATTTTTGTATTTTTAGTAGAGAGGGGGCGTGGCCATGTTGGCCAGGCTGGTCTTGAACTCCTAACCTCAAGTGATCTGCCCGCCTCAGCCTCCCAAAGTGCTGGGATTACAGGCGTGAGCCACTGTGCCCAGCCTGCTCCTGGTTCTTCTGTATCCTTGCTTCTCTGTCTTTGGTAAAGCTCCTCACCTGAAGAAATTCAAGGACACATGACAATAAGGGACAACATTTCTTCGTTTTCTCCCATTTCTCCTTCTCCCTCTTTTTTTTTTTTTTTT
>NW_016107621.1:1199928-1202101 GCF_001604975.1 Cebus imitator
TTTTTTTTGAGACAGTATCTTGCACTGTCACCTGGGCTGGAGTGCAGTGGCACTATCTCGGCTCAGTGCAACCTCTGCCTCCCAGGTTCAAGCGATTCTTGTGCCTCAGCCTCCCAAGTAGCTGGGATTACAGGCGAGCGCCACCACACCCAGCTAATTTTTTTGTATTTTCAGTAGAGATGAGGTTTCACCATGTCAGCCAGGCTGGTCTAAGAACAGACATAGTCACAGCTCTTAAGCAGGGGTGTATGTGGGATTGCCACAGATACGGATTTTCAGGACCCTACTTTCTGGATGATCTGATCTGGAAAGTCTGGGATGGGGCCCAAGGTGAGTACTTGTAACAAGCCTGACCAATAATTCTAATGTTCTCCTCCCACTGAGAACCACAGAGAAAAGTCTGGAAGGAGACCCACCAGACAGTTAACAATGGTTTTCTCTAGAAGGAGAGATTAAGAAGGAATTTTACATCTCACTATATGTGTTTGCATTTTTGCAATTATTTGCAGTAAATTAGGCATTTCATTCTCCATCGAAGTAAAAGAGATATACTCCAAAATACATAGTCCTAAAGTGTCAGCAGGCTTATCCTGTGTAAGAGTCATTTTCTCAATGTCTGACACAGCAAGGGGGATGAGGAGAGGAGGGAAGAGGGAGACAGACAAACGGACTGAGGTAGACAGTGAGTGGCACAGAAAGAGAGACAGAGAGGAGAGGGGCAGGGAGATGGGAGGCCAAAAGAAAGACAGAAGATGAGTGAGGAAGCTGCAAAGAGGTATATGTGAGCGTAACAGATCGAAGGAGACAGAGTTGGTGAATGAGGGGGATCAGGCAGAGGGGAGCGGGGAAGGGGGGCTCCTACAGAGATATTGGGGTCCAGGAGGGGCCCTCTCCCTGTGACCTGCTAGCTCAGCCCTAGGCAAACCTCCCGTCCCTTCTTTCTTGCAGCTGTTCGAGCTCTTCTCTGATTTCTTGAAATACTTTCCTGGGACACACAGGCAAATCTATAAAAACCTGCAGGAAATCAGTGCCTTCATTGGCCACAGTGTGGAGAAGCACCGTGAAGCCCTGGACCCCAGCTCCCCCCAGGACCTCATCGATGCCTTCCTGCTCCACATGGAAAAGGTGGGGTCTGGGAGAGGGAAAAGAGAGGGGAGGAAAGGGGAGGGAGGGCAAGATGGAGAGGTGAGAAGACAGAGAGGAAAGGGGTAGGGAAGAGGAAGAGGGAGAGGGAAGAAGAAAGACTATGGAGGGGAGAATAGGGAAAGGGAACAGAGGAGACACAGAAGGAAAGAAAGATGAGGTGTAAGAAAAGAGCAAGTAGGGAGGAGAAACTAAGATGGAGAGAGAAGGAGGGCGGAGAGAGAGAGAGAAGACAGGCTGAGGAAGGAATTCAGGGCAAGAGACAAAAACACAGCAACAGGAGAAAAGACTCACAGAGGCAGAAAGAGACTGGGAGCCAAAAAGAGAGAAGCACATCAAAGAGATGTGGAGAGAGCTAGAAACAGAGCCAGGCAGAGTCAAGAGAGGCTGAGCAAGTGGAGACAGAGGCATGCGGCTGGACGTGTAGACGACAGAAAAAATCAAACTGGGCCAGACAGTGTCAGAGACCTTTAGGCAGATGGAGGGCAGCCAGGGAGACTGGCATGTGCACAGCAAGGCCACAGCCTCTCCTGACCCTCCACTTCCCTCCCTACTGTGGATGCAGGAGAAATCCAACCCACATAGTGAATTCAACCACCAGAATCTCATCTTCAACACGCTCTCGCTGTTCTTTGCTGGCACCGAGACCACCAGTACCACTCTCCGCTACGGCTTCCTGTTCATGCTCAAATACCCTCATGTCGCAGGTGGGCCAGGAACAGCCAATCAAGGGCATCTTCTGACCCCATTCTGAGCTGTAGAAATGGGGCTATGGGTACCACCTGGATGAGAGAGGGGATGCTGGCTTCCTATTCCGGGAGCACTGCAGGTTTTGGACTAGCTCCGAACCAAGCCAGTTCTGTTGGTGGATGCATGGATGCATGAAAAATCTGTCCATGCATTCTCCCACTGATTTCTTCCATCACTTAAGGAATTTCTGTTCTAAGATTTTTTAAATTGTACGAATTTAGGAGGTACATATGCAGTTTTGTTACATGCATAGGTTTCTTTTTTTTTTTTTTTTTTTTTT
>NW_016107621.1:1202196-1215468 GCF_001604975.1 Cebus imitator
TCAGCCTCCTTAGTAGCTGGGATTACAGGCACGTGCCACCATGCCCAGCTAATTTTTTGTATTTTTAGTAGAGACGGGGTTTCACCATGTTGACCAGGATGGTCTCGATCTCCTGACCTCGTGATCCACCCGCCTCGGCCTCCCAAAGTGCTGGGATTACAGGCTTGAGCCACCGCGCCCGGCACATGCATAGGTTTCATAGTGGTCAAGTTAGGGCTGTTAGGGTATTTATCACCTGTGCAACATACATTGTACCCATTAAGTCATTTCTCATCATTCAACCCCCCTTCTGCTCCTTCACTCTCTGAGTCTCCACTCTCTATCATTCCTCTCTCTACGTTCATGTGTACACATTTTGTAGCACTCACATATGAATGAGAACATGCGATATTTGACTTTCTGAGCCATCACTTAAAAATTGATTCATTCATCCGTGTATCTTTTCATCAATTCATTCTAAAGAATTCATTCTAATTCATTAATTCACCTGTATACTCACTGATTCTTTCGTTTATAATTCATCCAAGGGCGTATACTGTCATTCATTTATTTGGATTACTTGATCCACAAGTTGATCCTTTGAAACACTGACAAATAGATGGACTATTTGTCATTGATTGACTCATTCATGCATTCATCCATCCTTCTATGAACTAGATTTTACCCTTATCCTTCCATCAGTCAGTATTTCAATTCCCCCGTAATCCACCCATGTATTCCTTCATTTATTACAATAATTCACTCATTTATTCAACTCTGATTTATCATTCAATCCAGCCATTCGTTTATTCCTTTATTTATTCATACTTCACGAATTTACTTATTCACCTGTTGTTCCATAAATCTAGCCCTTCATGTGATTATTCATTAATTGGGCTCATTGATTTCCTTGTCTATTCATTAGCCATTCATTAGTGATTAATTAATCAATCCATCTATTAATTGATAAATAAATATATACATCCATTTATTGGTTTGTTCATTTATTCATCAGTCTTTCCACCCATGAATTGATCTATTGATTGACTGATTGATGTATTTATCTATCCAGTTGTTCATGGATTCATTTATTATTCTATTACACTATTATATTCCTGAGGACCATGTATAGTGCCTCACCTAAAATATACACACAGTAAATATTTATTCATTTTCTACTCATCTTAGGGAGTTTTGAGAGGTTTCTAGCCTGGAGTTCTCAATCTGAAATTCCATGTAAAATTGTGATGTGTGTGTGCATGCATGTGCGTGTGTGCATGCGTGTGTGTGCATGCATGTGTGAAATGGATCCATAATATCATTAGATTTCAAGCCATGAGAATTCTCATTGCTTCTTCTCTCCTTCCTTCACTCCATGCTGATTACTTTGAGGGGTATCAAGGATCTAACCCTTTACTATAGGTTTTTCATTGGTCAATAGAAAGTAGTGTCCCTGCTGTGATGTCTCTCTTTCTTTTTTTAAATTTTTCTTTCTTTCTTTTTTTTTTAAGACAGAGTCTTGCTCTGTCACCCAGACTGAAGTGCAGTGGCACAATCTTGGCTCACGGCAACCTCCACCTCCTGGGTTCAAGCGCTTCTCCTGCCTCAGCCTCCTGAGTAGCTAGGACCATAGGCATGCCCCACCACACCTGGCTGCGTTTTGGTATTTTTAGTAGAGTTGGGATTTCACCATGTTGACCAGGCCGGTCTCAAACTTCTGACCTCAAGCAATCTGCTCTCCTTGGCCTCCCAAAGTGCTTGGATTACAGGCATGAGCCATTATGCCCAGCCTGAAATATCTCTTTAAAATGGGGTTCATTTGTCTTCTTTTCTGCACAGAGAGAGTCTACAAGGAGATTGAACAGGTGATTGGCCCACATCGCCCTCCAGCATTGGATGACCGAGCCAAAATGCCATACACAGACGCAGTCATCCATGAGATTCAGAGAATTGCCGACCTTCTCCCCATCGGTTTGCCCCACGTGGTCACCCAACACACGAGCTTCCGAGGGTACACCATCCCCAAGGTAAGACTGGCTGGACCCCCACATCTCTCCTGTGTCGGCATTCTGGATTCTCTTAATCCCCAAACTCGACCTTTTGTTGGTTTCTCAATTGAGTCCTTTTGTTTCTGTTTGTTTTTTTTTTTTTCTTTTTTTTATGTGGTGTGTGTGTGTGGAGGTTGGGCAGGGAATGGGAATATCTTTTGATCTTGTGACGCTCCCTCAGGGCACGGAAGTATTTCCCATCCTGAGCACTGCTCTCCACGACCCACACTACTTTGAAAAACCAGACACCTTCAATCCTGACCACTTTCTGGATGCCAATGGGGCACTGAAGAAGAATGAAGCTTTTATTCCCTTCTCCTTAGGTAAGTGGGACCCACAGTTTCTTTCCCAGACACCAGGGGGCAAGTCCTATCCTCAACTTGAGAAAAACAATGATTGTTCCTTATTTATTGAGCACTTAATATATTACAATTGCTTCACCTGCTTCATCCCATTCCATGTTCACTACAACCCTGGAAGGGGGCTTTAGAAAGGAGATTACATTCCCAAAGGCACATCTTGGCAAGCAGGACTTTGGGCAAATATTGTAACGTTGCTAAACCTCAGTGAATTCACTTTCTACCGAGAACCAGCTCAGTCGGGAGACCCCCCTGCCCAGGCAGGCTGAAGGTATTGAGAGGCAGACACCCAGATAGCACAGGAGAATGGATCTATCTGGGGACCAACAGCCTGACAGCCTGTGGGGCTGACAGCTCTCCAGACCGAAGGTGCTGAGCAGAGATTCATCCACGCATTTATTTGCTCTTTGACAAGTGATTCTTATTAATACACAGGTGTTCTACGTATACACATAACTCAGGAACATACCAGGTAGGCAGCTGTTACCCACCTACCACTAATTACAAACGAAAAGTAACTTCCATAAAGGAGCCATGGGGCACGGTAAACTTAATGTTTCTCAACAATTTTCTTTAAAAAAAAAATTGTTGAGCACTCCCCTAAGCCCAGTGCTCTACTGGGGGCTGAAGATAACGCATCAAACAAATCACACAGAGACACGGTTCCTGCTCCAGGAAATTTACAGTCTAGCAGGGAAGATGGGCATTCCTCAAAAAAAAAATACAATGATCATCTCATGAAATGAACGAATGCCTGCAACATGCTTAGCACTGCCCAACACAAACAGGATGCTCACAAGGGCAATTATTATCATTACACATAATTGTGATAAGCGCTCTAAAGGGAGCTTGGGAGCACAAAAGAGGAAATACTAGCTAATCTTGTGGCGGGTCAGTAAGAAGAAGCTTCCCAGAGGAACTAGCTTCCAAGCTGAGATGTTCATGGGTGAGTGTCAATCAACCACTGTAAGGAGTGTTCCAGGCAAAGGAAACAGCAAGGGCAAAGGGCAAAGGTGGAAATGGGATGGTACAGTTGAGAAGCCACAGGACGTCCAGTGAGCCTCGGGTATAGATTGCAGAAGGAAATAAGATAAAGAGCTCAGCTGGGCAGAACCTTGAAGGCTGCGGGAGGAGTTTGGATTTATGCTCTAGCACTGGGAAGGTGGAGAAGGTCTTGACATGCTTTGACTTGTCCCAGTTACCGTTCTCCACTCTTTGGCTGGTTAAGAGAAAAACTTTCAGCAAATGAAACTTAGCTGAGTTTATTTGAGCAAAGAAACAATTCATGAATTCGGCAGCACGCTGAGCCCATAAAGGTTCAGAGAGCTCCACCAGCAACATGGTCAGGCAGTGTTTACCCACAAAGGAAGTGACATACTGAAACAGCCTGATTGGTTACAGCCCTGTGTTTGCCTTATCTGAGCGTGTCTGGGCAGCTCGCAGCCTGTGATTGGCTGAAGTGTGGCTGCTCTGTAACCTTGGCCAAGGTTACTTGCTACAAGAATATATTCTCAAGTTACATTGCAGTTTGTTTACATATTGAGTTAGGTTCCAGTTTGTTATGTAGGGAGGCCGCTTTAGGACAAATTTAATTTAACATGCACCTTCCATGAAAGGCCTCAGAAACAACCCCCCAGACTTGAGTTTCATCAGTGACTTCAGTGATCCTGGGTCCTGGCCCAGCCCCTGGTTTTGTGCTGTACAGTGGCCTCCTTCCCCATTTTCTTTTCCTTTTCTTTCTTTTTTTGTTTTTGAGATGGAGTCTTGCTCTGTCACCCAGGCTGCCAGGCTGGAGTGCAGTGGTGTGATCTCAGCTCACTGTAAACTCTGCCTCCCTGACTCAAGCAATTCTCCTGCCTCAGCCTCCCAAGTAGCTGAGATTACAGGTGCCTGCCACCACACCCAGCTAACTTTTGTAGTTTTAGTAGAGACAGGGTTTCACCACCTTGGCCAGGCTGGTCTTGAACTCCTGACCTCATGTTCCACCCACCTTGGCCTCCCAAAGTGCTGGGATTACAGGTGTGAGCCGCCACGCCCAGCCCCATTTTATCTTCAGTGAGAGTTGGGAACACATGGGGTGGTGGCTTGAGCATCAATGTCTTCTTTTAATTTTGCTATCCTAAGCTTTAAGAGAGGCAGAGATGTAGGGAAATAAGGACAGAGACGGATAAGTAACAAAGATAATGAGACTGAGAAACCGAGTTAGGGACAAAGAAGGAGCACACTGAGAGACAGAGATAAGGAGATAGTGGCAGAAAGAGAGAAGTGGGTGAACATGAGACAATATGGGGAGAGGAAGAGAGAGAGACACACAGAGACACATAAGGAGAAGCGAGGGGATAAGAGGAGGGAGAGGAGGACAAGGAAGGAGGGGGGAGAAAGAACGAGAGAAACAGAATAAGAGATAGGAAAACCAAAACCTAAAATGCAATAAAATAAATGGGGGGGAAAAAAGAGAGAGTGACATAAGAAGAAAGGAACAAAGAATGAACAAGACAAATAAGGTGTCTTTAGAAGGAGATGAAAAGAAAGAAGGAGCCGGAAAGATTGGGGAGGGATCAGATTCAAACAGAGACAGGAAGTTAAGCAAATGGAAGAAAGCCAAAAAAAGAAGAAAAGGAGAGAAACTGTGTCTGCCAGGTACAGACAGAGACAAAGCCAGGGGCAGGGTTGCCAGGGGGCAGAAAGAAATCTATAACCCAAGCCAAAAGGGTATTGCAGCCAAAGAAATTCCAAAAGGTGTCCAAACAGACAGCCCCAGAGAGGGCATGACGGGAGGGAGATAAGCATCAGGCCGTTGTGGAAAAAGTCACACAAATAGTGACAGAAGAACCCGCCCAGAGGCCCGCCTGTTTCTAAGCTCATGTCCCCCACCTTCTGGATGTGCCAAAGGGATGTGGACCCTTTTCCAGACACCTTCAGGTAGACACACTTGTCCAACAACTTGACAGGTGTCGGGAATGCCTGAAAACTCGCCCTTGACATGGCCTTTCCAAGGTTTGCGTATTAAGAAACGCTGATGTGCATACTAAGAAATACTGAAGTAAACAGAAAGGCTCTCTGTCTCTGTCTCACGTTTTTCCAGCTCCCTTTGTTCTTATTTAACTTTGAGCGTGTGGTTTAGAACCTACTGGGGGTTCCTTGCGCCTCTGAGAATCAGTGGAAGCCATAGACCCTCCCTTCTCATTGCGTTGGTCCCATTCACAGTTTCTATACCATTTGGTTTTGTTTTCCCCCCTGAGATCTTGAAGGCTGTGGACCTCAGGCTGAGACCAGAAGACAGGCCAGAGAGAGACACACACAGACACATGGCCAGAAACATACCCCTCACATACTCCCAGAAACAAACACAAGGTGATAACCAAACCTTAAGGCTCCTTAGTACAAGCCAAGTGCTATTCTAAGAGTTTTTACAAATCTCTCCTTTAATCTCACCAGAGCCCTTTGAGGGAGGCACCATTCTCCCCATATGAGAAGCGAAGAACACTAAAAATGTCATAAATATGCTCACATACATGTAGAGGAACACACACACAACCAACCAGAAGTGGGCCATTATACTCTGTGGGGGGGTCACCAAACCCTTTGGAACATTAACAGAAGCTACAAACTCTCTCCTAGAAAAATGAACGTGGTGCCGGGCGTGGTGGCTCACGCCTGTAATCCTAGCACTTTGAGAGGCCAAGGCAGGTGGATCACCTGAGGTCAGGAATTCAAGACCAGCCTGCTAAACATGGTGAAACCCCATCTCTACTAAAAATAGAAAAATTAGCCAGGCTTGGTGGCAGCTTCCTGTAATCCCAGCTACTTAGGAAGCTGAGGCAGGAGAATTGTTTGAATCCCCCAGGAGGCGGAGGTTGCAGTGAGCCAAGATTGTGCCATTGTGCTCCAGCCTGGGTGACAGAGAGAGACTGTCTCACAAAAGACACAGAGAGAGAGAGAGAGAGAGAAATGAACATGGTACATCCACTCAAAGGTGTGCACCCGGTTTCAGAGCAGCCTCTGAAAGTCCACCTGAATTGTAGGTTAAAGTCGTCTTTCATGCAGATCTGTTGCAATGGACATAGGTTGTCTGTGCTTAGAGACATCGCAGGGCAAAGAATGTGCACCCACCCTGTGCCCAGCTGGTGACCTTCTGTGCCCACAGGGAAGCGCATTTGTCTTGGTGAAGGCATCGCCCGCTCCGAATTGTTCCTCTTCTTCACCACCATCCTCCAGAACTTCTCCGTGGCCAGCTCCATGGCTCCCGAAGACATCGACCTGACACCCCAGGAGAATGGTGTGGGCAGAGTACCCCCAGCGTACCAGATCCGCTTCCTGCCCCGCTGAAGGGGCTGAGGAGAGGGGGTCAAGAGGTTCCAGGGTCATCCAGTGTCCCCACCTCTGTAGACAATGACAATTCCCCCAAAACTTCTGACTCCCCCCTACAACTTCCTGTTTCTGAGAGAGCTGCTGCAAGCCAGCTTCCTTCCCCTCCATGGCACCAGTTGTCTGAGGTCACATTGCCAGTGAGTAGAGGAGTGAGACTATTGAAAATTATAATATACAAAATTATATATATATATATATATATATATTTTTTTTTTTTTTTTTTTTGAGATGGAGTCTCATCTATTGCGCAGGCTGGAAGGCAGTGGTGCAATCTCGGCTCACTGCAATCACCGCCCCCTGGGTTCAAGCAATTCCCCTGCCTCAGTCTCCCAAGAAGCTGGGATCACAGGCATCTATCACCACACCTGGATAAACTTTGTATTTTTAGGTCGTCTTGAACACCTGACCTCAGGTGATCCTCCTAGTTCCAAATGTTTTCATTAACTCCCCGACAAGACCCAAACCTCTCAAGCTGTCACTCCCCATTCCTCATTCTCCCTTTCATCTCAGTCCCAGCCAATCTGGTTTCTGTCCCTATGGACTCATCGATTCTGAATATTTCCTTTTTTTTTTTTTTTAAAGACAGGGTTTCACCATGTTGGTCAGGCTGGTCTTGAACTCCCGACCTCAAGTGATCTGCCCACCTCGGCCTCCCAGATTGTTAGGATTACAGGCGTGAGCCACCGCACGCCCCCCCCCCCCCCCCCCCCCCCCCCGCCGAATATTTCCTTTAAACAGAAACGAAGCCTTACTCTGTCTCCCAGGCTGCAATGGAGTGGCGCGATTTTGGTTCACTGCAACCTTTGCCTTCCAGGTTCAAGCAATTCTCCTGCGTCAGCCTCCCAAGTAGCTGGGATTACAGGCATGTGACACCACGCCTGGTTAATTTTCTTGTATTTTTAGTAGAGACGTGTTGGCCAGGCTGGTCCTGAGCTCCTAGGCTCAGGCGATCCGTCTGCCTCAGTCTCCCAAAGTGCTGGGATTAGAGGCGTGATATGTGATCTTCTGTGCCTGGTTGCTTTCCCGTGGAACACTAGTTTTGAGGTCCGTGTCTGTTGTAGACCACAGTCACACACTGCCTAGTCCTTCCTCATCCTCATTCTCAGCTGCCCCTTCCTACTACTTCCCTCTATCAAAAAGCCTCTTTGGCCCAGGTTCCCTGAGCCGTGGGATTCTGCACTGGTGCTTTGGATTCCCTGATATGTCCCTTCAAATCCCCTGATAATGAAATAAACATCTCTAAAGCCTGACCTCCCCACGTCAAGAGGTGATCTGTGCCATTTTGTGTGTGACCCTTTTATTGTCAGGTCCCTGGGGATTTTTCTGGAAGGAATATTGGTGAGAACACCTCCCGCACCTCAATGCCAACTCTGTGAAGGGTCAAACCATTGCCTTGCACATCACTGTACGCTCAACACAGCATGTGGCATGCAACAGGTTTTCAAAATATTTGCTGAGGAATGAATGAATGAATGAATGAATGAGTGGCTAAATCAGCCACCTCCTACCCCCCGCAGCCCACCCAAAATGGAACTAGGCCTCCTCCATCAGACTGTCTCCTCCATATCCCACTTCGAAGGCCCAGAATAAATTCTTGTCCCCAAAGGGCCCAGGATGCCTCCGATTCTGCCTGCCAGTTACTCTAGACCCCTTGCGCCGCAGCGCCACCTTTTGATAAAGCTCAGCACCATCCTTGCAGTGGACCTGTTCTAAATTCAGCCTCCACGCTGGGCGCAGTCGCTCATGACTGTAATCCCAGCACTTTGGGAGGCCAAAGCAGGTGGATCACTAGAGGTCAGGGGTTCAAGACCAGCCTGACCAACATGGCAAAACTCTGTCTTAACTAAAAGAAAAATACAAAAATTAGCTGGGTGTGGTAGCATGAACCTGTAGTCCCTGCTACTTGGGAGGATGAGACGAGAATCACTTGAACGCAGGAGGCAGAGGTTGCAGTCAGCCAAGATGGCACCACTGCACTCCAGCCTGGGTGACACAGTGAGACTCAGTCTCAAAATAAATAAATAAATCCAGCCTCCACACATTCCGCTAGCTGCAACCACCACCCTTCCCTGAGGGAGGTGCTACAAGCTTAATAACTTTATCACAAAGATACATCAGCCAGCCTCTGGCCAATGGGAAGCTGGCTCTGGGACTCAGCCCTGAGAAGCTAACCTGTTGGCGTCTGCAGCACCTGCCAGCTTTGGGCTCCTTGTAGCCTCTGAAGAGTTAGCAGGGGCTCTGCCAGTGCAAATGCATGGCACACCTTCCCTCACCAACCACAAATAATGCACAGAGCAACATGTCTTTTAAGAGCGATGGTAGAAGGTAAGGTGGGTGGAATGAGGACCACGGTGCCCTCAGCCTTCTCACTCCTCACTGTCCCCAGTGGTCTCTCGCTACTCTGGGTCTGGGGCCATCCCACTTCCCAGGGCTCCCTCTCTCCTAGGCCCTGGCCTCTGCCCTTCCTGGGGAAGGACTTCGCAAATAAACCACAGGGCTTGCTCAAGTCTCCCCAGGTGGTGGGATGGGGGAGAGCGGAAGGGATGGAAAAGGAGCTCACAGCCAGCCAGGCAGCTGGGGTCCAACTTTGGGTGGGACTCCACAGACCAGCTTGGGAATTCCTTTCTGCCTTATATATTAACTACAGAAGCTTCTGGAATTATTATAAGGTGAAATGGAGAGGAGGCAGACTGGAGGGAGAAATTCTGATAGACTTGAGGCTTTGAGTGGTGGTCCTGGGGTGGGGCAAGACAAGAAAAGTGCTGAAGATTGGGGTTGGGGGAGTCTGTGCAATTATTTTCATTTTTAAAAATCTTTGCAACTACATAGTAGGTATGTATATATTGTACCATGTTTATTGATCTGTGCATGTCGAACCATCCTTGCTTCCCTGGGATAAATTCCGTTTGATCGTGATATATTATCTTCCTGATGTGTTGTTGGATTTGATTTGCCAGCATTTTCTTGAGCAGTTTTGCATTTATATTTTTCAGGGATATTGACTTGCCATTTTCTTTTTTGATGGTGTGGTTTCCTTGTCTGGTTTTGATATCAGGGCAATACTAGCCTCATGGAATGTTTAAATTTCTCTCCTCTTTGATTTTTGTGGCATAGTTTGAGAAGAATTGATGTTAGTTCTTCTTTATAAGTTTGGTAGAATTCAGCAGTAAAGCCATCCAGTCCTGGGCTTTTCCTCGGTGACATCCTTTTTTTTTTTTTTTTTTTTATTACTGATTCAATTGTGTAACCTTTATTGTTCAGGTCTTCTGTGTCTTCCTGGTTCCATCTTGGTAGGTTGTATATAGCTTGGAATTTATCCATTGCTCTAAGTTTATCAATTTATTAGTGTTCATTATAGTGTCTAATGATTCTTTGCACTTCTGTGATATCAGAGGTAATGCCTCCTTTTTCATATCTATTTTTATTTATTTGGATCTTCTCTCTTTCTTTCTTGGTTAGGCTAGCTTGTAGTTTATTGATTTTATTTTTTCAACTTCTTGTTTGGTTGACCTTTTGTATTTACAGGGTTTTAAGATCACCTATTATGTCTGTGCTCAAGGATGGAGAACTGATACTGAGGTGCAGGAAGTATCGAGCCTAACTTCTGACCCTGAAGTGCATCTGAGGGGGCAGAATGAGAACCCTTCATTGGAGAGGATGTTAGGAAAGGCTGTGCTCCTGAGAGAAAAACCTATTCTGAATAAGATTCAGAGATCGAGGTAATGTTTAGACCAATGGCTCATTTATTAAGCAAATATTAAAGAACATCTGCTATGTGCCAGGCACACAGCTGGAGCTGCAGATGAGAAGTCAAAAAAAGCAGTCCAGCCTCTGATGCCATGGAGCTTAATGTTCTCAATGTGTCCTGAAACTTATGTCAGAGCATTCTGTCCAGGAACATATTTCGAGAAGGGGACGTAGATGAAAGAAGGACCTAAATAGCATCTTAAACGATTATATTTGTTATTATAGTTAATAATTATTACAATGCTATGTGTCAAGACCTATACCGAATAATCTGCAAGCATTACTTTATTTAGTTTTTCCAAGAGCTCTATAAGGTAGGTTATGTTATTATCCGCAGTTTACAAATGAAGCAACCGGACACTACTGAACCAAGGACACTACTGGAACACTACTGAACTAGCAACTAGGACACTACTGAACCAAGACTGGACTCCAGGCTTCTTTGTTTGCAAGACTACATGTCAATCACTGCACAATGTTGTTGTCTACCAGGCAGGGTGTTGGAAATACCAAGATGAGCAAGAAGAGGCTTCTCTGAGTAAAATCAGTTCACAGAAAGCTTGATATGCTAATGACACATTCGCCTTTTTTTTTTTTTTAACTTTAATCCTTAAATAAATTGCACACTTATTTTTTTAAGACAGGGTGGCTTTGGGCTTTCTCAAAGTGTTTGGCCTTATTTATTTATTTTTTTATTTATTTTTATGAGACGGAGTCTCGCTCTGTCACCCTGGCTGGAGTGCAGCGGCACAATCTCAGCTCACTGAAACCTCCGCCTCTGGGTTCAAGTGATTCTCCTGCCTCAGCCCCCTGAGTAGCTGGGATTATAGGCATCTGCCACTACGCCCAGCTAATTTTTGTATTTTTAGTAGAGACAGGGTTTCACCACATTGGCCAGGCTGGTCTCGAACTCTGCCCAGCTCGGCTTCCCAAAGTGCTGGGATTGCAGGTGTGAGCCACCGTCGTGCCTGGCCAAGTTTGGCCTCTTTTTTTGTACTTTGTCTACATTTGGCACCTGGCTGAGTTTGGCCTCTTTTTTTGTACTTTGTGTTTGAGAATTTCAACAATTCTAACCAGATTTCAAATGAGTCAGCCTCAGTTTTAAGGTAAGTCATAGAGCGAGGACCTTAAAATCTTGAGAAAGTATGCCCCAATTAGCTGCCAGTCCCTGTAATTGAGGGATTAGCCAGGTCAATATTTTATTCCTTCCTGTCTTTACTCCTTTTTCTGCTAAACCCAAGGACGTAGAGAAAAAGATATCAGGGACTGACAGAGAAACACTGGAAATACAGTCATGCATTGCATAATGATATTCTGGTCAATGATGAACCACATATACAATGGTGGTCTCTTGAGAGTATAATGGATCTGAAAAACTCCTGCCACCTAGTGAGATCATAGCTGTTGTAATGTCATAGTGCAATGCATTACCCATGTATTTGTGGTACTGCTGCTGTAAACAAACCTACCGCATTCCCAGTCATAAAAGTATAGCATGTACAATTCTGTATGGTACATAATATTTGATGCTGATAATAAATGACTATGTTACGGGTTTGTATATTGACTATGCTATAGTTTTTATCATTACTGCAGAGTGTACTCCTCCTACTTTTTTTTTTTTTTTTTTTGAGATGGAGTTGCTATCTCTTTCCAGGCTGGAGTGCAGTGGCGCGATCTTGGCACACTGCAACCTCTGCCTCCCAGGTTCAAGCGATTCTTCTGCCTCAGCCTCAAGTAGCTGGGACTACAGGTGTGCACCACCAAGCCTAGCTAATTTTTTGTATTTTATTAGAGATGGGGTTTCACCATGTTGGCCAGGATGGTCTTGATCTCCTGACCTCATGATCCTCCCACCTCGGCCTCCCAAAGTGCTGGGATTACAGGTCACTATCCCTGATAAACATAGATGCCAAAAATTCACAACAAAATACCAGCAACCTGAATACAGCAGCACATTGAAAAGTTAATTCATCATGGTCAAGCAGGCTTTATTCCTGGAACGGGGATTGGTTCCACATATGCAAATCAATAGTGTGATTCGCATAAACAGAATTAAAAAACAGAAACAGAATCAAAAAACAAAACCATATGATCATCTCAATGGATGCAGAAAAGCTTTTGATAGGATCTAACATCCCTTTATCATAAAAACTCTCAACAAACCAGGAATCAATCATACCTTAAAACGATAAGAGCCATTATAACTCAATCAAGACAGTTGCAGGTGAGAAAGAAAAAAAAAGATAAGAGCCATATATAACAAACCCACAATCAACATCATCCTCAATGAGTAAAAGCTGGAAGCACTCCCCCTTGAGAACTGGAACAAGACAGAGATGCTGTATTAGGCTATTTCTCATTGCTATAAATACTGGGTAATTTATAAAAAAGAAAAGTTTAATTTGCTCACAGTTCTATAGGCTACACAGGAAGCATGATGCTGGCATCTGCTCATATTCTGGGGAGACCTTAGGAAACTTATAATCATGGTGGGAGGTGAAGGGGGAGCAGGCACATCACAGGACCAGAGCAGGAGCAAGATAGGGAGGGGTGAGATGCCACACATTTTTAAACAACCACATCTCATGAAACTCACTAACTATCATAAGAATACCACCAAAGAGATGGTCATTTTTTTTTTTTTTTGAGACAAAGTTTCGCTCTTGTTACCCAGGCTGGAGTGCAATGGCGCGATCTCGGCTCACCACAACCTCCGCCTCCTGGGTTCAGGCAATTCTCCTGCCTCAGCCTCCTGAGTAGCTGGG
>NW_016107621.1:1217313-1218527 GCF_001604975.1 Cebus imitator
AAAAAAAAAAAAAAAAAAGTAATTACAACAAAGAAAGTTGACAAGTGGGACTTAACTAAAGAGCTTCTGCATAGCAAAAGAAACTCTTAACAGAGTAAACAGATAACCCACAGAATGGGAGAAAATATTCTCAAACTACGCATCCAACCAAAGTCTAATATCCAAAATCTACAAAGGACTTAAACAATTTAACAAGCCAAAAACATATAATCTCATTAAAAAGTGGGCAAAGGTACTCACTTTGGCAGCACATATACTAAAAAGTGGTAAAAGGACATGAATAGACACACTTCTTAAAAGGAGACATATAGGTGGCCAACAAACATATAAATGTTTAAGATGGCAAATTTAATGGTATGTGTTTGTTATCACAGTCAAAGAAGATTAAAAAGAAAAGGAATGATGACAGTATTACAGCAAATAGGGAATGTATTTAAAAAGATAGAAACCATATTTATTATAATATGTATACAATAATGCTGTAAAAGGGGGTGAAGAAAAAGAGCTGTGTAGGAGTGATATTTCTCTGTATCATTGGAGTTGAGCTATTATGAATCTGGATCTGATTCTGATAAGTTAAGATGGATGTAGTAACCCCTAGATCAAATATACTTCACATTATGTTCACAAAAATCTCAACATATAGTACAAAAACATTAAAAAAATTAAAACTCTACACTAGGAAATATTCATCGAATGCAGAAGAAAGCAGTAAAGGAGGACTAGAGGAAGAAAAAAAGACATGGCATATATAGAAAACAAAAGTAAAATGGCAGATGTAAATGCAACCATAGAAATAACATTAACTATGAATGAATTCAACGATCAAATCTAAAGGCACAGTTTTTCTGACTAGGGTTTAAAAATGATTCAGCTATATGCTGTCCACTGTGAACATACTTTAGATTCAAAGATACAAATAGAATAAAAGTTTAAAAATGGAAAAGATATCTGACCAGGCTCGGTGACTCATGCCTGAAATCCAAGCACTTTGGGAGGCTGAGGCGGGCAAATCACAAGGTCAGGAGTTCAAGACCAGCCTGACCAACATGGTGAAACTCCGTCTCTACTAAAAATACAAAGATGAGCTGGGCCTGGTGGCGGGCACCTGTAATCCCAGCTACTCAGGAGGCTGAGGCAGGAGAATCACTTGAACCTGGAAAGCAGAGGTTGCAGTGAGCTGAGATCATGCCACTGCACTCCAGCCTGGGTGA
>NW_016107621.1:1221067-1235152 GCF_001604975.1 Cebus imitator
CTGGAGTGCAGTGGTGTGATCTCAGCTCACTGCAACCTCCGCTTCACGGGTTCAAGCGATTCTGCTGCCTCAGCCTCCCGAGTAGCTGAGACTACAGGCACATACCACCATGTCTGGTTAATTTTTGTATTTTTTTTGGTAGAGGTGGGGGTTTCACCATGTTAGCCAGGCTGGTTACAAAGTCCTGACCTCAGGTGATCCACCTGCCTCGGACTTCCAAAGCACTGGGATTACGGGCATGAGCCACCGCGCCCAGCCTGCTTTATGTATTCTGTTTGCACATATATTTGCACATAAGATCATTGGAAAAAAGGTTTTTGCAGCTAAAAATGTTTCATGCCCATTGTACTGTGTACTTGCAAGTTGTGTCTGTAGCTCTGAGATGCTGTATTTATGGAAGGGGTGCGAAGGCTTTAATGATGTAGGTTTGTATGTTGGTGTCTATGGTGGGCATAGGGGATATACTGCTTGAATCTTCATTCAAGGAGAACTCTCCAATCAACTTCAAGAAGTGCAGTGAGCTAACAGTGTCCAGTTGCAGCTCCATTAGGACCCACCTCAGCATGGAGCAGAACCCATGCTCTCCCAAGGAAGCCCCAGATAGTCATTAAGGACGCTGGGATACAGGGCATGACCCTATCTGCCCAACCTAAGCCATCCCTAGCAACAATTTTCTCCAGATTTGGGGTCTGTTATCTCTGCCTGGTGGTCTTGGTCTGCCCCTGTCCAATCATCCTTCCTCCCTTCATTTTTATTTATTTATTTATTTTTTTTGAGATGGAGTCTTGTTCTGTTGCTCAGGCTGGAGTGCAGCGGTACGATCTCAGCTCGCTGCAACCTCCGCCTCACGGGTTCAAGCAATTCTCCTGCTTCAGCCTCCCAAGTAACTGGGATTACAGGTGCTTGCCACTACGCTCAGGTAGTTTTTGTATTTTTTTGGCAGAGATGGGATTTTACCATGTTGGCCAGGCTGGTCTCGAACTCCTGACCTTGTGATCCGCCCACCTCTGCCTCCCAAAGTGCTCCTCCCTTGTTTTCTTTCACAAGTGTTGGATCTGCATCCTGGTCTGGAGAATTTTCTGCTATCAGTGTCATCTGCTTCCTTCCTTTTTTTGTCTTTCACAGGCATTACCCCCCTCCCTCCAATAAAATGACAGATCCCTAACTCCATCTAAGTCTCAGCTTCCCAGAGGATCTAATTCACATAATGTACATAATGGCATTTATTGTTGTTTGTTTTGAGACAGAGTCTCACTGTGTTGCCCAGGCTGGAGTGCAGTGGCACCATCTTGGTTCACTGCAACCTCCGCCTCCCGGGTTCAAGTGATTCTCATGCCCCAGCCTCCCAAGTAGCTGGGATTACAGGCATGCACCACCACACTTGGCTAATTTTTTTCTATTTTTAGTAGAGACTGGCGTTTCACTGGTTGGCCAGGCTGGTCTCGAACTCCTGGCCTCAAGTGATCTGCCCACCTTGGCCTCCCAAAGTGCTGGGATTACAGGCGTGAGCCACCGTGCCTGGCTGCATTTATTGTTTATTACACACGCAGTCTCAAAACTCTTTTCTGATTTTCTAAGTACCTCCTACTGCGTGGCTCTTGATCAGAGGCAAGTCTGCCTAGGCCCACTATAACAGCTGAAGGAGTTATTCATTCTGCCTCACCTCACCTTGAAACCTACGGCTTTAATGTGTGGCTAGATGTCTGGAACTCTTAATCATGAAGATGTGCGACAGAAACACAGACACAATCAGGAAATTGTCTCCAGTGGCATCGATGAGTCTAGAGTCCCATGGCAGTACCCGGGGGGTGGGTCAGGTGTCCAGCACCCAGGAAAGGGGTGGTGTGGCAGCAGTTACTACCAAGTAGCTTTGGACATTACCTGGGCTGGTGGTCCCCTACCACAGCCTCTTTTTCCTACTCACATTCTTACCCTGTTTTTCCAGAATTGCTGTTAATTTTGTGAGCTAAACAATCACCTTCCAGGAGCTAACAGCCTTTCTATTTAAAGCAACGAAAACCACTTTATATTGCTTAAAAATAGGAACCCTGGCCGGCACAGTGGCTCATGCCTGTAATCCCAGCACTTCGGGAGACTGAGGCAAGTGGATCACCTGGGGTCAGGAGTTCAAGACCAGCCTGGCCAATATGGTGAACTCCCATTTCTACTAAAAGTACAAAAATTAGCCAGGTGTGGTGGCACACACCTGTAATCTCAGCTACTTCAGGGGGCTGAGGCAGGAGAATCACTTGAACCCGGGAGGCAGAGGTTGCAGTGAGCCGAGATCATATCACTGCACTCCAGCCTGGGCAAGAGAATGAGACTCTGTCTCAAAAAGCAAACCAACCAACCAACCCTGACTGTTATGGGTCCTGAGGTTCCCTGGAGGTGAAAGGTTGAAGAAGAGATGATCAAAGATGAGGTGCTCTCCTTGGACTCCTGCCTGAACTCTCTCTTTCACACACAACACGGTAATAAACCCCACCAACTCAGGCAGTGAAATAGACTCCAAATCTGCCATCTTCTCCCCAGCTCCACAGCTGCTGCTGGGTCTGAGTCAACATCACCAGTTGCAGTAGCCTGCTAACAGGTCTTTGCTTTTGTATCCATCATATGACAGCTAGTGTGAGCCTGTAAAGTTTGTCAGTACACGTCACCCTCTGCTCACCATCCCTCCAAAGACCTTGATCACTCTCAGGGTAACAGCCAGGACCTTACCTGGGACCACGAGACCCCGCACAGTCTGCCCACTGGCCCTCATCACCTCCCTGGCCTCGTTTCCTTCACTCCTACTCCGTCTTCCCCCTCCAAGCCAGCAATACCTGCTCCCTGTGGATTCCTGGATGCACACAGCCTCCTGCCTTAGGACTCTGCTGTTTTTAATCATTCTGCCAGAACACTACCTTCTCAGTTATCTCTTCGCAGCGTGCTGCTCCACCGCCTTGTGAAACTACCCCTCACCATCCACTGACAATTCCAATCACAGAATGCATATCCCACTTACCAGCTTTGCTTTTCTTTTTCTTTTTCTTTCTTTCTTTCTTTTTTTTGAAATGAAGTCTCACTCTTTTTGCCCAGGCTGGAATGTAATGGCTGGATCTCGGCTCACTGCACCTCCACCTCTCAGGTTCAAGCAATTCTCCTGCCTCAAACTCTGCCTCTCAGGTTCAAGCAATTCTCCTGCCTCAACCTCCGCCTCTCAGGTTCAAGCGATTCTCCTGCCTCAACCTCCTGAGTAGTTCAAGCGATTCTCCTGCCTCAATCTCTGCTCACTGCAACCTCCGCCCCTCAGGTTCAAGCAATTCTCCTGCCTCAACTCCTGAGGATTACAGGTGCCTGCCACCATGCCCGCTAATTTTTGTATTTTTAGTAGAGACATGTTTCACCATCTTGGCTAGGCTGGTCTCGAGCTCCTGACCTCAGGTGATCTACCCACCTCAGCCTCCCAAAATGCTGGGATTACAGGCATGAGCCACTGCACCCAGCCCAGCTTTGCTTTTTTAATGCAGTATATCATTTGCATAATTATTACATGTGAGCTTTCTTTTCTACCTCCCCTACTAGAATGTAAGCTCCTTGAAGACAGGAGTTTTTGTCTGTTTTGCTTACTGATGGATCCCAAGTCCCTGAAGACTATGCTGGCACTTGTTGGGCATTCAATAAATATAGGCTGAATAAATGAAAAAGAGGGAATGTTTTTGTCAGTTGATGATGGAGTTTGGAAAGGGAATGATAGAAGCTGAGAACAACTGAGCCATCCTCAAAAACAGACTGGGGAGGCCGAGCATGGTGGCTCATGCCTGTAATCCCAGCACTTTGGGAGGCCAAGGCGGGTGGATCACTTGAGGTCAGAAGTTCGAGACCAGCCTGGGCAACATGCTAAAACCCCATCTCTACTTAAATTACAAAAATTAGCCAGGTGCAGTGGCACGTGCCTGTAATCTCAGCTACTCAGGAGGCTGAGGCATGAAAATCGCTTGAACCCGGGAGGCGGAGCTGGCAGTGAGCCGAGATTGTGCCACTGCATTCCGGCCTGGGCCACAGAGTGAGACTCCTTCTCCAAACAAACAGACTGGGGAGTATTTGGGATTGGGAGTTGTGCTGAGAGCAACCAGAAAGGAAGAAAGGTGATGAGTCAGCAAGATGAGTGAGGACGGGGCATTTACGCAGGGGAAGTCACCGGAGGCGAGCTGGCAGAAACTACCTCCAATAACAAGGAAGCCAAGAAAGGCATTTCAAGCCGTTTGCTGTGCCCTACATCGCTGTCACACACAATACACAATACACTCGCTGCACTCAACAGATGTGAGGTCTTTGTTGACTTTTTGGGGGCTGGTGGGTAAAGATGAGGAGCAAGGAGAAAGGATTTGAGACTACATTTTGGTCAAAATCAGAGCACACACAAAAAGGAACAACATGTTAACATACTGATCTTTAGAGAAAAAAAAAGGAACAACATGAAGACACCGGGTCTACAGTAAGAATTTGATGCAGCCGGAAACCTAAGCGGTGTCGACCATGCGACCAGGAAGCCTACAGGCAGAGGTGCACATCTTGCACAGGGCATTGCTCTTCTAGCGGAGGGGCAGACACACAGCTATACATTCTCAGGTGAGCCTGGCTGACTCTGTAATCATAGTGCCTTCTCTTAGGGGTGCTGCCAGGATTACTAAGACGAAGAAGAGGGGGGTGCTCCTGAACACGAGAGGAGAGCTGCATTCTTCGCTGCTTCCTCCTTGCCCCACAGGAGGTGGCGCTCAGCGGGCCACGAGGCAGAGTTTATAGGTCGGGGGAATGTTGCCAAAGCCTGAGAGCTTGGGGGTGATATTGATGTCTGCAGGCGGCACCAGTGAGCGCAGAGAGAAGTTCTGAAGGATGAAGATGAAGTAGAGAAAGAGTTCCATGCGGGCCATGCCCTCACCCAGGCAGATGCGCTTTCCTGCAGGCACAGGGGAGGGCAGAAGGAAGGGTCACACCTGCACAGGTCATGGGGGTGGCGGGGTGTTGGAACTGACCGCCCCACTGAGCCTTAGCATGTCTCATGAACATCAGAGCTCATGACTGAGCCCGCTTTATAAAGGGGTGTTACACAGGCTTAGTGGGTGCCTATAGCTAGTGCTCAGCCAGGACCTGTTACTTCTCTGATGTCTGGGATTCCACCCCATTCCAAGAGGGAATGGGTCTAACGGATCCATGAGTTTCAAGGTTGTGTTTATTTCAATTCCTCAAGGGTTTGTCCAACGCCTATTAGGTGCCAGACACTGGTGAGAAAAAAAAGTGAAAACTCGGCCAGGCGCAGTGGCTCACGCCTGTAATCCCAGCACTTTGGGAGGCCGAGGCGGGTGGATCACGAAGTCAAGAGATCGAGACCATCCTGGTCAACATGGTGAAACCCCGTCTCTACTAAAACTACAAAAAATCAGCTGGGCATGGTGGCGCGTGCCTGTAATCCCAGCTACTCAGGAGGCTGAGGCAGGAGAATTGCCTGAACCCAGGAGGCGGAGGTTGTGGTGAGCCGAGATCGCGCCATTGCACTCCAGCCTGGGTAACAAGAGTGAAACTCTGTCTCAAAAAAAAAAAAAAAAAAAAAAGTGAAAACTCACCCTTAGTAACACTGACTGTTTGTAAGCCACTCTTCCAGTCATTTGGAAGGATTAATCCCTGTTTCACAGATGTGGGCTGAAGTGACTCACCCAAGGCCCCAGCAATTCAAAAAGGTGAAGTGGAGTCCAGGTTTCCAACCACTGCCCTGACTCCAGGTTCCAAACGACAGACACTTTTTGTTGTTGGTGTTTGTTTGTTTGAGACAGGGTCTTGCTCTGTCGCCCGGGCTGGAGTGCAGTGGCATGATCTCCGCTCACTACAACCTCGCCTCCTGGGTTCAAGTGATTTTTGTGCCTCAGCCGCCCAAGTAGCTGGGACTACAGGCGCACGCCACCACACCTGGCTAATTTTTGTATTTTTAGTAGAGACATGGTTTCACCATGTTGGCCAGGCTGGTCTCGAACTACTAGCCTCAAGTGATCCACCTGCCTCAGCCTCCCAAAGTGCTGGGATTCCAGGTGTGGGCCACTGAGCCCCGCCAACATACGCTTAAAATGCTGCTGCATGAAGATTTTATGCTGTGGGCAGGCAAATGACTGTCTGTTGGGCAAATCTGCCCTCCTGCTTGTGTTCATACAGCCTGCAAACTAGGAATGCTTTCGGCATTTAAAAATGGTTGGGAAAACAAACAAAAAAGAAAATGATTGGGAAAAAAAAAAAGACTCTTTTGCGATATGTGAAGATGAAACAAAGTTCGGATTTCAGTGTCCGTAAATAGTTTTTCAAACTCACACACAGGCTCGTTTATTTTTACGTTGTCTACGGCCACTTTCGTAGGTCAACGGCAAAGGTTCAGAGACTGTCTGGAAAAATAGAAAATATGTCTTATTTTGTTCTTAACAGCCAGTGGATTTATGCCCTGGCTAGTGTTATTCATGTCCTTTTTTTCTTTCTAATGATCAGAGTCAATCATTGTAATATTTACTAATTCAGGGATTCTAAAATGTTATGTTTCTATGATGTAACCTTCAAATTCACATTGTGACTTGAACTTCAAACAGAGACCAGTGGCTGGGGGGGTGGATTTAGCACATGCCTGGGGAAGTCAGACCGGAGAAACCTACCAGAGGAAAAAGGCACAAAGGCTTCATTCTTCTTGAAGCGCCCCTTCTCATCCAGGAAGTGCTGGGGATAGAAGGCATCTGGATAGCGGAAGTATTTGGGGTCTTTGAGGACAGAGCCAAGCAGGGCAAATACATTTGTGCCCTGCAGTGAAAATGGAGGCAGTTGGGAGAAATTAGTGTTGGACTACAGGGGTAGGGAATCAGGGGAAGAGAGGAGCTCAGTGGAAGGGAGGCAATGAGGGGGCAACCCCACCTTGGGCAGAAGGTAGCCTCGAAACTGAGTGTCCCGGGTGACGGTGTGGGGGACACCCATGGGCACGATGTCTAACAGTCTCTGTATTTCATGGATGACGGCGTCTGTGTAGGGCATCTTGACCCGGTCTTCCACACGTGGGAGTCGGTGTGGTCCAATTACCTGGTTAATCTCTTCGTGGATCTTAGCTGGACGGGGTCAGAAAATATAGCAGAGAACGGCACAGGGAAGGACAAGAGGTGTTTTTGTTAGGGAAGCCAGGGCGAATCACACTTTCCTAGCCCCAGCAGAAAGAGATCTCAGATGCAAGCCACGCATGTTTGGTCGCCTCTTTAGCTTAACAATGGACACACTGGCGGTGCCCAATTACTCATCGGACATCGGGAGAGAGACAGGCAGGCTGGAGTTGGGAACACTGCCAGGACGTTTGGTCTTTACTTAAAAGCACCAAAAAGCCATGGTCCCAGCTTGACTTTCAAACGTGGATTTTTCACATAATGGGAAAGAGGCAAGCTAGGTGACCGGGACAGGATTGACACAAATGACAAGCTGTTATGTGATTAAGATCACCACTGGTGGCGTTTATCTATCTTTGCAATTGAGAAATGAGTGACTTCATCTTCTGAACTTCTGTTTTGTCATCTTCAAAATAAGTGCAATAATCGGACATGGTCATAGAGTTGAAACATTGTATAACGTCTGGTGTGTGAAGAACTAGGACAGTTCCTGGCACATAGAAGCAGCTAATAAATATTTGGTTTTTTTGTTTTTCGTTTTTTTTTTTTTGAGACAGAGTCTTACTCTGCTACCCAGGCTGGAGTGCAGTGGTACAATCTTGGCTCACTGCAGCCTCTGCCTCCTGGGCTCAAACAATCCTCATTCCTCAGCCTCCCAAGTAGCTGGGATTACAGGTGTGTGCTACCACACACCTGGCTGATTTTTGCATTTTTAGTAGAGAAAGGGTTTCACCATTTGGCCAGACTGGTCTTAAAGTCCCAGCCTTAAGTGATCTGCCTGCCTCTGCCTCCCAAAGTGCTGGGAATACAGGCGTGAGCCACTGCACCCAGCTTGGTTATTTAGGCCAGTGAAAGACAACTCAGACAATGGAGGTGAGGCTACAGGCGCTTGAGTAGAAGTGTGTTGGTGTCTCTCATCTGTACCAGGAGAAACCCTTTGGCTTGTTTTGTTACATTATTAAGGAGAGGGGCCAAAATTGAAAATTTTCCTTAAGCAGGAGTTCCTTAATGAATTCCTCATTACTAAAGTTACCCTACTGGACCAGATCATAATTTATGGGAGATGAATTCTATTTGTCTTCTCCTCTATAATGGCCATCAAAGATATCCACCTCCCAGTCTCTAAAACCTAATGCCTGGAAGGCTATGTACATAAGGGTAACAAAAAGACAAGAGAGACTCTGAACATGCCAGCAAATTAAGAATCTTGAGACAAAAAGATTAACCTCGGTTATTGAGATTGGCCCTCATTGTAATACTGTGTGTCTGTTTAAGAGAGAGGCAGGAGAATAAGAGTTAGAGAAAAAGATGTGAGGCCGGGCGCAAGTGGCTCGCACCTGTAATCTCAGCAATTTGGGAGGCCAACGATGGATTACCTGAGGTCAGGAGTTCAAGACCAGCCTGGCCAACATGGCGATACCCCATCTCTAATAAAAATACAAAAATTAGCTGGGTATGGTGGCACATGCCTGTAATCCCAGCAACTCAGGAGGCTGAGGAAGGAGAATTGCTTGAACCTGGGAGGCGGAGGCTGCGTGAGCTGAGATCATGCCGCCGCATCACAGCCTGGGCAACACAGCAAGACTCTGTCTTGAAAAAAAAGAAAGAGAATAAGATGTGATTCCAGAAGCAAATAGAGGTTTAAAGATGCTACGCTACTGGCTTTGAAGATGGAGGACAGAGTCGTGAACCCGAGATTACAAGGAGTATGGCTTTAACACCCGGAAAAGGCAGAAAATCAGATGGTCCGTTGGTGTTGGCCTAGTGAAAGCCTATTTGAACTTCTGAAATTCAGAACAGAAGGATAATAAATTTGTGTTGCTTTAGACAACTAAGTTTCTGGTAATTTGTTACAACAGCCACAGGCCAAGTAGGAGATGAAATTAAATGACCTCCAAAAGTCAGGGATTTCGTGTTTCCATGTCCTGATTTCGTGTTTCCATGTCCTGAAGTCCTTAAGGGTGAAGAATCTGAGGCCGTGGGATTCTAGATTTTCAAGATGATGTCTTCTTTATGTTGGGGTCGGAGTTACCAGACAGGCAGCTCAGGGTAGACTCACCTTCCACTTCAGGATGCTTCATTAACAGCAAGAATCCATAGCGCAAGGTAGAACTCACGGTCTCCGTGCCAGCAAAGAAGAGGTTCAGAGTGGTGAGGACCAAGTTCTTGAGGTTGAATTCTGTATGAGGATTATTTTTATCCTGAGAGTGAGGGGATAGTGAACAGAGTTACTGCTTCTGTCTTTATTATCCTTTTTTTTTTTTTTTTTTTTTACAGAGTCTCATTCTGTTGCTCAGGCTGGAGTGCAGTCACATGATCCCAGCTCACTGCAAGCTCTACCTCCCAGGTTCAAACGATTCTCCTGCCTCAACCTCCCAAGTAGCTGGGGTTACAGGTACCTGCCACCACACCTAGCTAATTTCTTTTGTGTGTGTGTCTTTAGTACAGATGAGGTTTCACCTTGCTGGCCAGCATGGTCTTGAACTTCTGACCTCAGTTGATATGCCCACCTCGGTCTCCCAAAGTGCTGGGATTACAGGCGTGAGCCACTGCACCTGACCTATTGTCTTATTTTCTTATTGTCTTTATTGTCTGTTGTATAGGGAGACAACAGGTGGGTAAACCAATCGTGTCTGGGAGAGGACACAGTCAGAGCAAAGGTCCTATGGCAGGAACATGCCTGTGTGTTAGAGGAACAGCAAGGCAGAAGCCAGAAGGATGGGATGGGGTGAATAACAGGGAGGAGGGGAGGAGAAGAATGTGGGGTACCTTGTAAGATTTGAACGTGGAGGGACATTAGGATACATTAGGGTATAAAATTTAAATTTCCAAGGGCAAAGTTTCAATAACATAAAAATATAAACTTACAAATGTATAAAACTCTAGGAAATGATGATACAGAAGTATTAACTGCTAAATTTCTCTATCTCTAAGACTTTAAACATTTAAGTTTAAATATTTAACTTCAAACATTTCAGTCTTAAATGTTTAGTCTTACATTTAAAAACTTTAAGCTTCTACGTTTCTGAAATTCTAAGACTCAAGACTGGAGTTGTAAGTCTCCTCTGGCATGTATAAGGTGTAAGACTTTAAGTTTCCAAGTTCCTAAAATGTCTAGATTCAAAGTCTGTTTTAAAGCTGTAACAGCGTATACGTCTACGGTTTCTACATTCATCTATAAAGCCGTAACAGTTTATACTTTTACCATTTCTACAGTCATCTATAGATAAAAGTCAATCCTGTGAAATAATGCTTCTTTGCTTGTTTGTTTTTGTCCTCAATGTCTGCAGATTGGTTTATTTACAGTTGCAGGGACTAGAGGTTGAGAAGATGAGAGAAAAGGACCAGGGGAAGAAGAGGAGGTACCTGGCGCATCTTGATGAGAAAGCAGTCAATGAAGTCCCGGGGGTTTTGGTAGTCAAAGGCTGCTTCATTGATCTTGACCCTGGAGGCAATGAAGTCCTTGAGCTCTTCTACCAAGTAGTAGGTGTGATGGTGTCTTCCTGGCAAATACTGCATGACTCCAGAGTACATGCCATATAGCTGTGGGAATAGGCAAGGGGGCTTTGTCAGACATGGGCGCCAGGGGCCAGCATGGGCTGAGTCTGGAGTTGGACAGCTGGGCTCAAAGTCCAGTGCTGGGTCTAAGAATCAGGTGAGGCCCTTTTGTTTCCTGGAAGTTGGGTCATATTGAGACAGTAGTTCCCCCCTAACCCCGGTTTTGCCTCCCACCATTTCAGTTGCGTGCAGCCAGCTGCAGTCTAAAAATATTACATACAATATTTTGAGAGAGAAAGAGTACATTCATATAACTTTTTAAGACTATATTGTTATAATTGTTCTATTTTACTGCTTATGAATGCCAGTCTCTTATTGCACTCAATTTATAAATTAAATTTTATCATGACACGTATATTTCAGAAAAGCAGTATCTATGGAATTCGGTACTATCCATGGCTTGAGGCATCGACTGGGGGTCTTGAACATTTCCCCCAGCAATGAGGAGAACTACTGTACTCACCTCCCAGGGGTGTGGGGAGGATCGAGTGGGGTATAGGAAGGTGCTTAGTTAACTGGGGCTGGTGCGTGGGCAGAGAGGTGGCTGGGTGGGCACCTGTGTCCAGGGAGTGCTCATCTCACTGAAACACTCGTTGACCAACTGCAACAGTTTCAAGAACTGCTTGTCCTCATAGTCGAAGCGACTTCCAAAGACAATGGAACTGATGATGTTGGAGACGCTGCGGCTCAGAAAGAAGGTGGGGTCGATGGGGGCACCTGGGCAGTGGAAATTGTTTATGTTGGAGGCGATGATCATGAATATGGGGTGTGGAATCACAGTCCCGCATCTGAGTCCCAGCTCTACTACTTATTGCATGTGTAACTGTGTTGTTGTGTTTTGGGTCTAGATTGGCCAATCTGCAAATTGGTTTAGGAACCATTTCATTGGTTCGTGAGGCTTCAATATCATTATCCATAAAATAATTAGCACAATGCCTGGCATATAGTAAGCACAGTTGCGCTTAATCATTATTTTGTATTATTATTACTTAAATGCATTGATGTTAGAGACTTACATATTTGGGGGAAAGTGGGGTAAGTGACACATTATAAAAGTTTCTGAATTCTGTCTAGCTCTACTGATGATTTCATTTGGGCAATTAAAAAAATCCTTCCCTTGGCCTCACCTACACCTTCTGAAAAACAAGATCAGTAAATCTGGGAACAATTTCTCAAGAATAATGTACATATTCACAAATACACAATTTTATGAATAATTTCCGGACTACACAAGCATTTGAAGCTTTTAGGTAGATGCTGTTAATCACCCATGTAGAACAGACAAGGATCCTCTGATGCAGAGAAAATGTGTCTCTATTTCTACCTCTTATCTATTTTTTTTTTTCTCTCTAAGTCTTTTCTCTGTAGACCCCAGTGTTTCCAAACCTTATTTTTTGGTGGGACTGAACTCCTTTAAAAACATAATGAAACGATTATAGAGCTTCAGATTTGCAAAATGAAGTTCAAAAGATTTTTTTTCACAACAACATAAATATACTTAACACTACTGAACTGGACACTTAAAATGGTGAACCTGGTAAATTTTATGTTACGTATTTTTTTTTAACCACAATACAAATATACAAATGTAATGAAATTTGACCCTGTCTTCAAGAAAAGTCATGAAGTCACATGTCACCGAAATCTGCTTAGGATATCAAGAGCTCACAGACCCCTTGAGATCCACTGACTAAAGTTTCTAGATAAGTGGTCTCTAAGGGTCTTCCATGTTAACTGTTTGTTTTGTTTTGTTTGTTTGTTTTGAGATGGACTCTCGTTCTGTTGCCCAGGCTGGAGTGCAGTGGCACAATCACAGCTCACTGCAACCTCGGCCTCCTGGGTTCAAACAACTCTCCTGCCTCAGCCTCCCAATTAGTTGGGATTACAGGCATGTGCCACCACGCCCAGCTAATTTTTGTATTTTTAGCAGACACGGGGTTTCACCTTGTTGGCCAGGCTGGTCTCGAACTCCCGACCTCGTGGTCTGCCCGCCTCGGCCTCCCAAAATTCTGGGATTACAGGCATGAGCCACTGAGCCTGGCTGTTTTTTTTTTTTTTTTTTTTTTTTTTTTAAAGAGACAATCTTACTGTCTCCCGTCTCCCATAGTGAAGTACAGTGGCATGATCACAGCTCACTGCAGCCTTGAACTCCTGGGCTCAAGCAACCTCCCACATCAGCCCCCAAAGCAGCTGGCACTACATACAGCGTGTGCCAGCCACATGCCCAGCTCATGCAAACTCTTAATATGGGAGCTGGCCAGAAATCTCGGTGGATTCTTAATATTTTCCCTCTTCTCCCATTCCAGAGCTTTCTCCCACCAAAGCCCATTCTCATGACTGAGCACTTCATAACCACCCAGTCACCCAGTAGCCCTTCCCCTTGTGACCCCCATACCCTTGGTCTTCCGGAACTCCTCCAGTAGGTAGCCGGCCTCCTCCTGAATTCGCTCCTCAATGCTCCGTTTTCCCATCCCAAAGTCCCGAAGGATGGTCAGGGAGAAGCGTCGGAGACTCTTCCATCGGTCTCCATTGGACATAACCACACCTGCCAGGATCTCAGTCTCAGGCTTCTGCCTCCCCTCCCCTCCCATGTTCAACTCTGTGCTAGACAGTGATGGGGACAGATTATGAAAGCTCTAGACTCTGCTGTCAGGGAAGCCACTCCCAACCTTCAAGGCTCATTTAAGAGAGAAAGGTTCCCTCCCTGCAGGATCCTCAAAAATAAGGAAAGTCCAGATTGAGGTAGAGTAAAAGGGAATCAGTCTAGGAATGGTAAGGGGAGATCACAGAGTGTTTCTTATAGGAAAGAGAGGTAGACCTGTATAAATTTAAAAAAAATAATAATAACTGAGTGAATGCCTAGCAATGTGGAGGGATGTATGGATAGAGTGCCACAGGGTGCCCTGGAATGGGGATATTAATTCTATTTTCTATATAATACTTGTATTCTCTGGACACATATACATATGTGTACACAGAAGCTCACTCTTGTACATCGATGTACCTACACAAAAGGAGTTACCGTGTAGTAAGAAACATTTAGAAATTACCAAATGTGTGGACTGATGAGAGTCTTATAGCAATGCATTAGATCTAATGAAATTATTTTGCTTCATTGATGAATGGAAGGAAGAGTTTATGACTGGAATAATGGATGGATGGATGGACGGATGACTTAATAGATGGGTGGATGGTTTGAGATAGATGGATAACGGTTGGAGGGTGGGTGGAAAGAATGATAGATGTATGAATGATGGAAGCACTAATGAATAGATGGAATGACGGATAGATGAATAAATAGAAAGTTAATTGACAGATGTATAGACAATAGAGTGAAGGATTTTTATAGAAAGAATAACGAATGGATTTT
>NW_016107621.1:1235422-1240687 GCF_001604975.1 Cebus imitator
TGTTGACCAGGATGGTCTCGATCTCTTGACTTCGTGATCCACCCGCCTCGGCCTCCCAAAGTGCTGGGATTACAGGCGTGAGCCACCGCGCCCAGCCATGAATGGATTTTCTAATGTATATGGATCAATGGACAGAAGGAAGAAAAAGTGACAGATAGACAGACAGACTAGATAGACAGAATGTGGTGAGCCTTCTTGGAATTGAAGGGTGTGGGCAGTTAGAGATGGATGCCTGGGAAAAAGAGATCTACCTAAATGAAGGAGGCAGAGACCTATGGGTTAGGTGTGTGTATGCGTGTAGAAAGATGAGAAATAAGGTTGGCTATGAGGGCTTCAGTAGGTGCATAAAGAATATCACTAATCCATTAAAAGTAAGAGCAGAAATGACACAGAAAACAATAGAGTCAGAGGGCATGGATTCAAAATAAAGTGGTTCTGCCACTTACTATGTGACATTATCTAACATTTATCTTAGCTTTTTCCTTTACAACATTAGTATAGTGTTAACAGCTCTCTGAAGGGAATCAATGCATTAAGTCATATAAAGCACTTACCAAAGAACCTGGCATGTAGGCAATGAATTTCAGTCATTTCTGGTTTTACTGTTTTCATTGTCATTGCTACCTACCATGACCTTTGAAGTTTTGCTCTACTGAAGCCAGTTGTCCACGGCCACTGAAGTCATCCGCTTGGTCCACCAAGGCTTCCTTCACTGCTTTGTGTCCACATAAAACAACCACTGGCCGGGGACCCATGTACACAGTGAACACAGGGCCGTATTTCTCACTGAGCTTGGGGGGAAGGAAAACACAAGAGGAGGGGGTGACTGGAGTACCAAGTATAGACCAATCAAGGACTTTAGAGGATGGTGATTTCAGGGGGATATAAACAGGGTACTAAGGAATCAAGGTAAATCCTGGGCTTGGAAGGACTACTGGGAAAGAGGCACGGAAGTCTTGGCTCCTGTCATCCTAGGCAAAAGCTCATCTCTCCCCACAAGACTTAGTGTCTGCATCTAGAAAATAATGGACCTAGGTTAGATAAATTCCAAGATTCATACTCCTGTCTCTGAAATGTTAAATTTCTAGAATCTTAAGACTTCATGATACCAAGTCTCAAAGTGCTAAGACAACCTGAGTCAAAGAGTCCTTGTGTGTAAAAATATAATGTACTATGATTCCAAAGTCCTGAGGTCATGAGCATCTTATTTCAATGCACTGAGAAGGTGTGCTTCCAACATTTCAGAATTCTGGAATTTCAGAATTCTAAGATTTGCAAAGTCTGTGTTTCCAAAAGTCTTTTAGAAGCCTAATGTTCCATGTGAACCTGGCTATAGGATTACTTGCTATTAGCCCTATAAGGGGAGACAGAGAGACTCACCTTCATCAAAGACCGAAAGGTAGCATCAGTTCGAACTTGCAGCAGGTTCCCCAAGAAAGGAATTGGTGTGGGACCTGGGGGCAGCTTTCCTCCCTTATTCATTCGTTTCCAGGCAATGAAGATGAGCAGGCAAGACAAGAAGAGTTCCAGAAACATGGTGACGGCCCATCCTAGCCCCATGGTGCCAGGTTGGCAGGTTCTGTCCTGGGCACGAGATCCTGCCTAAATAGGTCCTGGGAGATCAGCTTATACCGAAATCTGAACACCCTGGGATTTAAGATTTCCGGGTTTGAATGTCATCGGGGAAGTGTACTTATGTGGGGGGTGGTTATATAACCTATAATCTCCCACTTGAATAAAGGTAACTTGAATTCACACAGGGAAATCCTCTGGGGCCATTCCCTTTCTTCATATTTCCAGTCTCTCTGTTCTCTCTCAGCTCTACAGAATTGAACAGAGTATCTTGGTTGGGTGTAACAGGCAGATTAGTATCTTTTTAGGCTATTAATTTTAGGATGCAGACAATCTGGGTATAAGTGGCAGTTTCATCTTTTCTTCCCTGGACAAGTCACTTAACCTCTGGGACTTGTTTCCCCATCTATCAAATAGGGAAATCATGTTTTATTTGTTTATTTCTTTATTGAGACAGAGTCTCACTCTGTCACTCAGGCTGGAGTGCAGTGGTATGATCTCATTTCACATCTGTCTCCCAGGTTCAAGCAATTTTTGTCCCTCAGCCTTCCAAGTAGCTAGGACTACAGGGGCACACCACCACACCCAGCTAGTTTTTGTAGAGATGCGGTTTCACCATGTTGGCCAGGCTAGTCTCAAACTCCTAGCCTCAAATGACCCACTCGCCTCAGCCTCCCAAAGTGCTGGGTTTACAGGCGTGAGCCACCGCAGCTGGCCAACCGTGTTGTTTAGAAAGTCTTGACAGTCAACAAGGAAACCTCTTTGTTCATTATTTAATTAAGGATAACCCTAATTAATGTTATTAAATTTAATTTTTAATTGACAGATAATTGTACATATTTGTGGGGTACAGTGTGATATTTTGATACATGTATGCAATGTATATCAATCAAATTAAGGTAATTATTATATCCATTACCTAGACATTTATTATTTATTCATGGTAAGAACATTCGAAATCCTCTCTTCCTATTATTTGGAAATAAGCAATGTAGTATTGTTAACCTAGCCACCCTACTGTGTAATGTAACACTAGAATGTTAATAAGGAAAGTAAGCTGAAGATTTAGAAAACAAGAGAAATAAATCAATTGAAAGGGTTTTATTCAAAAAGTTCTTGTTTTCTACTCAAGATAATGTTAAACAACAATAATCAAAGATTACCTGCATTGGTATATCAGAACTTTGCTGTATCAAATACAAAAAAGAAAAAAAAAGCTTTGCTGGTGTGTGTGTGTGTGTGTGTGTGTGTGTGTGTGTGTGTTTTGAAAGTGTACAGTGTAGAGATTCCCTCTGAACCCCAGTCTCTGGAGGGGAACATCTCGTCTAGAGTCATGACCTAGTGATTGTTCTCATTAATAATCTAAAAAGTGGCTCTCTACCTTTTCTGCTCCAAATATTTTCAAATCTTTACTGTCCTGAAACTAACTTCCTGGATATTATATCGTACTCATATATGCTATTTAACAAAATTCAGCGTCCTTCTCATGTGACTGTATTCTCAGACCTGGAAACTGAATCCTTTAAGGTATCTGTAGGTTTGGGGAATGGGGTTTGGCTGGCTGAGCTGAGGCATCCTGTGTCCAGAAGTGGTGGAAATTCTGGGGAAACTGAGTGACCCACACAGTGCCACCTTTTGTTTCTTGGATCTGCTGCTAGAATGTCTTTCTTGGAGTAGAGACTCAGCTCAGCCCACCTCCTTTGACTCTTAGCTTTCGCCTTCCCATCCCATTCTGATCCCCACCACCCAACACTTAACACCCTCTTTACTACTCTCTTTTTTATTTATTTATTTATTTATTTTTTGTATTTTTAGTAGAGGCAGGGTTTCACTGTGCTGGCCAGGCTGGTATCGAACTTCTGACCTCATGATCCACCCGCCTCGGCCTCCCAAAGTGCTGGGATTACAAGCGTGAGCCACTGCGCCCGGACTTTACTAGTCTCTTAACCATCTTGTGGTGGTGGCGTGTGTGTGGTGATGGTGGTTGGTTGTGAGTCTGGTTTTCCTATTCAGACAGGAAGGGAGAGAGAAAGTACTCTCAGAACATCTCCCCTAACCATCCCACTTCCAGATAGGAAGCCAGGAGTGGAGGAACTTGAACTAAAAAGCAGAAGCAAGCTAAAGAGAAAAAATAATTGCAGAGCACCTGAGGCAGAGAAATTCAGAGCATGGCAGATTATGCCAGGTATTCTGTGATGGAGACAGAGACCAAGATTGAGAGAAAATAGAGGTGCATAGAAACAGAACCAGAGGGAGATCAAAATAGAGGTGAGGCCGGGCGTGGTGGCTCACACCTGTAATCTGAACACTTTGGGAGGCCAAGGCAGGAGGATCACCTGAAGTCAGGAGCTCGAGACCAGCCTGGCCATTATGGTGAAACCCCATCTCTACTAAAAATACAAAAAAAAAAAAAAAATTAGCTGGGCGTGGTAGTGGGCACCTGTAATCCCAGCTACCCAGGAAGCTGAGGTGGGAGAATCACTTGAGCCCGAAGGCAGGGGTTGCAGTGAGCTGAGATCACGCCACTGCTCTTTAGCCTGGGCAACAAGACCGAGACTCTGTCTCAAAAAGACAAACAAAAGAGAGATGAGAGAGAGATTCAGTGAGTCAAAGATAAATGTCAAGGAGGACACAGAGACAAAAGACAATTCAAAGAAACAGAGAGAGGGAGATAGAAACAGAAAGAATAAAAGACAGGAAAAAAGTTTCAGTGAGACAGAGACTGAGAAAGTGACATATGGTTGAGAAAACAATCAAGAGGAACCCAAAAAGTGAGCACGCTTTTTCTCTCTCATTTCTAAAAAACAAACAAAACACTCAAGTGACTCAGAGAGAAATCCAACGAGACAAAATGTTGAAGATGGAGATGAACAACGAGAAAGGCAAAGAAACAAAGAGATACAGGGACAAGAGACAAACCCAGGACTAAGTGGGACAGAGAGGAGATTTGGGCTCCATAGGGCACGTGGAAGAAATGGAACCTGGGTTATGTTATGCCTAGTCACATGCCCGTCTTTCTGGGACTAAGAAATGTGATGCTGCCAGATTTGTTTTTGTTTTTGAGATGAGGTCTCGTTCTGTTGCCCAGGCTGGAGTGCGGTGGTGCGATCTTGGCTCACTACAACCTCCGCCCCCCGGTTCAAGCGATTGTCCTTCCTCAGCATCCTGAGTAGCTGGGATTACAGGCATCTGCCACCACACCTGGCTAATTTTTGTATTTTTAGTAGAGACGGGGTTTTGCCAGGTTGGCCAGGCTGGTCTTGGACTCCTGACCTCAAGTGATCCACCTGCCTAGCCTCCCAAAGTGCTGGGATTACAGGCTTGAGCCACCGCGCCCGGCGAAATTTTTAAAATTTATTGTCACTTTGTGCCAGGCATGGAGCTGTGTGCTTGACAAGCAGGGTATCCTCCAATCCAAACAAACAGCTTGCAAGGAAGGGCATGTGGTCAGAGATGATTCAGGTCACCCGAAAACAAGCATTCTTATAACCTGAAGCTGCTGGATAAACTTTGTTTTGTTTTGTTTTGTTTTTTGAGACGGAGTTTCACTCTTGTTACCCAGGCTGGAGTGCAATGGCCCGATCTCGGCTCACCGCAACCTCCGCCTCCTGGGTTCAGGCAATTCTCCTGCCTCAGCCTCCTGAGTAGCTTGGATTACAGGCACACGCCACCATGCCCAGCTGAATTTTTGTA
>NW_016107621.1:1240857-1245772 GCF_001604975.1 Cebus imitator
CTCCATGTAATACCTTTCATACCAGGGGAAAGGGCATTCAGATGTTTCAAGTGCTTGGAAGTATAGCTCTCATTGTCATCTGGTTTGATACATTAAATTCATATGTGACTGTATTTGTGAAGAGGTTCATATTTTAGAGGCACCTAGATGTCTCCCAATATTTGTTTTCCCCTTCTTCCACAGTAATGGAATTCTATCCAGCTACCTGATTACCAACAGCAAAAACTACCTTTCCCATCGACAGTAAAAACTACATTTCCCAAGCTCCCTTGCAGCTGGGTGTGGCCATGTAGTCAAGTTCTGACCAATGAGAAGTGAGTGAAAGTGATGTACCCAACTTTCAGTTTATGCTTAGAGGGAGGGGCAAGGTTTCCTTTCCAAATATTTCCTCTTTCTGGCTAAATGGGATGGAAATGTGGGGATGGCAAGGGCAACAACTTAGGAAAGAGAAGCATCAACATGGTAGGAGCCTGGGTCTTTGATATCAGTGAACTACCTGATGAGCCCTGGGTTGCTTATGCAGAGCCATTAAGTCTAAGAAAATTAAATTTCGGCCAGGTGCAGTGGCTCATGCCTATAATTCCAGCACTTTGGAAGGCTAAGGCAGGTGCATCACCTGAGGTCAGGAGCTCGAGACCAGCTTAGCCAACATGGTGAAACCCCATCTCTACTAAAAATGCAAAAATTAGCGGGGCATGGTGGCACACGCTGTAATCCCAGCTATTTGGGAGGCTGAGGCAGGAGAATTTCATGAACTCGGGAGGCCGAGGTTGCAGTGAGCCGGGAAGGCGCCACTGCGTTCCATCCCGGGTGACAGAGTGAGAGAGAAGAAAGAAAAGAAAGGAAAAGAAAAGAAAAGGAAGGAGAATGGGAGGGAGGGAAGGGAGAGAAGGAGAGGGGAGGGGAGGGGAGGGGGAGAGGAGGGAAGGAGAGGGGAGAGGAGAAGAGAGAGAGAAAAAAGGGAGGGGAGGGAAGGGAAGGGAAGGGAGGGAGGGAAGGAGAAGAAAGAAAGAAAATTAAATTTCCAGCTTGTGTAAGCCCCTTTAAACCACTGTTTTGGGTTTTCATTATAGCAGTTAACCTGTATGTTATGAAATTTGGCTTCTATGAAGAAGGCTTGAAAAATCATTGAACCAAGATAAGTGTCCAACACCTATCATGTCCAACGTCAGACATTTGCCTTCTGTTTTTGCTGTGTCTGAGTACCACCCATATATTAATTGTTTCTTTAAATTGATTCAATTTTTAAGAACTTAAGTTTATTAACATGAAACTTGGTATTTCTCCCTTCAGTGGAAGATTAGCTGTCTTCTATCATAACCTGTGTATTAGTTATCTAACACTACCTAACAAAACAGCTCAGCACCTAGAGGCTTAAGACAATGGTTTGTTATTTCCCACAGTTTCTGCATATCAATGTAATTTATACTCTCCCATATCCACACGGAAGTCTTCCTGGTTCTGAAACCTGACCCCAACTTCTTTTCTGCATCTCCTCTCACTCTTAAACTCAAGCTGGGGGTTCCAGGCTAAACACAGCATGTCAGAGTTTGAAGAGGTCTCTGAAATATTTCTCAAAAGGTATAAAATGCATAATTTGACCCAATTTATACCCATGGAGTATAAATCATCAGTTGTGAGATACTGCAAGATTCCTTGTAAGGAGGATGTATGGATGGATTTGAATGTTACAGGCGATAATCATAAATATATTTCATAACTGGGGCAGCACAGATACTGTCTGAAGATGGAGTAGGGTCCTGGAGGCCTCTTTAGTAGATGAACTATGGGGCTATTGGTAAGATTGGTCCTGGAGAAGTGGCTGAATCACCTACTTACCAACCTCTCTCTATTGGTAAGAGCGGTCCTGGAGAAGTGGCTGAATTACCTATTTATCAACTGGCCTCATTTAGATGTTTGTCCCCACAAACCTCACATTGAAATTTGATCCCCAGTGTTGGAGGTGGAAACTAATGTGAAGTGTTTGGCTCATGATACAGAAATTACCTGATACCCTCTTCATGGTAATGAATGATTTTTTGCTCTGTTAGTTACTATGACAGCTGGTTGTTTAAAAGAACTTGGCAATACGCCCTCTCTTGCGTCCTCTCTCACCATGTGATCCCTGCACACACTGGCTCTGCTTTGCCTTCTGCTAAGAGTGGAAGCAGCCTGAAGCCCTCACCAGAAGCAGATGCTGGTGGCCATGCTTCCTGTACAGCCAGCAGGACTGTAAGCCAAATAAATCTCTTTTTATTATAAATTACTCACCTACAGGTATTGGATAATAACAACACTAAACAAACTAAAACAACCTCTATCAAAAGATACTGTAATAGGCCAGGCGTGGTGGCTCACACCTGTAATCCCAGCACTTTGGGAAGCTGAGACAGGTGGGTCGTTTAGGATTGGGAGTTCGAGACCAGCCTGGCCAACATGGTGAAACCTGTCTCTACTAAAAATACAAAAAAAAATAGCTGGGCGTGGTGACGAGTGCCTGTCGTCTCAGCTACTCAGGAGGCTGAGGCAGGAGAATCACTTGAACTCAGGAGACGGGAGGTTGCATTGAGCCGAAATAGTGCCACTCGCCACTGCACTCCAGCCTGGGTGACAGATCCAGACACTGCCTCAAAAAAAAAAAAAAAAAAAAAAAAAAAAAAAAAAAAAAAAAAAAAAAAAAAAAAAAAAAAAAAAAAAAAAGAAAAGAAAAAAAGAAGAAGCTCTAATAACTCATAGGACCACACCTGTGTATGTATGCTGAATTTTCTCCTTAAGAAGCTTCCTTCTTCCCGGGACAGGGGCTTCATCAAGGCTCAATGCAGAAAATGCAGGGGCACAGTGGACCAGGCAGAAGAACTGATTATTAAATGTTTGATAATTATGCGAGCTGATTACAGTGATTATTAACTAAATTATGCAAACTTTTTTTTGAGACAGAGTTTTGCTCTTGTTGCCTGGGCTGGAGTGCAATGATGCAATCTCAGCTCATTGCAACCTCCACCTTCCAATCGTTCAAATGATTCTCCTGCCTCAGGCTCTCAAGTAGCATGCACCACCACACCTGGGTAATTTTGTATTTTTAGTAGAGATGGGGTTTCTCCATGTTGGTCAGGTTGGTCTTGAATTCCTGACCTCAGGTGATCCGCCCACCTCGGCCTCCCAAAGTGCTGGGATTACAGGCGTGAGCCACCGTGCCTGGCCAAGTTATACAAACTTAAAATGGAATATATTACATTTTTAAAAGAAGGTAATGAATGCTCAAGGCTCATCACATCCTAATTATTTTACTATATTTTACCATTACCTGTGCTATGAAGATTGTTGATGTCTATTTGTGTCTGTAAAGTGAAAATACTCTATGATGGTACGTTTTTCTGCATCTCTTCCCAACTCCATTTTCAGTGACACCACCTTGGCTGGTTGTTTGAAATTGACCATAGTGAATGCATTCATTGCACAGAAATCAGAAAACTCTACAAATCGGGTCTTTTTTCCCTGAGAACCTGCAGATAAACATTTAGCAGCATGCCCCTGTGGGTATATTTCCAAATCTGAAGATCTGGGCTTGGGACAATGCCAGCAGGTGGCCCAAGGGAGAGTGGGGGAAGTTTTTCAGGAACTCACTGATATCAAGCAGAATTCCACGTGGGGTGGGATCCCTGTGGAAGTCTCCACCTCCCTTTGAGCAAAGGAGATGGAAATGAAAGCTAGGTTGCGGTTCAGCTGGCTGTAGTGTTCATATCTCGGATAATGGCATGCAGGGAGCACTCTATGACTTTGGAGACTGACAGACATGAAAACCACAGAAAAGTAAGCCTCCCTCTGTGAGCCCTTTTTCAATCTGTATTTGGGGGATGATAACAACAGTACCTTCTGTGTGGTGTTGTTTGGGGTGGACGATGATGTGCATGGAAAGCCCTTAGCACAGACCTTGGCACATGCTCAACCAGTGGAAGGCGTTTAGCATGATTAAATGGTTGCAAAATGGCATGGTCCTAAAAGTCCCTGAAAATGAGGCCTTGGACACTATCTGTGCCTCAGTTTCCCCATCTAGAAAATGGGACAAATGATTGTATTGATCTTCTGAGGTATTTGGGACAATTCAATGAATTATGACACAGAGCAAGCATTTAATAAGTATTTGTTAATATGAAAATTAGAGTTTGCATCCCAGAGATAAACCCTACTTAATTGTGATGGACTAGCTTTTTTAACGTGCTGCTGGATTCAGTTTCTAGTATTTTGTTGAGGATTTTGGCATCTACGTTCATCAAGGATATTGGCCTGGAGTTTTCTTTTTTGATGTGTGTCTGCCAGGTTTGGGTATCAGAATGGTGCTGGCCTCATAGAATGAGCTGGGGGTGAGTCCTTCCTCCTCATTTTTTTGGAATAGTTTCAGTAGAAATGGTACTACCTCTTCCTTAGACATCTGGTCGAAGACAGCTGTGAATTCCTCTGGTCGTAGACAGCTGTGAATTCCTCTGGTCGTGGGCTTTTTCTGGTTGGTAGGATTTTATTACTGATTCCATTTCACAACTTGTTATTGCTCTGTTTAGGGATTTAATTTCTCTCTTGTTCAAACTTGGGAGGTTGTATAGAATTTCCAGGAATTTATCCATTTCTTCTAGGTTTTCTAGCTTGTGTACATAGAGATGTTCACAGTAGTCTCTGTGAATTTTTTTTTGTATTTCAGTGCGTTTCATGGTAACATTCCCTTTGTCATTATGGTTGTGTTTATTTGGATCTTCTCTCATTTTTCTTTATTATTCTAGCTAGCAATCTATCTTATTTATTCTTTCAAGTAACCAATTGCTGGACTTACTGATCTTTTGTTCAAACACTGTGGAAAGGAGTGTGATGATTCCTCAAAGAACTAAAAACAGAACTACCGTTCAACCCAGCAATCCTACTATTA
>NW_016107621.1:1250896-1251904 GCF_001604975.1 Cebus imitator
AAAAAAAAGAAAAGGAATATAAATCATTCTACCATAAAGACACATGCATGTGTATGTTCACTGCAGCACTATTCACAATAGCAAATATGTGAAATCAACCTAAATGCCCATCAGTGGTGGACTGGATAAAGAAAATGTTGTACATATATACCATGGAATACTGTGCAGCCACAAAAAAGAACAAGATCATGTCTTTTGCAGGAACATGGATGAAGCTGGAGGCTGTTATCCTTAGCAAACTAAGGCAGGAATAGAAAACTAAATACTACATGTTCTCACTTAAAAGTGGTAACTGAATGATGAGAACACATGAACACATAGAGAGGAACGAAAAACAGACCCTGGGGCCTACCTGAGGGTGGAGGGTGGGAGAAAGAAGATCAGGAAAAATAACTAGTGGGCACTAGGCTTAATACCTTGGTGATGAATTGATCTGTACAAATGAACCCCTGTGACATGAGTTTACCTGTATAGCAAACCTGCATATGTACCCCTGAACTTAAAATAAATAGACCAGGTGCGGTGGCTCATGCCTGTAATCCCAGCACTTTGGGAGGCCAAGGCAGGTGGATCACCTGAAGTCAGGAGTTCAAGATTAGCCTGACCAACATGGAGAAACCCTGTCTCTACTAAAAATACAAAATTAGCTGGGCATGGTGGGGCATGCCTGTGATCCCAGCTACTCAGGAGACTGAGGCAGAAGAATCGCTTGAACCCAGAAGGTGGAGGAGTTCAAGCAACATGGCGAAACCCTGTCTCTACAGGAATTACAAAAATTAGCTGGGAGTGGTGGCACTCACTTGTCTTACCTACTCAGGAGGCTGAGGCGAAAAGATTGCTTTAGCCCAGGGTGAGGCTGCAGTGAGCCTAGATTGTGCCGTTGCACTCCAGCCTGGGCAACAAGAGCAAAACTCTGCCTCAAAATAAATAAAATAAAATAAAATAACATTCCATAAAATGTGTGAAACAGAAAACATGTTCATTCACTGGCAGCTTCACCAGGAAAAA
>NW_016107621.1:1251960-1253791 GCF_001604975.1 Cebus imitator
TATAGTCTCATTCTGTCACCCAGGCTGGAGTGCAATGGCATGATCCCAGCTCACTACAACCTCCACCCTCTGGGTTCAAGTGATTCTCCTGCCTTGGCTTCCCAAGTAGCCAGGATTACAGGTTCGCCTGGCTAATTTTTGTATTTTTAGTAGAGACAGGGTTTCACCATCTTGGCCAGACCGGTGTTGAACTTCTGACCTCGTGATCCACCTGCCTCGGCCTCTCAAAGTGCTGAGATTACAGGTGTGAGCCACCGTGCCCAGCCACAATGGAATGTTATTCAGCCATTAAAAAAAAAAAGAAATCCTGTCATCTGCAGGAACGTGGGTGGACCTGGAGGACATTATATTAAGTGAAATAAGCCAAGCACAGAAAGACAAATGTCACATATTCTCACTCATAATGGGAGTTAAAAAACTGATGTCATGAAAGGAGAAAGTAGAACGTTGGTTAGTAGAAGCTGTAATCCCTAGCAGGCTTCCACAGGGAAGCCAGTGCTTTCAGTCAGGAGGTGGCACCACATGTCTGCAAGATGAAATGTCTCCTGGGGACAAACATGCTACTCTCACCAAGCACATGAGCTTTCTGCTTGTCACACTGAGAATCAAACATTGTACAGCCTTCAGAAGTACATTCTACTCAGATTTTAGGACAGTATGATCCCCCTATTTTTACGATTTCCCCCATATTTGGTTTGCATTTGGGTTGCTGCTGGGAGAACCAAACCTCTGGCAGCTTCTTGGTCCCTTCAAAAAACACGTTCAGCTTCAGCCACGCACAGTGGCTCATGTCTGTAATCCCATCACTTTGGGAGGTCGAGGTGGGTGGATCACCTGAGGTCAGGAGTTTGTGATCAGCCTGGTCAACATGGCAAAACCTCATCTCTACTGAAAACACAAAAATTAGCTGGGAGTGGTGGCGCATGCCTGGAAATACAGTGTGGTCACTAGTCATCCGCTGCTTCTTTATCAGAGAGGGCAGGACCAGCGCTAGCTAACATCACCGGACATACTGGGTAAGCCCATCTTGACCATTTTTAAGTGTGCAGTTCAGCAGTGTTGAACGCATTTCATCTTGAAAACCTAAAACCCATTAAATACCAACTCCTCATTCCCCCTGCCCTTGGAAAATCATTATTCTGCTCTCCAGCTCTATGGATTGGGCGACTCTAGGTACCTCACATAAGTGGATTCATAGGCTGGGCATGCCTGTAATCCCAGCACTTTGGGAGGCTGAAGCGGGGAATCATAAGGTCAGGAGATCGAGACCATCCTGGCCAACATGGTGAAACCCCGTCTCTACTAAAATACAAAAAAATTAGCAGGACGTGGTGGTGCGTGCCTGTAGTCCCAGCTACTGGGGAGGCTGAGGCAGGGGAATCTCTTGAACCTGGGAGGCGGAGGTTGCAGTAAGCCAAGATGTCATTGCACTCCAGTTTGGGCGACAGAGGGAGACTCAGTCTAAATAAATAAATAAATAAGTGGATTCATGCAGTAGTCTTCCTTTTGTGGCTGATTATTTCACTTACTATAACATCCTCACGGTTCATCCATGTTGTAGCATATATCAAAATTTCTTACATTTTAAGGCTAATATTTCCATTCTATGTATGTACCAAATTTTATACAGTCATCTGCTGATCGCACTTGGGTGGCTTCCACCTTTTGGCTACTGCAAACGCTGCTTCTATGAACATGGGTATACAAAGATGTCTTTAAAACCCTGCTTTTGGCTAGGCACGGTGGCTCACGCCTATAATCCCAGCACTTTGGGAGGCCGAGGCGGGTGGATCACGAGGTCAAGAGATCAAGACCATCCTGGTCAACATGG
>NW_016107621.1:1254226-1258189 GCF_001604975.1 Cebus imitator
AAAAAAAAAAAAAGCTGAAAGTTGTTCATCTCTGTCATTGATTCAACTTCTTTCCCATCTCTCAACTCTTAAAAGTCCTGCCATTTATCTGGTAGGAAGGAACTTCATGGCCATGGATATGAGCTGTCCAAACACTCAGAAAAAAAGAATCTTGACTTTCTTCTTTTCTTTGACCTTCTTCACTCTATTTCAGTCAATATTACCACAGCCCCACCCTAATCCTTTTCATCACTCTGAAATGTGAAACATAAACATTTCACTCTCCACCCACAACCACCAGTACCCCAACTGCCCCACTGCCTCACTGCCAATGGCCTGAGGCAGATACTGGCCACGGTCTTTGGTTAAGTTTCCAAAGAGTGAAAAAACTGTAGAAGATCAAGTCTCCCTCCTATCAAAAGACGATTTTTCTAACATTTTGAAATCTTTTGTTACATGTTTACACGGAAGTATTTTAAGAAACACAAGAGATTACAAGCAATTTGTCTAATGTTTCATAAAGAATAACAGGTGGGGGCCTGGCAGTCCAAAGTGGTGGTAACAGCATGAAATTGACAGTCACAGCCAGGCGTGGTGGCTCATGCCTGTAATCCCAGCACTTTGGGAGGTCAAGGTAGGCGGATCACCTGAGGTCAGGAGTTTGAGACCAGCCTGACCAACATAGTGAAACCCCGTCTCTACTAAAAATACAAAAATTAGCTGGGCATGGTGGTGGGCACCTGTAATCCTAGCTAACTGGGAGGCTGAGGCTGGAGAATCAGTTGAACCCAAGAGGAAGAAGTTGCAGTGAGCTGAGATTGTGCCATTGCACTCCAACCTGGGCAACAAGAGCAAAAGAGCAAAACTCCATCTCAAAGAAAAAGGAAGGAAGCAAGGAAGGAAGGAAAAGAGAGAGAGAAAAGGAAAAAAGAGAAAAAGAGAAGAAAAAGAGAGAAAGAGAAAGAAAGAAAGAAAAAAAGAGAGAGGGAGAGAAAAGAAAATTACAGTCACACAAGCCCATACTAAGACCCTCACTAGCTGGGGAATGCAAAAGCAAGTCACTTAAGACAGACTTTGGGGGCCTTACCTAACTCATTTGCAACAAAGAGATGATAAAGCCACCCTCACAGTCTTGCAATGAGGAGTTTAACTACGATTATGCTCATAAAAGGCTTCCCACAGTTCTGGGTTTTTTCAAGCAGATAAATGGAGCTGGGCTAGGGCTGTTTTAAACCAAACACAGACGGGCACAGGAAAATATCAGATGTTCATGTGTATACAACATGGCCCACAAACCTGCATGCAGACATCAGAATGCACACGTGAAAGCATCCACAGGTTTATATGCAGTCACTGAGCTGTGAATGCGTGCACACAAATATGAATATGCAGCACACATCTTGTTTTACACAGAGATGCACATTGTGGACATCCCCTAAATCATGTGTGCCCACATGCTATATGCAGAGACAAGCATTGGCAAGCATTGAGAAACAGTGGCACACCCTGTCAGGCATACACACACATGTGCATGTGCAGACATATGTTGGAATGGATACCCACAAAGCACCCCTGCTGCACACATGAATTCATGTTCCAGCATGAACATACGGAAGCACACATGCACATAGACACTATAAGCGTGCACCCAGAATGACACACAGACAGCCGTAGAAACGAGGATAAACACAGCAGAGGCATCCAGGAGAACCCACTGGACAAAATGGCACAAAATACATAGATGCAGGAGTACACGGGGTGACGGAGGGGAACACTGACTTGCTGGGAAGGAGAAAGAGAAAGAAAGATGGGATCCGAGACAAGGGTAGGCAGACAGGTGGGCAAAGTCCTACGCAGGGCTCCAGGGCCATCCGGAACAACCAGAGGGTCTAACGCTGGCGTGTCCTGCAGATGCTGCCCAACTCAGCACCACGTCCAGGAGGCCACGAAGGATTCATTTCCTATTCACAGCTCCACGGGGTAAAGCTTAGCTGTGCTGAGGAAGGGTTGGGGAAAGAGGTTCCCGAAGACTCGGTCCCTTTCCTCCTTCCCAAAGGAAAGGATTTGGGAGCTTTTGACTAGAGAATGTAAAAGCAAAGAAGGTGCTTAGAGAACATCTCATCCATCCTCATCCTACAGATTAAAAAGAACTACGAATAGTCACTGAGCGCTTACTGCCATGTACCTCAACTGCATTAACACATACACTTCTCCCATAAATAGCTGAAGAGGTAGGAGCTGTTCTTGGTTCCCTAGGCCTCAGAGAGATGAAGTCAGCTGTTCAAGGCCACAAAACAAAGAAGGGATAAGGTTAGGATTCCAATCCATGCCTCAATCACTGTACGACATCCGTCCAGAAAGGGAAACTGAGGCCCAGCAAAGGAAAGGAAACTTTCTGGGTTCGCCGCTAACTCACTCTGAAAACCTGTCCCTCCTCCCAGAAACTCACAAGTCCCTGCCACGTGTTTTCAGACCCTATATTGATTATGGCTAAAATCGACTGACCTCTATGTCCCCAAACACTAGAATTTTCCCAACCTGAGTCTCCCCAACCCCTCCCTGCCCAGGTCATGGCAGCCTGTCCAAACACTCTGTGCCCTCCCTATTGCTAACCTCACTGAGAAACAAACTCCCCAGATTTCTATCTGCCACCTTTTTAAGAAACAAGAAGGAAAAGGTGGGGCCCGGGCTCGCGGCCAGCCCAGGTGCAGGCTGTTGATCAGGATTAGAGGGATTGCTATCTGCCAAGCCAGCGCTAATACTCCTTTGCACCTGCCCCCTCCAATATCAACAAACAGCTGTCCTCTCTCTGCTTTGTTCTCTGCCCTTTGTTCCCTCCACACAGGTCTCAGAAGCTCAGCAGCCTAGAACACTGTGAGCAAAGAAGGTGCTTAGGGAACATCTCATCCATCCTCATCCTACAGATTAAAAAGAACTACTAATATTCATTAAACACTTACTGCCATGTACCTCATCTGCATTAACACATATACTTCTACCCTAAATGGTCCTGGGGGTTCCAACCTTACCCACCTCCACTTGTTCAAAGTTGGTGACCCAGAGGAGAGGTGCAACCCTGGAATGGTCCAACCATCAGAGCCTGCCCAGTGCCCATCTGGGGACCCTCCCGGGGTCTGGCTGAGTCTCATCTCAGTGCCACACAGGACCAGTCTTAGCACCTGCCTAATGCCCATGTCAGAGCCCACTGGGACCAACCTCAGACCGTATATGGTGCCACTCTGATGTCCTCCTGAAGCAGGACACTCTTATTCCCTCAGTGACACCTAACACAACACACAGAAGCCTCTTGGCACCAGACACGACTTTAGTATTCTCCTGGTGTCAAGTTCAGTGCCACCTTGTTGCCATCCTCACATATACCCAGGTGCAATCCCAAAGCCACACAATGCCTCTCCCTCCCTGGCCCTACCTGAGGCTGATATCAGAACCGCCAGTGTCATTCCTGTGTCCACTGCTGACGCCAATCTCAGCACCCACCTCCTGCTAAGCCTGGCCCGCACTTGACTCCCAGGGTGATCTAGGCCAGTCATTGTAGGGGGACAAGGACAGAGTTCAAATCCTGACTCCCTCACTTACTCCCTGTGTGACCTCACTCAAGAGGCTTTATGGAGTCTAGATCTGCTCATCTTCAAAATGAGAATGATGATGAGCCAACGGCATTGTTACAAAGATTCGACCAGATCGTACACACCTAGACTTAATCTTTCCATATAGGGCAGGGCTCACCACAGGGCAACTGTCCTGTTTACTAAGGACAGTTAGTTAAGAATTTCCCTGAGGGGCCAGGCGCGGTGGCTCAAGCCTGCAATCCCAGCACTTTGGGAGGCCGAGGCGGGTGGATCACGAAGTCAAGAGATCGAGACCATCCTGGTCAACATGGTGAAACCCCGTCTCTACTAAAAATACAAAAAAATTAGCTGGGCATGGTGGCATGTGCCTGTAATTCCAGCTACTCAGGAGGCT
>NW_016107621.1:1258333-1275319 GCF_001604975.1 Cebus imitator
AATTTCCCTGAGGGAAGGACAGCAGGCTACTCATCCCTTCTCCACTCCCACCCACCCCAGAGTCTGCCTCTGTGCCTAACACTGGGGATTACCCCAATCTCTTGCGCTATTGTTCCCTCCTCCTGGTAAGAGCAGTAGCCCCTGACCTTAAAGGAGACTGAAGTCACCCTCAAATGTGACCTTCTCTTCCCAAACACTACCTTTCCACTGGGAAGGAAACCAAACACAGAAAGGGGTTAAGGACGCAGAGCAGGACAGACAGGAGTTCAGGGCCACTCGCGTGAGTCCCCTGCCCACTTTCTGTTTTTTGTCCTCCGTAGACCCTGATATAAAATGAGAAACATAACTAACAGCGACAACAACAATAATGGGAATGATACAGTCAGTCTAGGGGTTTCCCTAAGGATCTGGGTTGGAAACCAGTGGAGGTCCTTGTAAATTACAATTCTTGGGACACTTGAGATCTTTCCACCTTTTGGGGGTTATTACTATTTCTCCAGACCTGGCCAGTCCCTCTGCCAACGGAAAACACGAGGTACTCTTCTCCAGGTGTGCGGAAAGATCCCCTGAAATATGGCTCTGGGCTTCCACCTCTTTCCCAACCAGAGATGGGCAGTGGAGGTTCTATGGCACCCATCCTGGCCTCCCTTTGAGGTGCCAAGGAGGATTCTGGGCATCAAGAGACAGCTCTGGGTTAAAACAAAATCAGGTCAGCCCCTGGGTCTGGCACTGGGCTGCTGCACTCTCTGGGAGGAAACTGCCGGGCGTGCTACACACTCCTTCTCCCAGAAACTCCACACCCACGGCCCTGGGTCTTCCTTACCCCAAGATTCTCAAGTCCATAGGCCCGGAATCTCCCCTCCTGGGACGCTTAGCCCTGCATCGTCCTCACTAGAAGACCCCCAAACTCACAGCCACACTTCCATCTCACCCTCATAAAAGCCTGACCTTTGCATTCCTCGCCTCTGGAGCCCCAAATCCACAACTTTGGGGTGCATTCTCTCAGAACCCACATCCAAAGCACAGGTGCTCGCTGTGCACATATTACAAACTCCTCAGTTCTCCAGTTTATCTGTTGCTCCCTCCTAAAGCCACAGCCTTGGGGCACCCCTCCTGAGGCACCACGGCTTTAGTCTGGAGGTCCCCTCTCTGTTCAGCTGCCCTGGGGTCCCCCTCCTCCTCCCTTGCTGGCTGTGTCCCAAGCTAGGCGGGGTGCATGGTGGGGGTGTTGTTTTCCTTCATTTCATGGGAGGTGAAACGAAGTGATTATATAACCAACCAAAGTCCGCTCCTCTTTTTCAGGCAGTATAAAGGCAAACCTCCCCAGCTGGTACCATCTAGAATCCCACCGCCACCATGCTGGCCTCAGGGCTGCTTCTGGTGGCCTTGCTGGCCTGCCTGACTGTGATGGTCTTGATGTCTGTCTGGCAGCAGAGGAAGAGCAAGGGGAAGCTGCCTCCGGGACCCACCCCACTGCCCTTCATTGGAAACTATCTGCAGCTGAATACAGAGCAGATGTACAACTCCCTCATGAAGGTGTCCCAAGGCAGGGAGATGGGTGGCACGGGGTGGGGGCTGCCCAGCTGGCTGGGGCTTTGTGGTGGGGGATTGACCAGAGTCTTAACCAGAGTGGTTACCAGGAGATGAAGGTGGACCAGAGTCTTAGGAAAGGAGAGCTTTTGAGGTTCAGCATCAGGGTCCTAGCCGGGAAAGATGGGGTCTTAGGATGTCCAGTCCCTTGGCTGTGAGAATCTGTGGAGAAGCAACCCATTGCTGGGTCCATTCAGAGTGGGGGTTGCTCCCTCTCACCACTCCCACCCGCCTCCGTCAGATCAGTGAGCGCTATGGCCCTGTGTTCACCATTCACCTGGGGTCCCGGCGGGTCGTGGTGCTGTGTGGATACGATGCCGTCAAGGAGGCTCTGCTGGACCAGGCTGAGGAGTTCAGCGGGCGAGGCAAGCAGGCCACCTTCGACTGGCTCTTCAAAGGCTATGGTGAGGGGGTGCCAGAGGGGGAAGTGGCCAGGAAGACGCGATGGCCTCAGTGTCCCCAGCCTTCTCCCTGACTCTCCTGCCCACTGGAGGCTGCAGCAGAGCCCCCCATCAGGCCTTCTCTCCCCATCTCCATTCACTGCAGCCTCTCCCTGTGTGTCCCTCTCACCTGTCTCCAGCATCCCTGTCCAGATTTCTCCCTGCCTCTGTCACTGGAGTCTCCTCTTTCCCCTCTGTCTCCATATCTGAGGACATCCTGGGTTTCTGTTTTTCAACCCTGGTCCACGTTGCATTTGTCTTTTTGTCGCTTTCAGCTTCTGTGCTTCTCCACATTTCTCTTCTCTCCCCTCCCCTCTCCTCCTCCTTCCTCTGCCTTAGGACTTCCCGGTGTTCCTACTGCCACAGCTCCAGCCTCCATCTCCTGGTAACAGTCTCTCCTCCTCCCAGACCCTCTCTGATTCTGTCCCTGTATTTTTCTCTCTTCTCCAGCTCAGCTTAAGGATCTTTCACCATTTTTATTTCCTCCTCTCAGATCTCCTCACATCTCACTCCCTCTTCCTCCATCCTCCCTCCATCTCTCTCTCTCCCCATTTCCTTCCCTTCCTCCATGGAGTGTCCCCGCATCCCTCTGTTTCTCTGTGCAGCTGTCTGTCTGGCCTGTTTCTCTTCTGATTCTCTCATTCTTCCTACCTGTTCTCTCTCTCTCTCCCTCCCCCCCCCTTCCCTCCCTCTCCTCTGTCTCCTGTTTCTCTGAGTTTGCAGCTCCCCTGCACGCTCACTCTGAATCCATCTCTCCTCCACCCCACTCCCTCTCTGCTGCACCCTTGGGGACCCCTTTGGAGCTGGTCTGTGCCTGCCCCCCCACCGCCCCCGACCTCTCCTCCACCCCTGCGTTCACCTCCCCAGGCGTGGCGTTCAGCAACGGGGAGCGCGCCAAGCAGCTCCGGCGCTTCTCCATCACCACCCTGCGGGACTTCGGGGTGGGCAAGCGCGGCATCGAGGAGCGCATCCAGGAGGAGGCGGGCTTCCTCACCGAGGTCCTCCGGGGCACGCGCGGTGAGCAGGAGACCCCTAGTGCGGGGGCGGGAGAGGGAAAACGCCCAGGGCGAAGGACCCGCGCGCGGGCTCTGCCTGGATATGGGGACTCGGTGGGGAAAGGCGCCCGCGCTCCCAGCTCTGGAGTCTGGCGCTGGGAATTTGGCTCACCAGGGCCGTGCCTCCCGGAGTTCTCAGAATCGCATCAGAACTCTGAGTTGACTCTCTCCCCAACCCTCTTCCCCCGCCACACCCGCAGGCGCCAATATCGATCCCACCTTCTTCCTGAGCCGCACGGTCTCCAATGTCATCAGCTCTATCGTCTTTGGGGACCGCTTTGACTATGAGGACAAAGAGTTCCTGTCACTGCTACGCATGATGCTGGGAAGCTTCCAGTTCACGGCCACCTCCATGGGGCAGGTAACCGGCTGCAGCCCGCCCGTGACTTTCCTACCACACCCTGCTAACTGCTCCCCTCCATGGGGACAGGTGCCTCAAACTCCCACACCCCTCCAGACAGTGTCCCCTCAAAATAAGTCCCCAATATTGAACAATTGGACAGTTGCACCAGAACCCAAGATGGGTGCCCAACACCCAGTCTCCAAGGACACCTGGATATCTCAACAGATGCTCCCCAAAACAGAGCCCGCTGGCAGGAAGCATGCCTTCAGCTCAGCTCCCTCACCTGGGCACGTGTTCCCGTTCCCAGCTTATCGTCATTTCCAACAGATGCTCCCTACCCAGTTCTTCTGAATATCTTAACACCTGGACAAGTGACCACCTCAGCCCACCTCCTGCATACCCAAACACTTGGTGCTGCAAAATCCAGCCCATCATAATCATTTCACATCTACACAAATGTCCCAAATTAGCCCACTGGGATATCTGGCCAAGCACCCTCTACTTGACCCACTTAAATACCTGAACACCTGCAGAGGCTCCCTAACCAACACCGCTAAACACATAAATATCTGGACAAATGATTCCCCAGACACCCAAATAAATGTTTCCCAACCCTTTCCAATCATACACCCTGCAGAGGTGCCCCAATGCATCCCACTTGGCTAGGTAAGCACCTGAACAGGTATCCCCTCCACTTCAACATCTCAATACCAGCCCCACTTTAATACCTGGACAGCTGTACAAAAGCCCCCAATCCAGACCCAAAAAGTATCTAGACAGCTGTCTCCAGCCAAGCCCACCTGAACGCCCAAATACCTCGACAGGTGATGCTCCCTTCACACCAGCCCCACCTGAGTAGCTAAACACTTGAACAGGTGTCTTCCAACCCAGCTTCACTTGAATATCTGAACACCTAGATGTGTTCTCCAATCCAGCCTCATTTGAATACCTGAAACCTGGATATATGCCTCAGTTCTTCTCATCTAAATTGCTAGATTTTGGCCCCTAACCCACAGGAAAACTTGGATATATGTTCCCACCCAACCCCACCGAAATAGCTAAACACCTGGACAGATGCCTTTAACTCAGTTCCCTCTTTGCTATGAAAAAAGTCCCATTCCCATCAGCTCCTGCCTCCTGACAGCTGCCCTTCCCTTCCCATCCTCTCTCTCTGCATCCCCCAGCTCTATGAGATGTTCCCTTCGGTGATGAAACACCTACCAGGCCCACAGCAACAGGCCTTTAAGGAGCTGCAAGGGCTCGAGGACTTCATAGCCAAGAAGGTGGAGCACAACCAGCGCACACTGGATCCCAGTTCCCCACGGGACTTCATCGACTCCTTTCTCATCCGCATGCGGGAGGTACACCCCAGCCGCCAGTGTGGGGAGGGAAATCAGGCTGGCAGTGGGGAGGGCAGACAACACAGGCCCATGCAAATTAGCCCCCGTCATCATAATCCTCACAATTGGCCAGGTACGGTGACTCACCCCTATAATCTCATCACTTTGGGAGGCTGAGGAGGGTGGATCACCTGAGGTCAGGAGTTTAAGACTAGCCTGGCCAACATGGTGAAACCTTGTCTCTACTAAAAATACAACAATGAGCCAGGCATAGTGGTGCGAGCCTGTAATCCCAGCTACTCAGGAGGCTAAGACAGGAGAATCGCTTGAACCCAGGAGTCAGAGGTTGCACTGCACTCCAGCCTGAGTGACAGAGTAAGACTCTGTCCAAAAAAAAAAAAAATCCTCACAATCCCAACTATATCAACCACCGCTGCTCCATCTCCTGAGCCCTCACCCACAGGCAGGACTTGTGCACGTGAATTAGAATCGCAAGCTCTTCTGCAGCACAACCATGTGCCAGGTACTACGTTAAGTGCTTTAAGACAGTCCCCACTGAACACTCACAACAGCTCTTCAGAGGTTCATTCATGGCCCCAATTGCATAAATGAGGAAACTGAGGCCCAGAGAGTATAAGTGTCTTGCCCGAGGTCACACAGCGAGGAAGCTGTGGTTTTCCCAAGCGCAAACCCTGGTCCCTCTGAGCCTAACGCTGCTGTTTTTAGCCACCATGCTCTCTAATCTATCACGTCCTGTTATCAGACGCACCTCTGTAGACAGGTGACCTGGCTTTACATGGGAGGGTCCCCACCTCCATCTGGATGTCAGTATCTCATATGGGAAGGCTTTAGGGAGTCCGAAGCTCAGCGAGAAAGGATCAAGGGAGGGGATTCCTCACAGTAAGCTTCAAGATTTTTAGGGAAGAAATAAAATGCTGTTGCTTACAATTCTGTGCTTGTCTCTCAGAAAAACTCTTTTTTTTCTGACTCTCTTCATCTTGCCATCTCTGTAGTACTTTCTCCCTTTATCCTTCTCTTTCTAAATATTCCTACTATTCAAAGAGTAACAGGCTGGGCAACATCGTGAAACCCTATCTCTACAAAAAATACAAAAAAATAGCTGGGCGTGGTTGGTGCATGCCTGTGGTCCCAGCTACTCAGGAGGTTGAGGTGGGAGGATTGCTTGAGCCCAGGGGGCAGGGGTTGCAGTGAGCTGAGAAGATGGCACTGCACTCCAGCCTGGGTGACAAAATGAGACCTTGTCTCAAAACCAAATTAATTATTTTTTAAAAAGTAACAGCTGAGCGTGCGTGGTCATATGCATATCCAGTTCCAGCTACTCAGGAGGCTGAGGCTGGAGGCTTCCTTGAGCCCAGGAGTTCCAGTCCATCCTGTGCAACTTAGCAAGACCAAGTCTCTATAAGAAAAACTGAGCCGGGCGCGGTGGCTCAAGCCTGTAATCCCAGCACTTTGGGAGGCCGAGGCGGGTGGATCACGAGGTCAAGAGATCGAGACCATCCTGGTCAACATGGTGAAACCCTGTCTCTACTAAAAATACAAAAAATTAGCTGGGCATGGTGGCGCGTGCCTGTAATCCCAGCTACTGAGGAGGCTGAAGCAGGAGAATTGCCTGAACCCAGGAGGCGGAGGTTGCGGTGAGCCGAGATCGCGCCATTGCACTCCAGCCTGGGTAACAAGAGCGAAACTCCGTCTCAAAAAAAAAAAAAAGAAAAAAGAAAAACTGACCACTAAGTTGATACTAAAGGACAGATGGTCAGCCAGGTAAAGAAGGGGAGAAGCAAGAGCATTTGGGGCAGAGCCAGCAACCAAGGCAAGGTCTGGAACCTGGGGGGTGCCTGGCAGACCTAGGGTCCCTCATTCCACCTTTGGTCTGGATCTAAGAGAGGTAAATCCAAAGGAAAAGCCCCAGAAGGGTCCCAAGGGCAAGAGGAGTGAGCTTGGCCTAAAGCCCCCTCTCCCTGCAGGAGGAGAAGAACCCCAACACGGAGTTCTACTTGAAGAACCTGGTGCTGACCACGCTGAACCTCTTCTTTGCGGGCACCGAGACCGTCAGCACGACCCTGCGCTATGGCTTCCTGCTGCTCATGAAGCACCCAGAGGTGGAGGGTAAGGCTGGAGGGCAGGGAAGTGAAGGGACCCAGACCCTCAAAACTCCCCTGGTGCAGTGTCCCCACCTGTCCCAGATCCCAGGACCCTGAGACATGCCTTGCTGTCCAGACACAGGGCAACATCCAGCTGATAGGAATCAACTGAGTCTCATTAGTTGACAAAATATGGAAAATGTCTGCGGTGATTTGTCAGTCACTCCTGTCCCAAGCCCACTGAGTGCCCGCTGCCCGCTCCTCCGGACCATCCCCTAAGTTCCTCCCTGTGCCGCCCCTGTGATTCTGGCATGACCTGGGTAACAGGATCTTGCTCCAACAATGCTGATGTCTGTTATGAATGGTGAGTGGGCGTCCCTCGCCCACATATGACTACCTCTGTGTCATACATAGAGCCATGTCATCCACCCCATTTTGCCTATTCGGGCTATCATCCCTGCTCTGAGACCCCTAGATACCTAAACCCGTTCCCCTTCCCCCCCACCCCGCCCCAGCCAAGGTCCATGAGGAGATTGACAGAGTGATCGGCAAGAACCGGCAGCCCAAGTTTGAGGACCGGGCCAAGATGCCCTATACGGAGGCGGTGATCCACGAGATGCAAAGATTTGGAGACATGATCCCCCTGGGTGTGGCCCGCAGGGTCACCAAGGACACCAAGTTTCGGGACTTCATCCTCCCTAAGGTGCTGTTTCCTCTGCCCTGGGCTACAGGGACTTCCAGCCCCTCTCTGTGTCCTCAGCATCCCACCCCCAGTAGAAGCTTTCTAGACTCTGTCCCACTCCCTCAATCAGTCAAAAAAGACTTTCCCAACCACCACATCCCTTCCACCTTCCCAGTTAGAGACTCCTTAATCCTGCATCTCCCCAGACCCTTTGTGTCAGGAGAATCAATCCCATGTTCCCAAACTTCTTAAGAATCAGCAGAAGCCTTTCCATTTAGGCCTTTTGCCTTAGAGACATAAATCTCAGGTCCCCCAAACACCCTGCCTAGGAGAACATGGACCCCTTGTCTCCCAAACTTCCTGTCTCAGGGACACAAACCTTCTATCCCCCAAAGCTCCTCCCTCAGAACACCCCAACTCCCATGCCTACCACTTCCCCTCACCTGGGGCACCCTGGTTCCCCCTCCAGCCCCTGTGTCCTTTCACCAATCCCCCAACCCGCCTCATGACATACACCCTCCTCCTCCCTACCAGGGCACCGAAGTGTTCCCTCTGCTGGGCTCTGTGCTGAGAGACTCCAGGTTCTTCTCCAATCCCCGGGACTTCAACCCCCAGCACTTCCTGGATGAGAAGGGGCAGTTTAAGAAGAGTGATGCATTTGTGCCCTTCTCCATCGGTAAGAGACCACTGTTTGCTGCTCAGGCCACTGCTCACACCAGCAGGGGCCTCCCTCACCCAGCTCCCCTCTCCGAGGTGTAGCCAGGTAGTTCTCCAGCTTGGAAGTTCCTGTAGAACCTACCCTTGAGCCACCAGCTGATCCTCCCTTAACTACCAAGCACCCAGTACCTGCACCCAGGCAAAAGAGAAGGAAATATCATACCCTGTAGATTTATTTGTCTACGGTCACACAGCACATGTTTTTGTGATCATGTTGCAAGTGTATCTGGCAGGAAGGGGCATCTAAACCTCCCATTGCTACACCTGGCATGGATCACCCCATCTACGGTGGATGCATGACATTATGCCTTTTTCAAAACCCATAGAACTGTACAACACAGAGTAAACCCTAATGTAACTATGGACCTTGGTTAATAATAATATATCAATATTGGTTCCCCAGTGTTACAACTCTTATAGAAGGAAACTGAGGCTCAGGGAGGATCAGTGCCTCCTCTGAAAGTCTCTCAGGCCATAATATTCCACCCCTCCTCCCTGGGAGAGCCGCAGCTGCAGGCGTGTAGGAGGGCGAGGCTGCACTGAGAGTGGGTTCACCCCCCACCCCCCCACTTCTCCTCCTCAGGAAAGCGGTACTGTTTCGGAGAAGGCCTGGCCAGAATGGAGCTCTTTCTGTTCCTCACCACCATCATGCAGAACTTCCGCTTCAAGTCTCCGCAGTCACCCAAGGACATCAATGTGTCCCCCAAACACGTGGGCTTTGCCACAATCCCACCAAACTACACCATGAGCTTCCTGCCCCGCTGAGCGAGGGCGGTGCTGGTGCAGGGCGGGTGGGCGGGGGCCCGGAAAGGGCGGGGCCAGGGGCGGGGCTTGTGGGAGGGGCGGGGCTAAGAATGGAGGCAGGATGGGGGAAAGCAAGGGGCGAGGTGGTTAGAGGGAAGAGAAGAAACAGAGGGGCTCCTTTCACCTTGATCAGGTGCTTCCGAGCTGGGATGAAAGGAAGGGAAACCTTACACTATGCTGTGAAGAGTAGTAATAGCAGCTCTTATTTCCTGAACAAGTACCTCCGTGTCAGCTCTGTTCAAAAAGCGTTGCACGCACACCTCAATTGCCACAAACCTCTGCCGAGGGGAACAGCGCTCATGCCCATTTTACACGTGACAAACCTGAGGCTCAGAAAGTTGTCTCTATCAGAGGTCTCATAAAATATAATCGCCCAGAAAAATCTTTGAACACAGATCTGTGTCCATAACCCTCTGGACTGATTCTTAAAAAGCAAGCACCCCTTCTACTCACAGAATGCCTTATCCACAAAGGCAATGCTATGTGGAATACCACATTCCACATGACATTGCCTCTGACCAAGGCACTCATTTTATGGCAAAAAACAAAAACAAAAAACAAAACACCCCTCCTCAAGTAAAACAGCTTAATGTGGCATCGCATGGCCTGAACCTCCCAGTCCTAGGGGTTTTTCCAGGCCCCTGGCAGGCAGCTGTCCTGGCTTCACTGCACACTTGCCCACACTCTCATCTACTCAGCATGCTTGAGCACCACGGTGTAGTCTGCGTTTGCTACCAGGTAAGGCTTCTGTGGTCCATTCAGAGTCAGTCCAGGGACACGAGACATGAATGAGACATACAGTCAGTCCATTGACAATTCCTTTGCCGAGCAGAAGTTTTTAATTTTAATGACACTCTGTCATTGTATCTCTTAATGAAGAAGTTGAAGGAGAGAACCATTTTCAGGAATGCTGGGAGAACTCTGGATCAGGACATAGCCATATGCATGTGTATGATCATGTGTAGGCGTGCATATGAGCATACGACTGCATACCGTGTATGCATAAAATACATTCCACTATGGGTTTCTGAACGTGGGACTCTCCTGATGGATCTGGGGTCTGTTGTAAGAATCACCTGTACACTCTCAAAGAAGTTAGTGTATGTCCCCCTTAGAAGCTCCCTTACAGCTTTCATGAACATTAACTCCAAGTTTATTGCAGACCTAAACGAAAAGTGAGTATCTATAAAAGTTCTAGAAGATAACATAGGAGAAAACCTAGATGACCTCAAGTTTAATGATGACTTATTAGATACAACACCAAAAGGACAATCCTTGAAAGAAGCAATTGATAAGTTGTGTCATTAAAATTAAAAATTTCTGGCTGGGCGCAGTGGCTCAAGCCTGTGATCCCAGTACTTTGGGAGGCCGAGGCGGGTGGATCACGAGGTCGAGATCGAGACCATCCTGGTCAACATGGTGAAACCCCGTCTCTACTAAAAATACAAAAAATTAGCTGGGCATGGTGGTGCGTGCCTGTAATCCCAGCTACTCAGGAGGCTGAGGCAGGANTACTAAAAATACAAAAAATTAGCTGGGCATGGTGGTGCGTGCCTGTAATCCCAGCTACTCAGGAGGCTGAGGCAGGAGAATTGCCTGAACCCAGGAGGTGGAGGTTGCGGTGAGCTGAGACCGCGCCATTGCACTCCAGCCTGGGTAACATGAGTGAAACTCCGTCTCAAAAAAATAAAAATAAAAATAAATTAAAAAAAAAATTAAAAATTTCTGCTCTGCAAAAGAATTGCCAAGAGAATGGCAATACAAGCTACAGATGGGGAGAACATATTTGCAGGGCGCATACCTGACGCAGGACTTACATTCAAAATACACAAAGAACTGCTAAAACTCAGCAATAGAAAACAAACAACCCAATTAAAGAATGGACAAATGATCTGAACAGACACCTCACCAAAGAAAATACACACATAGCAAATATAGAAAGATGCTCCACATCATATGTCAGTAGCAATTTCAAATTAAAACAATAATGATATCTGACCATCCACCTGTTAGAATGGCTAAAATCCAAAATTGACAACACCAAATGCAAACAAGGAGGTGGTCCAACAGGAACTGTCATTCATCGATGGTGGGAATGCAAAATGGCACAGCTACCTTGGAAGACAAATTGGCAGTTTGTTGCAAAGCTAAAAATATTCTTACTGTGTGATACAAAAATCATGCTTTTCGGTTAATCCCAAAATGAGCTGACATATAACCACACAAAAACTTCTGCACAAATGTTTACAGCAGCTGTATTCATAATTGCCAAATCTTGTAAGCAACCAAGATGTTCTTCAACAAGTGAATGGATGAATGAACTGTGGTATGTTTCATACAATGAAATGACTGGGCGTTGTGGCTCACACCTGTAATTACAACACTATGGGAGGCTGAATTGGGCAGATCACTTGAGGTCAGGAATTAGAGATCAGACTGGCCAACATGACACAACCCCATCTCTACCACAAATACAAAAATTAACCAAACATGGTGGCACACCCCTACAGTTCCAGCTACTTGGGAGGCTGAGGTGGAAGAATCACTTGAACCCATGGGGCGGAGGTTGCAGTGAGCCGATATGGCGCCACTGAACTCCAGCCTGGGCGACAGAGTGAGATAAAATCTCAAAAAAAAAAAAAAAAAGAAAAAGAAAGAAAGAAAGAAAGAAAAGAAATATTATTCAGCAATAAAAAGAAATCAGCCCACAAAAAGACATAGAAGAACCTGACATGTATGTAGGAAAGTGAAAGAAGCCAGTCTTAAAAGGTTATATCCTACATGATTCCAATTATACGGCATTCTGGAAAAGTGAAACTGAGAAGGCAGTACAGAGATAGCAGTTGCCAGGCGTTTAGGGAGGAGGGAGGGTGAATAGGTGCAGCACATGGGCTTTTTAGGGCAGGGAAACTATTCTGTATGATACTGAAATGATGCATGACGTTATGCCTTTTTCAAAGCCCATAGAACTGTACAACAGAAAAAGTAAACCCTAATGTAAACTACAGACTTTGGTTCATAATAATATATCAATATTGGTTAATCATTGCTACAAATGTACCATGCTTATACAAGATGTAAGGGGGAAAAGGAAGTACATAGGAACTTATGGTGCTTTCTGCTCATTTTTTTTTTTCGTAAACCCCCAACTGTTCTAAAAATAAAGTACATTGGAAGGAGGAGGGAGAGACAAAATAAAATAAAAAAATTAAAGTACAGTAACTGAAAACTAATAAATCAGAATAATCTACTACATTAACAAGCTAAAGCAAAAAAATATATATAACCATATAAAAGCAGAAAAAAATCATTTGGTGAAATTCAACACCTGTTCGTATAAAAACTCTCAACAAATTAGAAGTAGAGGGGCAAACTCCTCAGCTTAAAAAGGACTGTCAATAAAAACCAATAGCTATGCCAGGCATGGTGGTTCACACCTGTAATCCCAGCACTGGAGGAGGCCAAAGTGGGTGGATCACTTGAGGTCAGGAGTTCAATACCAGCCTGGCCAAAATGGCAAAACCCCATCTCTACTAAAAATACAAAAATTAGCTGAGCCTGGTGGCTGGCACCTATAGTCCCAGCTACTCAGGAGGCTGAGACAGGAGAATTGATTGAACCTGGGAGACAGAGTTTGCAGTGAGCTGAGATCATGCCACTGCACTCTAGCCTGGGCAACAGAGCGAGACACCGAAAGATATTGGCTAAACCAATTATGATGCATTCATTTGATAGACTTTGTCCATCAGAATCCCAGCAGAAAAATATGAGAGCTTCATGGAGGACTTCTTAATGGACGTGAAGGAAATCTACAAGACGTTGAAGCACTCGATGGCTTACAAGAAGGAGAAGCCATCATCGTCCTGAGGTGGAACTGTGTGGTGAGAGGAAGCAGTTTCTGAAACCGAGACTGACCATATAGGGGTAAAAGAGAGCCCCCAGCAGGAGGGCGTGGTTTCTGGCAGAGGAATACAATTACTGCTAACACACGGCCCAGCAAAATAACCTGACATTGCTCTTCTCTCAACCCTCCATTGGCCAAACCCCCAATTTTTATTTTATTTATTTTCTTAAGACGGAGTCTCGCTCTGTCACCCAGGCTGAAGTGCAATGGTGCGATCTCAGCTCACTGCAACCTCCGCCTCCCGGGTTCAAACGATTCTCCTGCCTCAGCCTCCCGAGTAGCTGGGACTACAGGTGCGTGCCACCATGCCCGGCTCATTTTTTGTATTTTTAGTAGAGGTGGGGTTTCACCATGTTAGCCAGGATGGTCTCAATCTCCTGATCTTGTGAACCAGCCACCTGGGCCTCCCAAAGGGCTGGGATTACAGGCCTGAGCCATCAGGCCCAGCCACCAATTTTTTTTTTTTTAATGTAAAGGCAAAGGGAGCTTGGGTGGTACAGTTTCTCTATTCTACAGATAGGCAAAATAAGTCAAGTGTGAAGTAATTTAACTACCAGGCCCCTGTGTGTTCTGGAATTATATCACCGTTATCAAGTTCCAAACAGTTTCAGATTTGTGTTGACAGCTTCAGTTCCAGTTTTGACTGCTTCCCGCTGACTGAGGAGAGGGATAGAGCAGCAGGAAAGCCAGAGGCCACATGTTATTCAGCCACAAACAACTGAATAACAAGTGCTCGTGCAGACCCTAATCATGCTGTGTTCTGTCCCTTGGGAGGAGGCTGAAAATATTTGACTTACCCACCCTTCCATGTATGACAGAAAGATGCATGAACTCCTGGAAATTACAATCTCTCTACCAAAGACTTGAAAAATTATAATCACTGTCCATGGAGTCATAGTTTCTGCTAAAGTTTGAGTGTCTCTGTCAAAACTCATGTTGGAACCTGAATTTCCAGTGTGGTAATGTCGGGAGGCGAAGCCTTTAGGAGGTGAGGCCTAATGGGAGGCATGCAGGTCACATGAGTTGCACCCTCACGGGTGGTTTGGGCCCTTTCTCAAAGCAGTGAGTGAGGTCTCGCTTTTGCAAGACTGGATTAGTTTTCATGGGAGAACCGTCAAAAATTGAGGACACCGCTCATGTGCTGCCCCTTCACAAATGTCTCCTTCCCCTTTACTTTATGCCATGTCATGATATAGCATGAAAGCCATCAGAGAAGCCAAGCAGACACCGGCATTATGCTCTTGGACTTTCCAGCCTCCAAAATCATGAGCCAAATAAGCCTCTTTGTTGTGTGTAAATTGTCCAGTCTCTAGTATTCTGTTACAGCAATGCAAAATGAACTAAGACAGCCTCTGAGACTCAACATTTTCTAATACAAACCTTCAAGAACTGCTGTAACAACTATAATCAACAATATTGTCTGGGCATGGTGACTCACACCTGTAATCCCAGCACTTTAGAAGGCCAAGGCAGGTGGATCACTTGGGGTCACTGAGTTCGGGACCAGCCTGATCAAAATGGTGAAACCCTGTCTCTACCAAAAATACCAAAAAAAAAAAAAAAAAATTAACCAGACATGGTGGTATGTGCCTGTAGTCCCAGCTACTCGAGAAACTGAGCCTCGAGAATTGCATGAACATGGGAGGTGGAGGTTGAAGTGAGGCGAGATCACATCACTGCACTACAGCCTGGGTGACAGAGTGAAACTCCATCTAAAAATAATAGTTTAAAAAAATTTCCAGGCTGGGCGCGGTGGCTCACGCTTGTAATCCCAGCACTTTGGGAGGCCGAGGGGGGTGGATCATGAGGTCAAGAGATCGAGACCATCCTGGTCAACATGGGGAAACCCTGTCTCTACTAAAATACAAAAATTAGCTGGGCATGGTGGCACACGCCTATAGTCCCAGCTACTCGGGAGGCTGAGGCAGGAGAATTGCTTGAACCCAGGAGACGGAGGTTGCCGTGAGCCGAGATTGCGCCATTGCACTCCAGCCTGGGTAACAAGAGCGAAACTCTGTCTCAAAAAAAAAAAAAAAAAAAATTTCCAAGATGGGACAAACACAATCACATACCTCATTTATTCAGTGAATTACTCAAGATACCCACCTAGACCTATTTGCCAGAAATCTGGTGTTCTTACCTTGAGTTCTCTTAGCAGTCCTCATCTTCAGCTGTTGAAACATTCAGGACTCTGAGCTTGCTCCAGAGGAACCGTCCCCATCCTTACCCTCTGCCAATGGGGCTGTACACCTCTGTGCATGATTTGACAATATCAGTCAAAAATTTTTAAAGTATTATTTGATTGAGCAACTCCATATCTAATAATTTATCCTGTAGCTGTACTTTATGTGGAAAATGACCTACGTACAAGCTTATTTGCAGCAGTTTTGTTTAATAGTGAAAGATCGGAAATGACCCAAATGTTCATCATTAGAGACCCGACTAAATAAATAATCGTTCATCCATACAGTGAAATGCTGTGTGGGTTAGGATCCCAGCAGGAACGCTAAGTCATATGAAAACAGGATAATTGAGAGTATAATGAGAGGACTATTTACAAAGTTGAGGGCAGCATTAAGGGGAACCCTGGAAGCCAATGACAGTGAGGCTCCATTGCCACCCCATCCCTGAAAGTGGAAACGGAGGAAGTAGTTACTGGAAACCAGTGAGACCTTTAGCATAAAACGGAGTTAGGCTGGGCGCGGTGGCTCATGCCTGTAATCCCAGCAGTTTGGGAGGCCGAGGCTAGCAGATCACTTGAGGTCAGGAGTTCAAGACTAGCCTGGCCAACATGGTAAAACCCTGTCCCTACTAAAATTAGTAGCAAAAATATGGCTAATGGGCATGGTGGCATACGCCTGTGATCCCAGATACTCGGGAGGCTCTGTCTGAAGCACGAGAATCACTTGAACCCAGAAGGGGCCACTGCACTCCAGCCTGGGAGACAGAGTGAGACTCCAACAGAAAAAAAAAAAAAAAAAAAACACAGTCAAGAGGAGTCATGGACAAATCAAGCAGGTGGCCAAACCTGTCCATGGGGGAGAGGAAAGTGTAATTCTTACCTAAGGAAAGGATCAGTGGGAGAAAATAAACATTTTCAAAACAATATAAGCCGGGTGTGGTGGCTCACCACACACTTTGGGAGGCTGAGGTGGGCGGATCACCTGAGGTCAGGAGTTTCAGACCAGCCTGGCCAACATGGTGAAATCACATCTCTATTAAAAATACAAAAGTTAGCCAGGTGTGGTGGTGGGCGCCTACAGTTACTCAGGAGGCTGAGGCAGGAGAATTGCTTGACCCCAGGAGGTGGAGTCTACAGTGAGCCGAGATTGTACCACTGCACTCCAGCCTGAGTGACAGAGTGAGACTCTGTCTCAAAAAAAAAAAAAAAGTGTACAGCATTTCCTCCTTCGCTTTCTTCCTCCTGCTCCAGCCATGTAAGACATACCTGCTTTCCCTTCACCTTCTGCCACGATTGTTAAGGTTCCTGCGGCCTCCCCAGCTATGCTTCCTGTACAGTCTGTGGAACCATGAGCCAATTAAACTTCTTTTCTTTATTCGTTACTCAGGTATGTCTTTATAGCAATGCAAGAACAGATTAATACAGACGGTAAACCTCAGACTTTCGGCAACTCTCCCACGATTGCATGGATAAAGCCTATTAGAGAATAAAGTCAAAAAGAAATAAGGGACAGTGGCTCACGCCTGTAATCCCAGCATTTTGGAAGGCCAAGGCAGGTGGATCACCTGACATCAGGAGTTTGAGACCAGCCTGGCCAACATGGTGAAACCCCATCTCTACTAAAAACAAACAAACAAAATTAGCCAAACATGGTGGCTCACACCTGTAATCCCAGCTACTCGGGAAGCTGAGGCTTGAACCCGGGAGGTGGAGGTTGTAGTACTGTGCCACTGCACTCCAGCCTGGGCAACAGAGCAAGACTCCACCAAAAGGGAGGAAAAAGAAGGAAAGGAAAGGAAAGGGGAAAGGGGAAAGGGAAAGGGAAAG